>NC_134405.1:113343623-113688623 GCF_038048845.1 Mixophyes fleayi | reverse complement strand
TGAAAAGCAGGAAAACATTGTATCGTTGGCATAAGAACAGTTAATTCTAATTAGAATACAATACACTGCCACTAGTATAAAAACACTGCTCATAATGCTTCATAAGAGATCAGCTTTAACAAATAGATTCAACTATCTGACTGCAAGTACCCTGAGACTAAATCCATGGCGTCAGGTTTTTATGGTCTGCTTAATCTTCTTACTCTAACAGCATCCCATTTTATATTCCATTTGCATGCATGTGTACATCCTAATAGACTATTAAAACCACTATGTGACCTACTTTTGCAGGACCCAGCCTTGCATTTCATTGGTGTGCATGCATTTGCACTGCTATAGACCATTAAACACATCATATGAGCGGATTATTTCATTTATGTTCTATTTTATATTTTTGTGCATTGCTTGAAGCTATCAATATGCAACAGTCTATGCTGGTTGAAAGTAATTCAAGGGGGAACAAAGAGTATTTTCATGTCACAATATGATCTAGAAATAAAGAGTGCTCTAATTATACATCAAAATGCTTAAATGAAGCTTTTGTAAGAATACAGAAACATGCAATAAGCTGTTCTTATTATTTTGTCTATTAAAATGAAATACTTAATTTCTGAGATAAACTAGAGTATACAATTCTTTGTTTCTCCAGAGAGAGTCTTGAAAGCAGTTTACTAATCTCAGTGCAGATGATTTAGATATTGGGGCCATTACTGAATTACTAATGTAAGATGAAGGGTGTTTTTCTGTGATATTTACTGCTCTAATTCATATAATGTCCTGCTTTTGTATAATGAGAGTTGGTTTTGAGTTTGTCATCTATTTACTTTAAAATATTGATGCTAATTCAGAGAAGATTTGCCGAAGATGAATGTGTTTAATGATGCATACTTTCAGTCACTCACAGGCACGGGGCTGCCATTTTATTTTCAGAACATTTCTCTCATTACCCATGCTTAT
Organism: Mixophyes fleayi; assembly: GCF_038048845.1. NCBI lineage: Eukaryota > Metazoa > Chordata > Amphibia > Anura > Limnodynastidae > Mixophyes > Mixophyes fleayi. Next base: position 113,687,666 of record NC_134405.1, on the reverse strand, counting down.
CTGTTTGAAAAATGTCTAATCATGTTCATGTGACAGTGTAACTTTTATTGGAAAGGCTATATGTCAAACCTCAGTAAACTGCTTTCTGGAGGTTAGACTGCATTACTAGAGCTTATATAACATAGTTTTCCTATCACGTGCCAGATTTCTACTACTGAAATTGTGTTAATTTTCCATATATACAGACTCTTTATGGTGCTGAATTGTTAGAATTATTGGGACTAGGTTTCTATAACAGTTTTACTGCATTTAGCAACCAAAAGAAGTGAGAGGTGGTTTTTATGGACTAAGTAATCTTTTTGCCATATGTCTTAGTTTTCTGCTTAAGAAATATGAGAGGCCTACATTAAGGAATGCATTAACTACTACATACTACATCCAGCTTTAGGGTAAGTAGTGAAGGCAATAGCCCATCACTGCATAAAGCAGAGGTGTGCAACCTGTGAGTAGGAACCCCATTGACACAGAACTGATATAGAATGCAGGTATGGGGCTATTATGGGACGTATTAACCAGAACACTTGGAATTTAGGGTTTTTCATTCACTTGGAGCACCATGCCTAAATTCCCCTGCCTTCTTCACTGTCCCTGGTATTCTACCCCTTGTTAAAACTAATTCCACATCTAAATCATTTGTGTAATAATGACATCTTCTAGAACTGTTAACCCTATACAGTATCTGTCTCTACTCTGTAACATCATCTCCAAGCTACCTGAAGCCTTGTTGCTCCAGCTAGTGATTGATTCCTGCCTGCACAGAGCTTACATCTGCAGACAAGGTAACACAATATGTATATTGCTACATGGCAGTGTCTGTTACCTGGAGTGGCCAAAGAAAGCTGGATTACCCCACAGTGTACTACTTCAAGGTGTATAAACAGAACTGGGTGTACAGTGCATTAATCCCCGGCCAGACAGTGATGTGTCTTCTAAACTAAACTAAAGTTCTGATTTTCCACGTCGTCAAGGCAAATTTGTGTGTTTAAGCCATCTAGATTTAGTGGAAGCCATTTGAAAATGAAAGTGTCCTTTAAATTGCTTCACTGGGTTTTTTGGGGAAGATATTTTCTGTAATGTTGCAAACCTCAACAATGTTGAGCACTTAGTTAATCTATTAATCTTTAGATGTATGGCGCACTGAGAATGTAGAGCCCTCAAATAAATATCTATATAAGAAAGATATACTATCTATCAAACCGCAATGGTATTACCATTAAAGACTGTCGATCAGAGCACATGATTTACAAATCTCTAAGACATAAGTTTTATTATAAATTGATTAGGACAATTGAACATGTTAAAACAATTACAAAAACAAGAATCATAACTCAAGCAGGGGCACCTCACACCACAGCAACTGATCACATGTATAATTTCATATGGAAAACTGTCTGATGCACTAAATTAACAAAATGTTAAAAAAGTGAATGTTGAGCCAAAATTTAAATACCAGTTAGTTATATGTCCTTATGTCTTAAATGCCCCGCTTCCTGACTGACCAGTGCTTTACTGCTGCTGTGCGGTACTAGTGGATATGGCAGGGCATTTGCAGTTTGCCACCCAATTCAATTGCCCATAGCTGTCCCCACACAATTCCATCATCATATGGTTCTTTTCTTAGTGCAGTATTAAAATTTGAGATCAATGGCGGCTTTGTGTTATAAAATGCCAATGTTGTGTGCCTATTTTTTTTTCTCTACATTTTTCATTTTTGATGCTTATGTTGCATGAATTTTTAATATGTCATTATATTTTTCAGATTGTAAATCATATCCATAGTTTCTCATTTTGAAAACCATTCAGGTTGCTCTACGACCTGTAGAAATTCCATATATTTTAACTGTTCAAATTTTTAACCAATCAAGCAGGATTTTTAACCCCATCCCACAACTCCTCCCCTGGGTACAGTTGTGTATGTGCTCCAGTACAGTTTGATAAATATTTATCATTATTACTGCAGTTGCTGCAATAATCCTAGAAGAATAAACATGCTTTAAATTATTAATTGTGTTATCTACATGCATAAGCTACCAGGTGGAACATCAAATATGGATATATGGGCAGCTAATACCAAACAACTAGCAAACAGAGAAAGGAGAAAACATGAAACCATTTGACACATAAATACATTTTCCCCCAGATTTTAGACAATAGCTGAAAGGGAGATGACATAGGACAAATAACAGTGCATATAATTATTTCCCATATAACATGCCTAGGCTCCTGAGTCTGTGCCCCAAGTGTTAATCTATCTGTCTATATAGAGAGTGTCTGTTACCTTGGAGATTGCGAACCTGTCTCTCTGACTTTTGCACTTTCCCACAATAATGCAAAGTAAAGAAGCTGCTTTTAGAAATGGCAACTTTGCTGGATACATTTGAATAAGTGCAATCACTTCATTCATTTTAGGTATGTTAATTAGCTCGGTAGTATACATGTTTGATATACATCAATTCCTAAAAGTAAGTTTACATGCTCTTTAATATTTAAAGAGGAAATTACATGTGTAGACAAAACCACATTACTGCAGGTTAAAGAAAATGCATGTGCCCAAAAACCTTGATAGAATCAGGACTTCAATATCCTGAAACAATAGATTTTAAGTCCAGGATAGACTTGCCAGGCTGCATTCGCTTAGTGAGTAATATTTGGTAGCAGAAAGTCACAGGCCTAGACTAGTAATCTGTCAGCTCTGGCATTTGCCAGTAGAGATGTTTTGCCTGTGTGTATTAGAGTACACAATTGTTATTTGGACACAGAGTTAAATGGAGGCTCTACCTAAAGTGATTAAGGCTGGACACACACTACAGTGTTTTCAGTCAAATATCGTGCCACTCACCCGATAAATGACCATTCAGTCCGATATTGCATAAGTGTATACACTTAGACAATGAACGATAGTCGTTTCAAAGCACCGACCATCAGTTGTTTTGATTATTCAGGAAAACTATAAATCTCATTCAGTAATGGAATGATATCCTTTCAATCCTGCAGTGTGTATGCACTCCTGATCAGGATCTCCATAGAGTTTACAGAGTCATGATCTTTTCAGCCGATGGTTATGACAGATGAATGTCAGCAGCCGGGGGCGGCAGCAGGCACCGGCGCGACTCCCTATTTCCCTTTTGGTGGCGTCCCAGCCGTCTCCATGACGACCAGGGCGTCACTTACAGTTCCCTCGTCCTGGTTGACTAGTCAACAACCGGGACGTTTCAGGCTCCCTGCCGCCATGCCCGGCCAGCTGTCAAACAGCCGGGCGCGCGCGTACAGGGCTTTTAAGGCTCAGCCACTTAATGGCTGATTAGTTTATACCCTGCTGGGTACTCTTCTTTCATAAGCCGCAGGGCCAGTAATTAATTTTACTAGCTCTGGGAGCACTTGGAGGGCCTTGCCCTGATTGGCCCTTAGTACTATTTAAGGCAGCCTCACTGCCGGTTATAGCGTTCTGTCTCAGTACTGCTGTCTGCTTCTGTGCTGTGTTGGTGTTTTACCTTAGATTGTTTTTTCCATGTATGACCTCTGCCTGTTCCTGGACTCTGAATCTTTGCCTGTGACCCTGACCCTGACCTTCTGCCTGTATCCGGACTCTGAACCTTTGCCTGTAACCCAGATCTTCTGCCTGTACCCGGACTCTGTACCTTTGCCTGTGGCCCTGACCCAGCTTGCACCTAAGGTCTCCACCAGTGCTCGATCCACTCCGCAGATATCCGGCTGGTCCTTACTCCATACTTGCCAACTCTCCCGGAATATCCGGGAGACTCCCGCATTATGCGAGAGTCTCCCGGACTCCCGGGTGAGTGTGGCAATTTCCCGAATTCTGCCCACTTCACTAGGAAGTGCCCCACTTCCTAGTGAAGTGGGCAGAATTAGGTCCCAAACGCCGTGATTCCCGGTGACGCGATTTTTGGCGCACCGCCCCCCCTCACACCTACCTCCACTGGCAGTCTCCCGGAAGAGAGCTGAAGAAAGTTGGCAAGTATGCCTTACTCCGTGTATTACCTCCTGTGCCTGTACACTGCCGTGTGAACATAAACTTGTACTACACTGAGTGCAAGTCCTGGGGCATCCGACTACCGGTGAGTATAACCAGTCTCCATGGGAAAGGCAGCTGCTATAAGGGAAGACCTCTCCTGCTATAGTTCTACAAGTTTATGCTGCACTGGTTGCCATAACAATGAAGAGCCCAAATCTGAGAGTAAATCTTTTAAAACATTTATAGTGTGTTCGCTTGTATCTGCATGTTGATCAGGACTTTCAGTCGTTAGTAAAATCGTTGCAGATAACACATTGGTCGGAAAATTCTGTAGTGTGTACCCAGCTTAAATCTACCAATCTTTAAATATATACAAAGAGATTTAATTAGTTACTGTACTCTCAGCATCCAAACTTGATAAAATGGGCTGCTCCCCTCAGTCTGGACAGCCTCCTATTCCTACTTTTAATAGAGCATAAGCACTACATATTTCAGCCCATACTGCGGTACTCAGTTGGAGATGGTACCAAAATATTTATACATTTGAGAACTGTTCAGTGAATCGTGATGTTCTCTGGGATTTTATTCAGTGGAGCAAAAAAATGTTTTGGATTTTGGGTGTGCACAAATGTGGGCTGTCGAGCTCTGTTCACTAGATCCAATTTTTAGTGCAATCGTCAAGGGAAGTGGTCACAAGGACAGCACCGTGAGTTGCTAGGATTATTACTATTGATGTTCAATAGTATTGTTCAGGCTCAACAGAAATCAGTGTAAAGTAACAGCAAGCAGTCGTTTCATTCACTGCAATTTTTTGGTGTAAGTGCTGTCAGTGCCAACACAAATAAATCAGGTTGATTCCATAAGGAGCTATACTGTAATAATGCAATCATCTAAAATTAATACTTTATTGTATTATATTCTGCTTCTTCAGTCAGCTATTTAACAGATAAATCAGCTCAGAAAAATATTGATGGCTACTATGAACCATCCTCTGGATCTTTATCCTCCCGTTGACCATACTGTACTCTTGTTTTAGCTCAAATCTTTCTAGCACCAAATTGCATTTCTGCTTGTTGTTTCCAGCTATGTATTAGAAACATGCACACCAAGCAGTAAGTTGTTCTGCAGAAACTTATTTAGCCGGAATATTGAAGTAAGTTCTCTAGAGGTGAAGTGTTAGTGTGTTAAATTCACTGTGACAATAAGCTGCTTCCTTCCCATTATAGTAATCCTCCCCTCTTTCAGCGGTGCAGTTTCAGTTGGTATGCAAGAAATACTAGAAATCCAGGCTTTTATGCAACTAATAGGAAATAAACCCAGCTTCTGCACAAATTCATTTCTGAATTAATAAAAATCGTCTGTATTAAAAAAAATAATTCTCAGACTGCAACAGTACAGTGCACAGTTAAATGCTCTATGATATACATTAGCAAACGGATTATCATATGGTAATCAAGCATGAATATATCATACGTGCAATATGCTATTTCAGTTTCTGCATAATCTGGAGAAACTTAATCTAAAAACATATTGGGGGCATCTACAGGTTATTCTGTAAGAAACGTGGATTTGCCAATAGCCACCAGATATTTGCTTTCTAAAATGTCAGAATTTAATTGGTTGCTAAAAGAATCACTTATTTTCTACAAAGTTACCCAGAGAACACTTTTCATCAATTCCCCCCAAATTAAATAGTTCTGATAACACATAATAAAACTTTTATATAAATAATATTTCTTCTTAAAGATTTATGTCTCTTACTTTTATTATTACTAGGCTTCTCAGTTGTGTCATTTTGTGCCTATCAGCAGGGCTATCTTAACAACATTATGGACCCCTGGGCAAAGCAGTGCACCTGGGCCCCTAGATAGAGATATAGATATATAGATGTATACAGATACAGATATAAATATACAGAGATAGAGATAGATAGATGTACTTGCTCAGTGACCCTTGTAGGTTTTTTTGCAGGCTTTTTTCTTTTGCAGGATTATTTATTCTCATTAAGAGCCGTGCCTACGGGGCCCCCTTGCCCGTGGGGCCCCCGGGCAGCTGCCCATCGTGCCCAATGGAAAAGATGGCCCTGCCTATCAGACATATTAGAGGCTACTGGAGGGTACGTAAGCTGGCTGAAATAAGATGGAGAAGGAATAAGAGGAAAACATCCAATATTGAAAATGATGTTATAAAAATATGGAAAATAAAAGTCATTCATTCAGACCCTTGTGGAGATCAAGGATGTAAAATTATTTGTAGGGCAGACATCAAGGATGTTGCTAAATAGCACTGCCCTTCATCGGTTGTCAATAAGGAAAACTTTGGGAAATGTAAATGTTACACAGAATTAATATTTCAATAAAACATTTTTTTCAATTGTTAATAGCAACAGAAGTCAATGCAGATCAAAACAAAATAAACATAGAGAGATATAAACATAGAACACAGGAACAGAAACAAATCTCTTCGAGCTATGTGTGCTAATGCTAGAAGTTTAGGAAATAAAATTCCAGAACTAATTACTTTAATAACAAGGGATGATCTGGATATTGTAGCTATTACGGAGTCATGGTGCAATGAAAATCATAACTGGGACATAGCTATACTGGAATATGCTTTATTTAGGAAGGACAGAGTGGGAAGAATCGGAAGAGGAGCAGCAATGTAAGGGGAAAAAAGCATAAATACTACTTTAATGCAAAGTATTAAAGAAAAAACTGAGGTCCTTTGGGTGACCATAGAAACGGGGGATAAGACTGTTCTTCGTACTAGGGTGATCTATAGACCACCCGGTCAGGAGAGGAACTGGACAGGAACTTATTACAGGACATCAATAAAATGGGATAGAAAGAAGAGGTAATAATAATCGGAAACTTTAATCTACCTGATGTGAACTGGGAGGGGTCTTTTGCAAGTTCCACTAGAAGTAGGGACATTCTAAATTCTTTGCAGGGAGCGTCCCTCAAGCAAATGGTGAGAGAGCCCACTCGCAAAGATGCAATATTAGACTTAATTCTTACAAATGGTGACAGAATATCTGATGTAAATGTGGGTGAGAACCTAGGATCCAGTGATCATCAAGCAGTATGGTTAAGTATAAAAACAGAGACTGACTCATTCTAGGGATGTGCACCGGCGACTTTTGAGGTCTCGTGTTTTGTGTTTTGGATCCGGATTTTCATTATTTTTGGGGTTCGGATTTGTCTCGCAAAACACTTGACGAAAGGTCTCGGTTCGGATTTAAGGTTTTGGATTCGGATTTTTTTTGGAAAAAACAAAAAGTTTAAAAATCAAGTTTTTGGGCTTATTTTCACTCCTATGCTATTAGTAACCTCAATAACATTCAATAACAAGCATTTCCACTAATTTACAGTGTATTCTGAACACCTCACAATATAGTTATTAGTCCAAAACGTTGCAACGAGGTATCTTTCTGGACTGCGTAGAGGAGTGGGTCACCACAATATATATTAAAAACCCTGAACTTGTATGATTCGCACCAATAAATGTACCTGGACTGCGTAGAGGAGTGGGTCACCACAATATATATTAAAAACCCTGAACTTTTATGATTCGCACCAATAAATGTACCTGGACTGCGTAGAGGAGTGGGTCACCACAATATATATTAAAAACCCTGAACTTTTATGATTCGCACCAATAAATGTATCTGGACTGCGTAGAGGAGTGGGTCACCACAATATATATTAAAAACCCTGAACTTTTATGATTCGCACCAATAAATGTATCTGGACTGCGTAGAGGAGTGGGTCACCACAATATATATTAAAAACCCTGAACTTTTATGATTCGCACCAATAAATGTACCTGGACTGCGTAGAGGAGTGGGTCACCACAATATATATTAAAAACCCTGAACTTTTATGATTCGCACCAATAAATGTATCTGGACTGCGTAGAGGAGTGGGTCACCACAATATATATTAAAAACCCTGAACTTTTATGATTCGCACCAATAAATGTACCTGGACTGCGTAGAGGAGTGGGTCACCACAATATATATTAAAAACCCTGAACTTTTATGATTCGCACCAATAAATGTATCTGGACTGCGTAGAGGAGTGGGTCACCACAATATATATTAAAAACCCTGAACTTTTATGATTCGCACCAATAAATGTACCTGGACTGCGTAGAGGAGTGGGTCACCACAATATATATTAAAAACCCTGAACTTTTATGATTCGCACCAATAAATGTATCTGGACTGCGTAGAGGAGTGGGTCACCACAATATATATTAAAAACCCTGAACTTTTATGATTCGCACCAATAAATGTACCTGGACTGCGTAGAGGAGTGGGTCACCACAATATATATTAAAAACCCTGAACTTTTATGATTCGCACCAATAAATGTATCTGGACTGCGTAGAGGAGTGGGTCACCACAATATATATTAAAAACCCTGAACTTTTATGATTCGCACCAATAAATGTACCTGGACTGCGTAGAGGAGTGGGTCACCACAATATATATTAAAAACCCTGAACTTTTATGATTCGCACCAATAAATGTATCTGGACTGCGTAGAGGAGTGGGCACTGGGCACCACAATAAAATATATAAAAAACCTTCAACAGGTCTGCATTACACTACACATACGGCTGCTCCTCCATCCTCTCCATCATATACATGTTGGAGTTTTAGCGTGTGACAACCTCTTGTTTTTGATAATGTCAGTGCATTTTGAATATTTTTCAATTTGCCCCACACCACTGAATGTACTTTATCTATGATACGCATCTATCTATCTTGACTGCGTAGTGTGGTGGCCCCGGTACACAATTTGGTACCGAGGCCACAATATAATTAAAAAACCCTCCACGTGTCAGAATTCCACCAAAAAAGGGTATGGACTGCGTAGTGTGGTGGCCCCGGTACACAATTTGGTACCGAGGCCACAATATAATTAAAAAACCCTCCACGTGTCAGAATTCCACCAAAAAAGGGTATGGACTGCGTAGTGTGGTGGCCCCGGTACACAATTTGGTACCGAGGCCACAATATAATGAAAAAATTGGGCATCAACTGTCACCGTTGTTTAATATCTGATACACCTAAATATGGACTGCACAGTGGAGTGGCCCCGGTAGTAAATTTGGTGCCGGGGCCACAATACCTCCTCCAACTTCCAAGTGTAGTGTTTATAAAGACAGACAGCGTCGAAGTGTTATTAGTTGACTTTCTTAACCCTAAAATTGTCCCTGTTGCAAATATTCGTGCAATGGACAGTTACTTTTTTATTGAAAGACTCAAGCTTTCAAGTGTAGTGTTTATAAAATATAAACAACAATACAGTAGTTTTAGAGCACGTCAATACCTCTTGTTTTAAATTATGACAGGGCATTTTACTTTTGGTTTAATTTCTTGAATTTTGTTAAATTTGGTTTTACTTTTTGAACATGGCAAACGACTGTTGATTGGTCATATAATGCAAAAAAAAAAGGTCCAAGATGGAATTGTCCTTGGGCCCTCACACCCACCCTTATGTTGTTGAAATAGGACATGCACACTTTAACAAACCAATCATTTCAGCGACAGGGCCTACCAAACAACTTTGGCTGAAATGATTGGTTTGTTTGGGCCCCCACACCAAAAAAGCTATTCATCTCTCCCTGTACAGACTAAACAGGCTCTACTGAGGCAAGATGTCGTCCTCATCCTCAACCTCTGATTCCTCTCCCCCTACAGTGTGTACTTCCTCCTCATCACACATTATCAATTCGTCCCCGCTGGACTCCACAACCACAGGTCCCTCTGTAGTATCTGGAGGGCAGTGCTGTACTTCATTGAGGAATTGATTATTCATTTGTATAAACATCATTTTTTCAACATTGTGAGGAAGCAACCTCCTTCGCCGCTCACTGACCAGGTTCCCCGCTGCACTAAAAACTCTTTCCGAGTACACACTGGAGGGAGGACAACTCAGGTAAATAGAGCTTCCAAACTGCCTTTTTTTCCTGCCAGTAACAATATGGACTGTCTGACATGTCTACTTGGATGGTGTCAGCAAAGTAATCATCCACAATTTTTTCTATTGTGACAGCATCCAATGCAGCGAGAGTAGACATGTCTGCAATGGTTGGCAGGTCCTTCAGTCCGGACCAGATGTTATCAGCATCCCCGCCAGTGCCTCTTTTGGGAAAACTGAGCTTTTTCCTCGCAGCCATAGATGTGGAAGAAAATGAGGGTGGAGCTGTTGGCATGTCACGGTCCTCTTCAGAGGACAATCTCCTGACCAGCAGGTCTTTGCACCGCTGTAGACTTGTGTCCACCGGAAACAGAGACACAACATACGCTTTAAACCGAGGATCGAGCACGGTGGCCAGAATGTATTCCTCTGACTTTAAAAGAGTGACCACCCTCGGATCCTGGCAAAGCGTACGAAGGGCTACATCCACAAGAGCTACATGCTTGGTGTAATCGCAATGGCTTACCAGCTCCTCCCTCACTTTCTCCAGCTGCTTCTGCAACAGCCTGATCAGGGGAATGACCTGACTCAAGCTGGCAGTGTCGGAACTGACTTCTCGTGTGGCAAGTTCAAATGGCTGCAGAACCTTGCACAACACGGAAATCAGTCTCCACTGCGCTTGACTGAGGCGCATCCCCACTCCTTTGCCTATGTCGTAGGTGGCTGTGTAGGCCTGAATGGCCTTTTGCTGCTCCTCCATCCTCTGCAGCATATAGAGGGTGGAGTTCCAGCGCGTCACAACCTCTTGTTTGAGGTGATGGCAGGGCAGGTTCATGCTTTTTTGATGTGCCTCTAGTCTGCGGTAGGCACTGGCTGAATGCCGAAAGTGTCCAGCAATTTTGCGCGCCACCGCAAGCATCTCCTGCACACCCCTGTCACTCTTGAGGTAATGCTGCACCACCAAATTAATGGTGTGGGCAAAACATGGGACGTGCTGGAAATTGCCCATATTTAATGCCCGCACAATGTTACTGGCATTGTCTGACACCACAAATCCCCATGAGAGTCTAAGTGGGGTAAGCCACTGGGAGATAATTTCCCTCATTTTCTCTAATATGTTGTCAGCGTTGTGCCTCTTATTAAAGCCTGTAATACACAATGTTGCCTGCCTTTGCACGAGCCGCCATTTTGTAGTTGCTGCTACTGATGCAGCTGTTGCTGTTGCTGCGGAAGGGGATGCATCTACCCAGTGGGCTGTCACAGTCATATAGTCCTTCGTTTGCCCAGAACCACTTGTCCACATGTCCGTGGTTAAGTGGACAGTGGGTACAACCGCATTTTTTAGAGCACTGTGGACACTTGATCGTACTTCTCTGTACATTTTTGGTATCGCCTGCCTAGTGAAGTGGAATCTCGACGGGATTTGGTACCGGGGACACAATACCTCCATCAACCCTCTAAATCCCACTCCACTGATGGCGGACACCGGGCGCACGTCTAACACCAACATTGCAGTTACAGCCGCATTTATACGCTTTGCAATAGGGTGACTACTATCGTATTTTGTGGTCATGGCAAACGACTGTTGGACGGTCAATTGTTTTGTGAAAGACTTAGCGGTCTTACGACTTCCCCTCTGGGAAGATGACCGACTAACAGCAGCAACAGCAGCAGTGGCAGTAGTAGGCGTACCGCTGCAGGATTCCTCGGATGAATCCCGTATTGAGGAGGACTCAGTCTGGCTGCTGACTTGGGCTGCAGGACTGAATCTGATGGAGATTGTGGAGGAAGTTGACGAGGAGGGTGTTGCTGGTGTGTATCCAACTGGACCACGGGATTTAGGTGTCCCTGTACCGATGAGGGTCCTAGCCCCAGTTCCTAAACTAACCACTGAACTATGAAGGTTATTCAGGTGACGTATAAGGGAGGATGTTCCTAGGTGGGCAAAATCCTTACCCCTGCTTATTTGAGCTTTACATAAGCTACATATGGCCATACATTGGTTGTCTGGATTTGGATAAAAATAACTCCAGACCGAAGAGGTGCATTTTTTGGTCTTCTGACCAGGCATGACGATGGGCTTTTTCATCCCATGGACATCAGCTGTTTCCCCCCCTGGTGCCTCATTTACAATAACCACATCACCATCCTCATCATCAAGTTCCTCCACAGCGCCAGCTACATCATCAATAGCCTCCTCCCGAGCCACCTCTTCCCGTACAGTGATGGGAAGGTCAGGCTTGACAGCCACCAACATCCTTGGACTCGCCTTGTGGATTTGTGATAATTTCTCTTTAGAAGGCAGAGTTGTTTGCTGTTTTGTTGCTGACAGCATAACTCTCTTCAATTTTTTGTAGGGTGGGGGAAGAGGAGGAGGGCTAAGATCCGTGGGTGAAGCTGAACCACTAGTCATTAACACGGGCCAGGGCCTAAGCCGTTCCTTGCCACTCCGTGTCGTAAATGGCATATTGGCAACTTTACGTTTCTCCTCAGATGATTTTAAGTTTCTCTTTTTGCTACTTTTTCTTAACTTGGGCTTTTTGGATTTTACATGCCCGGTACTACGAGATTGGGCATCGGGCTTGGAAGACGACGTTGATGGCATTTCATCGTCTATGTCATGACTAGTGGCAGCAGCTTCAGCATTAGGAGGAAGTGGGTCTTGATCTTTCCCTACTTTATCCTCCAAATTTTTGGTCTCCATTATATGTAGCACAAGATACTGCAGAATGTGTGAACTTGGTAATATTGCAGTACCAATGGACTTATACTGCTGGATTGGTTTTGCAAATTTGGTTATAATTATTATATATATTTTTTTTTTTTAAATTTTTTTTTTTTTTTACTTTTTTTTATTTTTTAAAAACTTGGGAATAATGGGGAAATAACTATGCCCTTAGAAGCACAGAGCACAGGACACAGCACCACTGGACTGAACAGGACACGGCACAGGACCCAGCAGCACTACGGAACTCAGCAGGACAGAGCACAGGACACAGCACCACTGGACTGATACTGCAGAATGTGTGAACTTTGTAATATTGCAGTACCAATGGACTTATACTGCAGGATTGGTTGTGCAAATTTTGTGGTAATTAAAAAAAATTAAATTAGTTTTTGGTATTTTTTTAAATAACTTTTTTTTATTTTTTTAAACACAGGGGAATATTGGGGAAATAACTATGCCCTTAGAAGCACAGAGCACAGGACACAGCACCACTGGACTGAACAGGACACAGCACAGGACCCAGCAGCACCACTGACCTCAGAAGCACAGAGCACAGCACACAGCACCACTGGACTGATACTGCAGAACACAGCACAGCACAGCACAGCACAGAACTAAACAGCACAGCACAGAACTAAACAGCACAGCACGAGATCTACCAGGACAGAGGACCACCTAACACACCCTCCCTCTACCCTGATCAATGCCCGAGTGAAGATGGCGGCGACTAGCGGGGAATTTATAGGATCCGAGTATCGCGAGATCCGACAACGGGATTATGAGTCAGAGCCTCAGTTTCAGATTTGAATTTGGCGCCAATACCCGGATCTGTCTCGGATCCGACTCGGATCGGCAACGTTCGGGTGGGCTCGGATTTCATAAATCCGAGTGCGCTCATCTCTAACTCATTCCACACCAAAACAAATGTGTTAGATTTTAGGAAGGCTGACTTTGCAGAGATGGGAAAATGTGTAAGAGACTCTTTGGCAGAGTGGAAGAACTGTGAAAGAAAAAAAAGATGGCTTTCAAGAAATATAAGCAGACTCAGAATTATGCAAAATGTTGTATCTTTCTAGACAGAAGGAGGCTAAGAAGGTAAACAGATGTGCAAAGGCACAAGCTGAAGAGAAAATGGCCCAGTCAATAGGTAAAGGGGGCAAAACTTTTTTTTAGGTATATTAGTGAAAGGAGAAAAACAAAAGGAGGAATAATAAGACTAAAGACAGAGATTGAGGGTGTTGTTTAGGGAGATCATCGTCATAATTTTTTTTGCTCAGTGTTCACTACAGAAAGAGTGGTGAAGGGACCACAGTTAAGTTGCAAGTATACTCATAAAAATGAGGTAGATACAAGTTCATTTACAGAGTTGAAGGTCCTAAAAGAGCTCTCAAAACTGAAAGTGGATAAATCAATGGGGCCAGATGGGATACATATAAGGATACTAAAAGAGTTTAAGGGGATGCTGGCAACACCATTAACAGAATTATTCAGTCACTAGCTACAGGAGTAATTCCAGAGAACTGGAAAAAAGCAAATGTAGTCCCACTGCACAAAAGTGGAAGCAAGGAAGAGGCGAGCAACTACCGACCAGTGAGCCTTTCATCAGTAGTAGGAAATTGATGGAAAGACACTTAAAAGAAAGAGTTGTAGAATATCTCAAATCCAGTAACTTACAGGATCCCAAACAGCATGGATTTACTGGGGGGAGATCATGTCAAACAAATCTTATTGACTTTTTTGAGTTGGTGACTAAAGTAATAGATGAAGGGGGGGGGGTGTATATGTAGCTAGATTTTAGTAAAGCTTTTGACGCTGTCCCACATCGCAGAGTGTTAAATAAACTTAAATGCTTGGGATCGGATTCTAAGATGGTTGAATGGATAAGATCTTGGTTGCAGGATAGAAAACAGAGAGTTATAGTAAATGGAGTACATTCACAGGAGGGAAAGGTTACCAGTGGAGTACCCCAAGGATCTGTACTTGGACCATTGCTTTTTAACAACTCTATTGGAGACATTGCAAATTGTATTGAAGGGAAAGTATGCCTTTTTGCAGATGACACAAACATGTGCAACAGGGTAGACACAGCAGGTGGAGTAAAAAAAATGATTGATGATCTAGGTAGACTAGAGGAATCGTCAAGAGAGTAGCAAATATAGTTTAATGCCAAAATATGCAAAATCATATACTTGGGTCTCAAAAACCCAAAGGCTAAATATAGTATTAATGACATAATAATGGAAAGTACTGAAGAGGAAAGGGATCTAGGAGTCACTATTTCAGGTGACTTAAAGGCAGGTAAGCAATGTAACAAAGCAATGAGGAAGGCAAGTCAGATGTTTGGTTGCATAAGGAAGGGAATCAGTAGCAGAAAGAAAAAAGTAATAATGTCACTATATTGGTCATTGGTACAGCCTCATCTAGAATACTGTGTTCAATTCTGGAGGCCATATCTCTAGGAGGATATGAATACATCAGAAACTGTACAAAGAAGGGCAACTAAAATGGTGCATTGCCTACAGCACAAAACTTACCCAGAAAGACTCAAGATCTTAATATGTATAGTTTGGAGCAGTGAAGGGAAAGGGGGGACATGATAGAAACTTTCAAATATATCAATGGTTTGAACAAGGTACAGGAGGAAAACATTCTTCAAAGGAACAGAAGTACTAGAACATGAAAACATGCACTGAGACTGGAGCGAAGTAGGTTCAGAGAAAATTTGAGGAAAAACTACATTACAGGAAGGATAGTGGATAAGTGGAATAGCCCCTATCAGATGTGGTAAAGGTTAATACAGTCAAGCAGTTTAAACATGCTTGGGATAGACATAAGAAGATCCTTATAAAGAATAAATTATCAAATAGGGTTTAAGGTACCATAGGGTAACAAAGAAAATGGGCAGACTAGATGGGCCAAGCGGTTCTTATCTGCCCTCAAATTCTATGTTTCAATGTTTCTATGTGAAATATGTTTTTTTTCCATATTTTAATCTATTTCTTGACAAAAGGTGATAGAAAATCAACCTTATCACTGCAGATTGATAAACAGGTCCATAAGTCCTGGGCTCTGTGTGTATGGTCTACCTTGCAGCTGTCAGAGTGGTCTCTCTGCTTTTGGTTGTTGACAAGCAATAAGGGGGGGGGTTGCATGTAAGATAATTTGATAACAATCTTTTGGCGCCAGTTATTGTATTTAAACCTAGTCTAACAGATTAATCTGTATGGCATCCCTTTAAAATAGTTATAGTCTATTGGCAAAAAGCCAGTTGGGCATTGTGTTCCTCTGTTTGTTAGTATGATGGAATAAATCTCACTTGGTTAATCTTAAATCATGTATGTTTGGGATGGAGATATATATATATATATATATAGATAGATAGATAGATAGATAGATAGATAGATAGATAGGATAGATAGATATATATATATATTAGCTCCAGTACCCAGCACTGCAAGGGTTTACAGCTTCAAGCTATTAACTCATTGATGAGTTTCATGTAACTGTCAACATTTTAAAAATGATTAGCAGCTCTTCCAGTACACACATGAATTGGCTGCCCAGTGTCATTTTTATATTAAATGTTATCCAAATCCATCCAGAGGAAGGCCCAGAAAACAGACTCCCAGGTCAAAGTTCTGGCCAGCATACACCAATGGGAGATCTGACCGGGACCTCAACCCCCTAGTATGTCTTCTGGGATCCAATGTTACCAGTCTGTAAAGTTTTTGTCGAAATCTATCCAGTGGAAAGCTCAGAACAGGCTCTCCAGTTCAAAGTTCTGCCCAGTGTAAACCAACAGGAGGTCCGACTGGGACGCTACACCTCCTAAAACCTGGCCAGGATCTAACTGGACCACCTCGCATTAGTTTCATCCCAATCTGTACAGGGGTGTCTGAATGCATAACCGGACAGATAAAAAAAAATCAAATCCACACAGAACAAGCTCCAGGTCAAAGCTCTGGCCAGTGAACAAGAACAACAACGAGAAGGCCAAACAGGACCTCAACCCACAAGCATGTCTTCTGAGATCCAGTGTTTCCAGTCTGTGACGTTTTGGTCCAAATCCATCCAGTGGAAGGTTCAGAATAGGCTCCTCGGTTCAAAGTTCTGCCCAGCATACACCAACAGCAGGTTTGACCAGGACCCTAACCCCCTTATAATCTGCTTACCACCTAGTGTTGGTTTCATCCAAATTGGTACAGGGTCAAGGAGTGTCGAAGCAATTAGTCTTCAAACGAATAAACAAACACACAAACTTCTTATAGATAGATAGATAAATAGATAGATATATATATATAGATCGGTCAGCCACAACATTAAAACTACATGCCTAATATGTAGGGCCCCTTTGTGACGCCAAAACAGCTCTGACTCATCGAGACATAGATTCCTCAAGACATCTGAAGTTGTCCTGTGGTAACTGTCACCAAAATAGCAGCAGTTAGCTGTGTAAGTTGCAAAGTATCATCTACATGTCTCAGACTTGTTTTTCCAGCACATCCCACAGATGCTTGATTAGATTGAGATCTGGGGAATTTGGAGGGCAAGTCAACATCTTGACCTCTTTGTCATATTCCTCAAACCATCCCTGAACAATTTTTGCAGTGTGACTGGGCACTTTATCCTGCAGATAGAGGTCACTGCAATCATGGAATAACGTTGCCATGAAGGGATGTAAGTTGCCGCAATAATGTTTAGGTAGGTGGTATGTGTCAAAGTAACATCCACATGAATGCCAGGACCCAAGGTTTCCCAACAGAACATTGCCCAGGGCATCACACTGCCTCCACTGACTTGCCTTCTTCCTATAAAGCATCCTGATGCTCTTATTAGGTAAAAGATGCACATGCATCTGGCGATCCACTTGATGTAAAAGAAAATGTGATTTATCAGACCAGACCAACTTCTTCCTTTACTTCATGGTCCAGTTCTGGTGCTCACGTGCCCATTGTAGGCACATTTGGCAATGGACAGGGGTCAGCATGGAAACTCTGACAGGTCTGTGGCTACGCAGCCCCAAACCCAGCAAGCTGCGATGCACTCTGTGTCTCCAGCAATTTGTGCTACAGTAGCTCGTCTGTGGAAATGGACCAGACAGGCTAGCCTACATGCATCAATGATCCTTGGGTGCCCATGTCCCTGTTGCTTGTTCACTAGTTGCCCTTACTTTGACCACTTTTGGTAGGTACTAACTACTGCATATTGGAAACACTCCACAGGACCTTCAGTATTGGAGATGCTCTGAAGCAGCCGATTAGCCATCAGTTTGACCTTGCCTTAACAAAGTCAATCAGATCCTTACACTTGCCTATTTTTCTGGCTTCCAGCACACTGACTTCAAGAACTGACTGTTTACCTGCTGCCTAATATATCCCACCCCTTGACAGGTGCCATTGTAACGAGATTATCAGCATTATTCATTTCACCTGTCAGTGGTTTTACTGTTGTGGATAATTGCCCTGTCTGTTGCTGGGAATGTACATGTTGAGTCTCCCTTAAATCGTCACCTGGTTAACGTTTAGTAACAAGATATTTAGGTGTCAAACGGGTGCCAAACCATCACTCTATGATGAAATATACAGTCACTTTTATGGCATCTTATCTTTCTAGTACAGTTCTTGGCTGCTTTTATCAGAATTAAGGCATCACATAATTAACCCCCATCACTGACATGTTTGCTGATAGGGACTGCCTCTCTGTTACTCACTGTTCTGCCACTGTGCTACTAGGATCTCACTTCTTTTGTCCTGCTCTCCATTCACTTTAGGGTCAAAGAATCCATAGTGTGCTTAGCAGGTTCAATGTAAAAGTCCCTCAATATACAGCAAGATAGCCTGTAATAAAATACTGGAATACTGAAGTACTTGTGGCACTTATTCCCCTGAGTTTAAGATGATTAACTTCACCATAAAAAGAATATAGCCTCTAGCAGGGTAGCAGCTGCCACCAATTACTCCATTCCACACAATTGGGTAAACTTTTATTTAATGGAGTATCTGCACATTAATAAGAATAATTGTACCAGGATTAAAAGGCATTCAAATAGCCTTTCTGAATGTAGCATAAATTCAGAGTGTGCAGGGAGGCATCCATTCAATGTAGAGCTTGCTGTCAGCTAGTGAAAAGAGTGTAGATCTAGGCTTCAGTGCCAGGATGACCTTGTGATTCAACAGCTCGCATCCATTCATGGACTTTATCAGGAGTGCATGGCCTGGTGTAAGAAGTCTTGACTTAAGAAGATGAGCTCTCTCCTCCATCCACAGCTTAGTGGAAGAATGACAGGCAGCTCATGGATCATGGGTGTTTTAGAGTGCTAGAGTTTTCCAGCGAGAGCACCATAATGCCACAATTTTCTGAAAATCTTATGTTGGCATTTAATGAGATATAACAATGAATGGGACATATGTTATCATTGTCATATTGGAGCACATCAGAGCAGAGTCTGTGAAACAGGAGCATGAAATATCTTTTCTGTTTGGAAAACCAGACATTCTAAAATACCAAACTGCTATGCCCCTGCCTTTATATTGATATATTGGATTTTGCAGAGGATTCCATTCTTAGGAACAAAGCAAAAGACTTAACACTAGATTTACATTTCATTCCCTCAACTTGTGCAATTGTTGATCAAAAACATTTTTGTTGCTTCCCTTTCATGTAAGCTACTAATTACTATTAAGTATAAAAAAAAAACCAGATGCATATGCAGCCTCTTGTATCTAATGACAAATGTATTTGCTGCTTTGCTTATTAAATAAATGCAGGACCGTTAACAGCTTTCCATGACATACAGTGAACTCTGCAGCATTTGCGAGAACAGGTGCATCACATACACATTCACAGGGTCAGAATCAAGCAGGTTTGTTCTGCTCTAATAGGTAAAATATCACAGCACACTAGCATCATCTGGGAATGTTAGTGCTATCAGCCCATCAAAAACAATGGAGACATTTTACAAAGCACTAAACGCCTTCACTGAAATGAAAATGCAGATTTGTAAACGATATGCACCTTGATTTGTGCAAGAACACTTAGGGGTATATTTACTATGCGGTGGTTCCATATAACTGCTGATTCCTGGCACTTTGAATACATTTTTTAAAACGACACTTTTATAAAAGACAAAGCCCATTGGGTTTTGTCTTTAATAAAATTGCCATTTGAAGAAAATGACCATCGGGTTTTGTCTTCAAAGCCCATCGGGATTTGTCTTTAATAAAAGTGTTGTTTGAAGAAAATGACTTCAAAGCGCTGGGAATCCGTGGTTCTAAGAAACCGCAGCATAGTAAACATACCTCTTAGTCCGTAGTGCTCATAGCCTTGTGGAGCTTCAGAAAAGCAGAAGTTGCATAGGCAAAGGGCGAAGTGAAGGCATTCTTAGTTAAGTATGGAGTAGGCACACTAGTGGGAATGAGCACACGCTGCCTCTCTCATTGCAGGAACTTTGATAAGATGTGATTATCACAGAGTACTTAAGAAGTTAGCCTTATGCATTAGTCTGGTTGTTAATAAAATGGTTTTTTTTCCTTTTATTTCAGCCATTTTTTTCTAGTTGCTTCATTTTTTACACACAAGCACATTAACGGAGATTTTGAAGTAAGTTTTCTACAGCTTCTTCCATTTGGATTACTAAAAAATAATTCTGACAACGATAGGACTTGAAGAACTTCAAATAGGTACTGTACATGCTACAACTGCGTTATCGCTACAATTGTTGTTTGGGCACAGAGGTGACTGGAGACTCAACCTACAGTGAATAAATTTACCAATCTTTGGATAAATACAAAGAGATTTAATTAGTTACTAGACAGAACAAGTCACCAACGGACACCAATCCTAACATAGTTTTTTTCATATTGTTTTTACCTCACATAAACCTGTTATTATTGTATTGTGATAATCATCCATTTCATGTTGTAATTGTGATCTCAATTTATTATCAGTCACTGATTATTTACACAACCCAGATTATTTTTTCTACGTACCACGTAGGGATCACATTACAACAATATTTAACAATCCCGATCTTTAAAAATACTTATCTTGGTGTATAGTGCTAGATCTACCAACTTACCATTTTAGTTACTTAGGTCTGGACACCCTTTTAGATCTCAGCAGCTGTTACACATTACTTTTCTCCAGTCCTAGAACACCTAACCTTTGCATGAGCTTCCTCTAATCTAAGCAGTCAAGTGTGCTTTATTTTGCGGAGAATTGCAGAAATGAAATTTCATTACTGTAATGAGATGAAGGGTTGTAGAGCGCACATTTTCAGGGCTCTTCTTTGCCATGCATGGCCATTCCCACTTTGCAAAGTACTCTCCCGCCCATTCGGAATCGAAATCGAGGCAAAACGTCATTGTGACGTATTCATATTTCTGAGCTCGGTTCTCACGAGATTTGAAAAGCATAAATACCAGCCTCCACAGCAATCCATCCCCATTTGACAGGGAGAGAGCAGGGTTAGGACACAGGCTATATCAGTGCAGGGACAGAGCAATAATTGGACACATTATTGTTTCTGTTCTATACAATTCTAATATTAATACCAATTGTTACAGCAGTAAGAGGAGGATAGAGGAGGTTTTTTTTTTCCAATTTCTGGCACTCCAAGTGCTTTTGGGGTGTCCCTTATTCCCCATTGTTTTGCAGTAATTTTTCTGGCTGTCAAAAATCATATTTGTCAGCAGTATCTAAAACAATATTTAGCACTAATAGTGCTTTTGGGGTCTCCCATATTCCCCAGTGTGAAATGCAAATTTTTACTAATTTTTACTACTGTTCACGACAGCCACATATATGTATTTCACCATTCAGAAAAGTGTGTCAATTAGCTATTTATTTTCAAGTGAATAATGTGTGAATAATGTGATTCAAGGCATGGCTAATTATTGTTTATTAGATTAATGGGGCTTTATGTATGCTTTCATTTCATTCTCTTGCAAATGTCAGGATAGTGTCAAATACTGTTTGGACATTTTGAGCTTGGAAATTTGTTTGTGCAATCTTGTATTTTAGATTTTATGTGACCAACACTTCTGCATAGTTAGTTTTATATATTCTATACCAACTTTGTCTTCATAATTTCATCATAATAACTTCAGTACTAGATTTCATCTATTTGAATGTGAAGACAAAACTATTGAGATGAAGTCCTAGGTATTTGTATTTAAGGCTTCAAGTATTGCTCCATCTACTAATTTCTCCACCGATCCCTAGATAATACAAAATTATATGTAGAATCCTCTTACAGAGAAAGCACTCCACAATTATGTCACTCTATAAACCTCTGCTGCCACCCGTAAATGTTCCTTTAATTTCTCGAAAACGACAATGATTTTCTGTTCACCTTGTAAATGATTCCCCAGAGTCATGCCCCATCTCTGGAAATTGTTCAATAGTGGCAATAACTAGTCTCTTGTCTCCCATACATTTCAAAGTTACAATTATTGCCTCAAAACCTTTAGTACTTTACCTTTACAGAATAGTCTATTTCGTGTCCTTCAAATACATCTAATATCATCAACATGGGCCAGCAAACCTGCAGGTGATTCAACATTAATGTAAAGGTACAACAAGATAATGTATGTAGATTGACCATATTTCTTCAACTTACCTCTTCAATTTGACACTATACTGGCTTTACATTAGACTCTTGAAGCAATTCTGAAGGTCTTGCTTACATATAACTACATCCACTTAAATTAACGATAGAATTTGTATATTAAGTTTTTATTAAGTATGGAATAGCTGACAGTATGTTCCATCCCAGGCATTGCTTTCCTCACTGATTCTTCTGGTACCTTGTTTTTGACTGCAGTAAGAAAGTACCTTGTCTTTTTATTACAATAGAAATAATAAAGTAGAAGGAACTAAGAACTTAGACAAAATCTCCTTTTATAAATTAGGACTACTAAGCTGACAGCCTCTAATTCAGCACAGTGACACAAGACTTTGTGAAATACTAGGACTCCCCACACTAACCCATCCTGACATTGTGGACTGAGAGGAATATATATTCGCTTATATATGTAACACCTCCTCACTTCAGCCCTGAGAGGGGTGCTGCTGGAATGTTGTGTGTGTGTGTGTGTGTGTGTGTGTGTGTGTGTGTGTGTGTGTGTGTGTGTGTGTGTGTGTGTCTTCTCACATACTTCGCCACCATGCAAATCTTTTATAACCCTTGTACCGGACACAAGCAACATGTGGGCACACAGACACATAAACTCACAGGTTCTATAAATGCCACCTCAGCACATTTATTAAAGAGTAAGGCAATGTGGTAAACAGGATAAGAGGTCGGCGCCAGCCACAAACAAGTAAACACACATTAATAAAGCAAGAAATATAAGCATTAGTATTATACAACACAAAGGCTTGCTTTACTCTCAATGCCACATACTCACAAGTTTCTCAATACTGACCACTGAATTCCAGAACAATAAAAGTGATTTGTAATAAGATGGTGCTATATAAATAAAGGTTAACAATAATAAGAAGAACATGAGGGTTGGGGGATCTCTGACATGACCAGGACATGCTGGTGGACAACAAACTGACCACCTTGGTGTGGGTATTTCTTACATTTTTAGAATTTGAGGAGACATGATTATAATTTTATTAACACTGTTATAATAGTTTTAATGGTTGAGCTAGGTTTATAGGTAAAGTTTAGGCTTGAAAGGATGGGATATAAAGGACTTATAATGGCTAGGATTAAGACTGTTAGATAACCAAGGGCTTACGATCAAGTAACTCTCCTGAAAGGATGTCCCTCATTGAAACAGGTAGTCTCTTGTAGATAATAAGACAAGAAAGGGCAGATTCAATTGGCCACAATGTTCCTGAGAACATCGCAGCTGCGCTTTATTACCGTTTATGCGGTAAAAAGTAATGCTTAAATTTGCTTGCACCTCTATGGGGCACGAGCATAAGTGAGCGATACTTTCACTAAAAAAAATTGCCACATAGTGTCTCATGGCCGTCTCTGGACATTATGCGGTGACTTTTTTTAGAATTGAATCTGTCCACAAGCGACTAAGAGAGAAGCTTTGTCATGGCCTCATTTTAGCAGGTTTCCTTACTAGGAAGTGTGTGCAGACTTGTATAATAAACACATATGTAAAGACAACCTTTAATGTGTGTTCAATAAAGCACATGGGTATAAGTCATTCTGCATACTTTATCTCCATGCATTCATTAACATACACAGAGCCTTCTGCTCCGCTGGCTTTGACGTGCAGTTAAATACCATCCATAAATTTCAATGCAACAGTGTCCCCAGTAGCCATGCTGCAGTATGGAAGATTGCACAACACAGTTACACAGGCAATACATTTTAAAGGAATATGCATAATTTAGATGCAAAAATAACAGTTGTAATTCTCCTTTAGTGCCTTTGTGCACATCACAAGTTTAGGTTGCCTTCCCACTTCATCCCTTAATCATCTCTCCATGTACAGCATAGGGTAAGATGAATCCCCATAGCCAACATACAGGTTGCAGCCAACATATAATTAATATCTGTTTGTCAAAGACTCTATTGTTGCTAGAGCTCAGGAGAGGTGTGAATAATATGGAGTGCTTTGCAATCTGTTTATATTAATACAAATGTCAGGTAATCTATACAACAATCAGTCACAACATTAAAACCGCTGACAAGTGAAGTGAATAGCATTGTTTATCGTGTTACAATGGCACCTGTTAAGGGGTAGGATATATCAGGCAGCAAGTGAACAGTCAGTTCTTGAAGTTTATGGGAGGAATTCAATTGGCCACGTTACAGTAAAAAGCCTGCTCACTATTACTAGTGTAATTACACAGTAATTTCAACGCCGGCATCTCTGAGCCACGAGCAGAAAGCTGGGTTAAATTTACTGTATTAACGATAATACACTTATCGTGGTGGTATTCTGGGGGGAACTGAATTCCCTCCTATGTGTTGGGAGCAGTAAAAATGGGCAAGTGTAAGGATCGGAGCAACTTTGACAAGGGACAAATTGTGATGGCTAGAAGACTGGGTCAGAGCAAGCCGACAGAGGTATTGTGATACTGTAGAATGTTCTCCTGGGGAACCTTGGGTCCTGGCATTCTTGTGGATGTTACTTTGTCACATACCACCTACCTAAAAAATGTTGCAGACTAAGTACACACCTTCATGGCAATGCTTTTCCCTGAGGGCATTGCTACACTGCAAACATTGTTCAGGAATGGTTTGAGGAACATAACACAGGGTGTCGACTTGGCCTCCAAATTCCCTGATCTCAATCTGATCCAGCATCTGTGGAATGTGCTGGACAAACAAGTCCGAGCCATGGAGGTCCCACTTCACAACTTACAGGTCTTAAAGGATCTGCTGCTAATGTGTTGGTGCCAGATATCACAGGACACATTCGGATGTCTTGTGGAGTCCAAGCCTCGATGGGTCAGAGCTGTTTTGGCGGTATGAGGGGGAACTACCCAATATTAGGCAAGTGGTTTTAATGTTGTGGCTGATGAGTGTATATCATCATCATTTATTTATATATATATAGGTATATGTTTCATTAGATTGATTTCTATATTTCCAGCCAGGCATTGCAGATAGTATGCACAGTACAACTGATAGCAATTGTATTGGTTCTTGATTATAATTACCAAACAAAGAGAAATGTCAGGTTGCATCCTCTATACCGTACATCAGATTTTTTTGCTACTGTACATTTTATTTATGTGCAATGTTTGGAGAAACCACATAATAATCATTAGATCTATTTGTTCTGCTGTGAAACACGTCTCTCAATATTATCGCACTACAACCTGTCACAAAACCTTATCTGAAAACCTGCTCAACTCAAGGAACATATCAATTTCTAAAGCCTAGAAATCTAACAAACATCTATCTAGCAACAACAATGACTTCTTATTATGGAGCAGTATGCTATAAAACATACATATTACACTGAAACTTAACCAGCTCGGCATTGATGTCTGAATTAAAAGCAAGATCTGCTCAGATAAAACTATACTGGGTTAAAGTTTCAATTTTGCAGTTCGTTGCTAAAATTTGAAAATGTAGTTGATTCATCTGTATTATGTATGTGATATGTCATAGAAAATAGAATAGACCACTTGCAAAGCAAAGGAACAGTGCAAAAGCTGCTTTGCGCACCTCGATTTGTGCAAATGCGCCTGTATTTCTGTCAAGATGCATAGATTTACTCAGAAAGATGGCAGAGTTTGTGAAGGAATAACAGTTTTCACAGACAGAGGAATGGAGTTGGGAGGACTGAATGCGTTCCTACTCAAGAATGGAATAGATACCTCAATGCAGTGCAAACAAGTTTGAATTTTTTGGAGCAAGATTATTGTAATGATATAAAGGGATGGACAGGGTGCATTTTATGGGCATCCTATACTTTTAATGAGACTGATTTTTGTGTTGCCATGTTCGGTGGAGAAGAGCATTTCTGAGCACTCTCCAAGCAATGTAATAAAAAGCTTTACATACATAAATTGCCACCTATGGAAAAGACAGCCCTGATGTCCCGAAACTCTCTTGATTAATATAAGCCATAAATAATGGGCCAATTCAGCATGTTAGGAGAAAACAGAAGTTATTATGATTATAAGGGATGGTACTAAAAAGGTTGAATTTTGATTGGATATTAACATTTTTGCACAATGCACCTCTGAAGATTTTTTCACCTCTCTCCACATCCAGTCACCCTTCTACTCTGTGCAATTATCTGATGCCAATTGCTATCCAATGACAACCTACATTCCACAATACTGATTGCGTTAAAAACAATGAACGCTATATAACGCTTTAGAGGGAATTTTTCACAAAATATTTTGGAGTGAAAGCCACTTGCTGATATTAGCGCTGCTAAGCTTGGAGGCGCAGAGTCTAGCATGCACTTGGTATTCACCATGGACTCCTGCAAGAGAGTTTGGAGTTTGCTGCTAGAGACAAGCAGGTCACAGTCCTCCAAGATAGCTACCAGCGAAGTAGTGAGCGAATTGGTGTGGTAGTACAGGCAGAGGTCAAACCATGTGAACAAGCAAGGTACCAAAGGAGTAAACAAATCAGGGTCAGCAAGCTAAGGGTCTATTCTAGTAAATGCAGTCAGGCCAAAGGGAGATCCAGGATCAGAACCAGAGGAAGCCAGGTCAGTACAAGGAGGTCAGGCAGAGAGCAGGGAGACAGGCAGAAATGCTGGAGCATAGGGAGACCTAGATACTCTGGCACCCTAATGGTGCCAAAGCCTTGCCTAAATAGAGAGAAGACCTGATTGGTGGACAGTGGAATCAGCGGTCAGGAACAGCTGACCACCATCAGGAGCCGCAAACAGCTTCCTCGTTACCAAGCAACAAAGTTGCGATAGGCCGCGCATGCGCACCTGCGCCGGCCCGACAGGAAGAAGGAGACGTTATGTTGCTTAGCAAAGGGACGTGCGGCTCAAGAGAGAAGGCGACTGTCACTGGCTGCCAGGGAGTGAGCGGGGACGGCGCCCAACAGAATTACTTTAATATAAATTATACTTATTTTGGCATGTTAACCATTTGATTGTTCTTTTAAGAAACAGGAAGCACTTAAATGAGAGTCCCAGGTGATTATTAAAGCTCTATAATCTAGCTGTAGAAATTAAGCATTTCAAAAGATATTACTAAGGAGCAAATTGCTGTTTATGCCTAAGAATGACTGGAAAACTAATTGGGGCATATTCAATTAGGGTTCCGGTTTGCAGGATTGCGCCGGAACGGGTCGCAAACTTAATCCACGTTACCGCAATAACGTGAAAATCTGCATTTTTGCGGTACCGTAATACCGGCAAGAATGTGCACTTTTTGCGGTAACGCGCGTTACCGCGAACCGGAACCCTAATAGAATATTCCCCATAGTATTGCTGAACAACTTAGGGGTATATTCAATTAGGGTTCCCGTTCGCGGTAACGCGAAAAGTGCGCGTTCTTGCCGGTATTACGGTACCGCAATAACGCAGATTTTCGTAGGCAACCCTATGGGCTGCGAACGAAAATCCACGTTATTGCGGTAACGTGGATTAAGTTCGCGGCCCATTCCGGCACGATCCCGCGAACCGGAACCCTAATTGAATATGCCCCTAAGAGCGAGGATCATGGAGTTTCAAATGAAAATCATGGTAGAGAGATGAATAATGAGTCTGCAGCATTTTAAGGGGATAAAACGAATAGACACCTCATCTTGATGTAGTGGCAAAACCTGCTCCAAAAAAAGATGTGTTTGCTTTTTTTCATATCACTTTGGCTTCTGCTCACAGCTGCTTCTAGACACATAACTAAATGAAAACAGCTGCTGTTTGTTATTCCAAAATGCAAATCTGATCATCTCAGTGTGTACTGGTGCCTGCTTAGTGTGAACTCCTCAATGTTTAAAAAGAAAATTTCTACTTGTTTCCTGGTCAGTTGAAGGAAATTGCTGACAAACAGCCACAGAGCAGCACATGGTTAAAGTGGCATTGTCATTGTCCTAGCATTTGCATAGAAGTGGACAATTTGGAGAGTTGAGTGTGTGTTACTAGTTTGCGTGTATATTGCAACTGGCTGTTAGGACCTTAACCAGTCAGTGTCATTTTGCCATGCACACATCTGACTGGTACTTTTGATCAACCATGCACATCTGCAAAGTGGTGTGCATGGGTGAACTGAACTACTAGTGTCACTAGTGGATATTACATTATAACTGAACAACAACATATACACCATAGAGGGCTGCCTATGCTAACATTCTTAATACAAGTAGCCCTTTGTCTCAGTCTAGCCCATACTTGCAAACATTGGCCAATTTGTCTTCCGGGAGGTTCGGGAACAGGTGGGCATGTGAAGCCAGGGCTCAGCGAATGACGTATGTTGGCTCCACCCCCTAAACTGGCAAAACCATTTTTGGCCTATAACACCAGTCCAGCCCCAACCACTCAACTAACTAAGCGGAAAGGATCCATGAGGCTGCCCCACTCTCCCGGGAGTCCAGGAAGACTCCCAGAAATTGAGGAGTCTCCAGGACGTTCCGGGAGGGTAGGCAACTATGGTCCAGCCTCTCCCCATTAAATTGCAAACTCTCACACACAGGTCCCTCTCTCCTCCTGTCTTCTTGTCTGCTCCATCCTCATCCACCTATGCATCCTTGTATCATGGCTCTTGCGTGGTCTGTATTACACTTGTTATACACCTTACCTATTATGTCTTATGTACCGTAGTATACATATTGTCATGCTAACCTTGCATTAATGCTTATTGAATGTTCTGTATTTTTGCCTATACATGTTTTAAATTTTGCCTCTTTTTGTTATGTATTTTACCAGTTGGACCATCACATCTTTGTACTATGCTGTATTTCCTCACTGCACAGCACTTGCGAATTTTGCGGTGCTGTATAATTAAATGATAATAATAATCATCTGTCCATCCATTTTGGTAAGTGTGTATAAAGTGAAACTTGGCCTTAATGTTGAGGGGATGGTCATTTGGCAGCCGGTTAAAACATGGAACATCTCAACAGTTGATTAGCTAGGAAAAATCTGTGGTCTAATATGACTCCTTTTTGTAGTTAAAATGTATGAGAAGATTCCTATTTCCCATTTTAGAACTCTCAATTCTTTTGTAGTGAGGGATAATCAAACTATATGTGTATTCTGAATTGCGCACCGGAAATTGAAGAGGAGTCTTGACATGTGATAAATAGATATATCTTAGGGGTAAACAAGGAAATGGAAAAAAATGACAGCGCTGGGACTAGTCAATACATACACAATGCTAGTGGAGTAGAAATAACCAATAAAAATTTATTACACATCAATAAGTCTAAAAATCAACTATGACATAAGAACAGCATAACATTGAATATATATAGGTATAAAATAGTCCTTAATTCCTCTATCCACTTCTTTGAATGGACTATTAAAACGGTCTGTAAAGCATATGTAGAACACTGCACATAGAATAATTGAATTAAGAAAGATTAAAATAACAAGCTGCCAAATGAAACAAGCAGCTATGAATAGCGATCAATTCAATAGACGTAACGTGGATATAACCACCAGCAACAAACTCACAGTTCTGTGTAAACGTTGGATTATATCTTTTCCACCTTTACAGGTCCCAGTATGAGTGCTCCAGCAAGATCTCAATGTGGTCCTCGGACTTATAGCCTGACTTGTACTCTCCGATGATTGTCCAGTTCAACAGCTTTGTGTTAATAATAATGATGTCACTAAACGGAGATTCAGTTATCCAATGCAGGCTCATCCTGATAAATGCTGGCAGTGATAGTAGGTATGGAGACTAACACAGAGCGGGAATCAATATGCTCAAAGACAAAGAGCTCCTTCCATAAGTATCCGCCATGAAATGAGCGCAATTCTAACAATGAATTATGAACTTAAGCAAAAGTTATTTCAAATGTAGTGATGTTCAATAAACAAATTCCCTGATAAGTTTCTTTTCCACAAGGGCAATTTCATCAGAGGAAATCACTGATAAAATGATGTTCAACTCCAATGATGGACTGCCCCGTTTAAACGATCCTTATATCCATAATAACCTAATGACAAACATATGCAGCTGTGTGTAGGGGGTATAAACCCAAAACTCCCCTCTATCAACATGTATGAGAATTTTGATTTTAAAAAAATATCCATAATGCATGAAATTATATAATAAAATCAATTAAACATAATATAGGTTTTCACCTCCTATGAAGCCTAATAATGACAATCCTTATACAGTCGATAGGCAAATGCATACCTCCCTATCTTTAATAACATTATTACCCATCTAGATCCTGAAATCTCAATGCAAATAAGTAACCAAAAAGTTACATAAAATCCTAATAAATAAGAATCACAAATAATAATAAAATGATAAAAAATATAATAAAATAATAAGTAACAATAACCAGGTATCTGATTTGAACTCGCAACGCTGTACATTCTAAACAGTAATCAGACTAAGTATTAGCTGTTTGAGCCATAGAAGCGCAGGAACAAACCAAAACTGAGAATTAAGCTGACTGTTTAAATCTGTGGCAATAGTAAAAGGAGCATGTAGCAGGATAGCGTGCATAGCGGAAAATAGCATTTGCGAGCGAAGAGAAGCGAGCTCAAAGCAGGAAAGTATAAAACCCAATAAAAAAAAAATTAAAAACTTATAAAAATAGCAAATGTAACTGATAATCTGTAGTAAGTGTAACTATTTAGGTTTAAAGATGAGTAACTTAAATGTATATTTTCTTTTCTGTTTGTGTATGGTGTGTAATTGAATTTAGGAACAAAACCCTGCAAAAGAAAAAGACCAGTTATTCAAACAGTCTGAAGAAACTTTTATTTTTATTCTGTTCATGAAGTGCAACCAGGGAAAAGAAGTGTATATGGCTTAGATTCAGAAATCGTAGAAGGAAAAATAAGGTCACATGTAGGTGCTATTCAGTAGGTGAGAGATATCCATTGTGTCAAGACAAATGGTCTTAGTTAATTGACCCTGACTTCAATGAGCCTTAAAACAATACAAAAGATTGTAGATAACTGTTGCTAGGGAATCTTCCTGCATAAGAAACAATGGTCACCAAGGAATGAAAGCAGTCTGAGTTTTTTGTTTTGTTTTTTGTTGTGTGTATTTTTTTTCTGTTGAAAGTAAAAAAATGAAAATGTTTTGTCTGTTTCTAATACTAACTTTGTTTTATTTTTCTCTTTTGTAGACAAGAACAGCCAGAGATATATTTAGCAATTATGGAGATTGCAGGAGAAATGCAAAATTTTCCCTTAAAAGAAAAGTTAACAATGGGTCATTGTAACACTCTTTCTTCTAACTGTGGCGGCCCATGATAACTTATTGGGTTGAGATTTATTATTTAAAATGAAGTGTGTATATACTCTGCTTCTAATGTTTTATGTATTCCAGAAAGACACACATGGGAGATACAGAGTATGCGTCACAAAGGGTTAATTTTGCACTTCTCTATTATAGTCATGAGTCCATCACAAGTTTGCATAGTTATTATGAAATTTACTGGGCTCCTTACGAGCTGATAGATGACACTGGATTGGATGGGTGATGTAACTCCCTGTTAAATTTAATAAGAATGGGGGAGGGGTCATGGATTAGTTAAGTGTCAAGGGAAATAGTGGAATAGTTGAGAACCAATTCCCCAGAGTGTCCAATTCGGCTGTCATCTTGCTGTAAATCTCTTTTTCTCATATTCTGCTTTTCTGTTTGTTTGCAAATCCTTTCGTTATTATTATTCCTTACTGTCTTATTTCCCGTTCTTTACATCTCTAACTGTCAGTATCTCATTCTTTACTTATAACGAGATACAAAATACATATACACTGTCCCAAAGAGTTTTAGGCAATATCAATATTTTAGTACATGAGGTTGCAAGGGGATGGATCACAGCCATGCCAGACAAAGGTCCAATACTTGAGATATTGTCTCACCCACGGGGGTAAGACATTTTTGACATCGGACAGAATTAGGGGTACACACACTACACTGACATAGTCACAAAGGTAGCTAAGGGTTCTGTTTTTATGCTTATAGAGGCTACTGATTTTAAGCAGGAATTTTGTTGTGGAAATGTGATCTGCCTTTTGTCTCCTGAGCAAAGTGTACAAAGTGTTCCTTTAGATGAACAAGGGGTGGAGGGAGACAGGAGACTAGTTGAAGGTGAAATTAGGTAGATATACAGATATGCATTTCTGTGTGGATCATTTCATTAAGATTTTTGCCACAAGACCTGACATAAGTGAAACCCTTTAGAAAATGTAAAATTTTCATGTTTTATATTTTTCATAGTTAGATAGACATGTACTGGATATTGTTATAATTGACGAAGGTGCTATAAAAATTTACCCTTTTGCCCTCCTCACTTAGCCAGATAGCTGAACTTGTGGGATTGAAAATGGCATGTGAGTTGGCAGAGGGTAAATCAGTTGATATACATTGCTTTTGAGTACTTTTCTAAGATAGGGGGCGAAGTTGAGGCGACTGAGTAACTTTTATGACAATAGCAGTATATGAGTAGAACATTCACATTACATGAAGGACTTGTGACAGTGACACAGTTACCAACTGAAGTAGCTGTTATTTAAGTTAAAGCTTACACACATGACTCTAATAACAGAGTGGACAAAGCTGTCAAGTTAAATATGACAACCAACAAATCAATGTTTTGTTTTTGTTTTTTTAATCGTAAACACACATGAATTAGTTAAAATATAAGATTTGTGTTACCTGCAGAAAAGAGGTCTGTAAGGTGAAGGGATGTGGTCAGGAGTTCTCTGGACCCTGGATAGATGGAAATAGTAGGCCTGTGGCTCCCAGAGTGTATCTTCCAGGCCTAGCTGAAGCAGCACATGGTCTGGCTCAGCTGGGTAAAGAAGGTATGTGCAAGCTAGTAAGAGCATACTGGTATGCATCAGACGTCTTTTCTCAAGCTAGTAGGAAGGCAATGTCCTGCCTTACTTTATTGAGAGAAAATGTCAGGAAGACAATATCAATAGAGCCATCCCATACCCCTCCTACAGATGGACTTTCTCCAGGTAAAACAAATCAACTGATTGCCACCTTGCAGGATAGCATATACTGGTGTACTGATGAAATATATCTGGGTTTATTGAAATGTTTCTAATATTACTGTGTCATATTCAAGAATTTTGTGATAGGGGTATTCATTCTTACTGGTAATAGCTCCTAGATAATGAGTACAACTTATGGGCAGTAATAGTAAGTTACATACTTTTGATCAGCCACAAACCAGTGGGATAGAGTAAACAGTACTATGTAGAACGAATTGAATAGAATGATGGTTGAAACTAGATTGGAGTGGCCAGTAGCTTTGACCACTAGCCCTCCCCACTATTAGAATCACTCCTAAGCCACCTCTTAAATCTGTTACCTTTTTAAAATACTTTTGACTTTCCCTGAGATGAGTTTATAATGGAGAGACTGTTCAAGATCTTGTAAAAAACAAAACCCCCATAGTGAGACAGCAACAAAGGACGTTCGAAACACTGTCTCCTGATACATTATACTAACTGTTATGAAGTTGGACTGGAAGAGTATGTTATGGACTGTAATTTCCTATGCTCAAGTTGTTTGACAGACAGGTACCAAGTGTTGACGACCAGCATCACATCCCTAGGGTAAGCAGAGAGACACTTGTACCCATTCCATTCACTGCAAAGGAGTCAACACCCGGAGAAGGTTCCAATTACACTCGTGAATTTGTTCCAGGAGACCCAAGATCGCAGTTAACAACACCTGAGCCAAGGACTTTGCAAAGACTGTTATCCAGCATGGAGCAGCAGTTTTTCCTGTTATTCCCTGTCTGGTGTTTCTCTCATCTCATTCTCTTTTCAAGTCAATTCTTTCAATTGTTAACAGGTGACATAGACTGGTTTAGGTAGTGATATTGAGGAGGTGGGGATGAAGGAGAAGTTGTTAGCACAATTGGTCCAGACAATTATTCTATTCAATTCAGGGATAAAAGGAAAATTTGTTAACCTTGGAGCTCAGAGACAGTGTGAGGGGTTATTGTCTGAAGAGTATTGTGTCTGTAAGTACTTTGATCCCATAGTGGAAGAGAGGTGCATCCAGCGATGCCAGTCCAGTAATAATTCGGACTTGAGCAGGCATCCTTGAGAATGATTATCATTCTTGGGTGGGTTAGACCAAACAAAGTGTTGGGTGTGCTCTCACGTGCCTCAGAGATTATATTAAGTAAGACTAGTTCTCTTTCCACTAAATATTTCTGAGGTACCCGCACTATGGGGTGGGAGGCCAGTAGGGGAAAGGTAATAAAGCTAGGTCCCTTAGTTTGAAGTCTCCCAATGCTCGGCAGGCCGCTCGTCATTTCACGTACAAAGAAACTTGAGTCTTGGGAGACTGGGAAGAACGAACAGACAATAGCCCGCCCCAGAAGTGTTGATGAAAAACCCGTTGATATTATTAGAGTGTATGAACTACAAAGGTTGAAGAAGATCATAAGTGAGATTGTTAACAGACATAGAATGATATTACTGGTGAAAATGTATTATTTAAATGTCATATAAGCTACAAGACATGCTTTGGACAAATGATCATGCTAGAACTTTAGTAGAATATTCTATATTATTCTATATATTCTATATTATTGTTACATATTTTATTGTACCTTGTATCCTTCCAGATAATGTGTTACATATGTGGGTGAAGGGCATACAAAAGGTTAACTCCAAGCTCCAAAGTTATATGTTCCATAGGAAAAGAAAATTGTTTCTAGGATTGTGACTCTCTTTTATGGTAACCTGACAGATATCCATAGACAGTGTGGTCATACTAAGGAGGACATGTACTACAGAAAAATGAAACACACTACTGAGATCCTGAAATTAAGTTTTAGGGTGAGAGTGTTAGCTATACTCTCAAAGGGTGGACTGTGGAAGTCAAGTAATTGGATGAAGTAAACCAAATTGATTAATAATGTTTTCCCGTGTGATTGCGATTTATATGCCACATGTTATAATGCAATCGCACGGATTCATAACACACACATTTACATTCCCACTTACGCTTGTAAATAATGCCCATTTAATTATGTTCTAATCCACATTTATTTATTAGTAAAATGTATTAGATTGTTGATACATAAAGGATAATATATTAAAAGTATCTAAGGCTCAGGATATAGGAGTTTAGTGTCATTTTGATCTGCACATTACCATCTCTAATCCTCTACTTTCGGCTTTCTGATCGCTTTCTGCGATCAATAGTTATGGAAGATAAAAGATTGAATGGTCAAAATTACATTGTGTTTTAAGTTTGTTTAGAACTGGTTTGGGTCAGTTTCCTTGGGAAGACACGTAGACAACAGTTGGGGGAAGTTGCCCCTCACCCTTTGAAAGGATCAAATGAACTGACCTATGA
This sequence comes from Mixophyes fleayi, assembly GCF_038048845.1. Lineage (NCBI taxonomy): Eukaryota > Metazoa > Chordata > Amphibia > Anura > Limnodynastidae > Mixophyes > Mixophyes fleayi. Next base: position 113,652,112 of record NC_134405.1, on the reverse strand, counting down.
CCAGAAGGCAACTGAAATATCATTAACTCTGCACCAATGAAGACCTCACTAAGTGTTATCTGTATACATAGTGACATCATCAGTGTTTTTTCTATACTGAAACTGCATATAAGCAAGCTGCTCCCCAGCTAGATCTCTTTTTGCCTGACTACACAGTAGACATGATTACCTTATCCTGGGCCTGGATGAAGCGTTAGAGGAATGTAATGTATTCTGTGTTTTTATACTTTCCTGCTTTATTGTAACATCTTTAATGCGTAATAATGGCATGCTGTAAATCCTGCTATATTTTGCAATTAAATATCTTTGTGCTTTGGAACCACAATAATTGCATTGGACAATGTTTATTTGGTAGGCGATAAAATGACTTTAATACATTCATCTAATACCAAATAAGACATCTAACAAACACACACACATATATATATATATATATATATATATATATATATATATATATGCAACAGAAAAAACATATATATACATATATCTGAAGTGAAAAAGAATTATGATTTTTGAAGAACAATAAAAAGTCGCTTAAAACGGACCAGACTACCAAGGTGCTGAGAATAATGTTTCAACCTACAATAGGTTAGATTATTTAATTCCAAATTCTCATTCAATCCATAAGGGTTTAATGTGTTTAATGTATTCAATACGTTTCTTGCCTGCAGAGTTTTGTTTCTATCTCCCCCTCTTGGAGTGGATTTGATAGACTCAATACCCAAGACTTTCAAATCACATGGATTTAATTCATGTGCTTCAATAAATGACGTGACACACTGTGGACTGTTGATTTTTTTATGACATTCCGCCTATGTTCAAGAAAATGTGTTTTGAGAGACCTAAATGTTCTTCCAACATACAATTTGTTACACTTGCATATAAATACATATACTACATAATTAGTGTTGCAGTTGATATAGCCCTTAATAGAATGTTGAATACCATTGTGCAGAAGAAATTTTGTCTGTTTAATATGTGATCACATGTGAGACATCTCGTCCCTCCACATTTAATACAACCTATGGGTTTATTTGGAAGCGAACATAATGCATCCTCTAGATGTTTATCAGATGTTTTTCTGGAAGAACCTTCCTTGCGTAAAAAAAATTGGGTGCTAACAGATTCTTAATATTACATTTTTCTTGAATTTTTTTTTTGACTTCTTAGGTAGAATATTTTTCAGATTGTGGTCTTGTTGAAGAATTAAATAATTATTTTTATTATCTTAGTTATGTCACCAGATCTTTTGTTATACTTAGATATAAAAGCTTGATCAAACAACTCACAATCCTCTTTTTTCGTAATGAGTTGGAAACCTCATTACCTAATAATTCATCCTGTTTCACCAAAAGGAGCAAACTCCTTTCGATTAAATGTTTAAAAGTGCCTTGTTCACCACCACCTCAGGGTAACCTCTCTTTCTGACGGTGGATACCAATTCCCTTGCTTGTTCTTGGAAGAACTTCTCATCTGAACAGTTCCGTTTTAATCTAAGTAACTGACCCTTTGGGATGTTGTCCCTGCACGGTTCAAAGTGTGAGCTCCTGTAGTGTAAGTAATTCATAGCATCAATCAACTTTCTTTTTGTATGTCTTGGATGTAATAGAACCATTAACAATTTGAAGAGATAAATCAAAAAAATCTATAGCAGTGGAGTTATATGTATGCACAAACTTCAAGTTATAATCATTCTGGTTTAAAGTATCAACAAACATTTGTGCTTTTATCGGGCCTCCATTCCACTATGATAAAAAGGTAATCAATATAACGGCCATAGAGGACTAGGTCCGCCCCGAACTCACCTCCTCACACATGGGCGTCTTCAAAGTTGCCCACTTATAGGTTGGCATAACTGGGGTGAAGTGGGTCCCCCATGGTCGTCCCCATCATCTGCAAATAAAATTGATGATCAAATAATAAAAAAATTGGAGTAACAATAAATCTGATTGCTTCAAGTACAAACTTCTTATGTGCATTATTTAGGGACTCAATATTTTGCTAGGAGGTCTTTCAATTACTTGTAATCCTATATCATGTGGATAATTGCTGTATAGAGCCTCAACATCAAGTGTCAAAAATGCATAATCGTTTTGCCAAGTCGTGGAAACTAAAATGTTAAGTAGATGGGTGGAATCCCTAATATAAAATTTCAATACTTTGACTTTTGTCTGCAGAAATGTATCAACATAAAAAGAGAGGGATGATGTCAATGAACCAACCCAGATATAATGGGCTGACCTGGTGGATTGGTTATACATTTAAACTAGTATATTGGTATAATAGGATATTCAGGATAGAGGAATTTTTTCTCCTTCATTCATGATAATGCCATTATCATAAGCATTCTCTAGGAGGCCTTTTCATCAAAATTCTGGAAGGGTCCCCACTAAAAACCACTATCAGTAAGTTGTCTATAGGCTTCTTTTAAATATTGGGACCTATCTTGAATGACTATCCCACCACCCATGTCTGTATTGATGACAATAGTGGTGTCATTTTGTAATTCTAATAATGCTTGTCTTTCAGTTTTGGAAAGGTTGGTAAATTTCTTTAGGTTTTGGTAAAGGTTCCTAAATTGTTCCAAGATCTCTTAGGGGTAAGGAACCAAGATGCCCTGGACCACAAGGGCAGGATGATAGTGACTTTTGTCTTTTCTTCCATTATCTTCCTGAATGCTTTTACCAATTGGGTATCAGTGGGAGATTGAAACTTAGGCTAAGGTTCCATATTTTGAAGGAATCATCATTCACTATAGTTTGCTGCTCTAAAAAAATTCAATAGGTATAGATTACAATTTTGTTATTAAAAGAAATAAGATCTACGACTAGAACTCCCAAATGGCATTGGAGACTAAGGACTTCCTGGTTTAGTTTCCTTTTTCTCAGTTGAATCCTAGACTTGCTACAGAATTCAGAAAGTGTATTCGCATATGTGGGCTTGAAAATAGAGCAATGCCCAATGTAATATTTTTTAAAAGAAAGGAAATCAGGTGCTAAAAAATAAGTACAAAATTATAATAATAATATATGCAGAGCCACCAAACCTTACTGCGGCTGTATAGGGAAAGTGCTCTTTCCACAAAAGATACAACCAAGGAAAAAGAACATCGCAAAACAGGTATAGTAGAAAAATAATATATAAAATATATAATATATAATTAATTTATTATAGGAGCAAACAGCTGCATATAAAAATATTATTTATAGCCCCAAAAATATTAAAAACAGCACAAATACAAATAAACATAAAATATAATACCATCACATGGGATGCATGATGGTGACAGTGGCGGATCCCGGGGTGGGGGGGGGGGGGGGGTGATCGGGGCATTCGCCCCCCCTAACAGCAAAAAGCTAGGTCCCAGCCGACGATCACAACGGGAGGGGGCGGGGCCAATCACGGGCGGAAGGCGGGGTTTAACGCGGGCCAGCCAATCAGAGCAAAGGAGGGGCGTGATTATGCAAAATCGCCCCCCTAAACATAAAGTCTAGATCCGCCCCTGGATGGTGATAGGACATGATGAATTCATGGTGACAAATTGCTAGCGGAAGAAGAGAGGGATTTGATGGAAAGCTGTTCCTGCAACTGAAATAAGTAGTAAAACTGACACTGGCCTGATCCACTGTAGTCGGGAGTCACTGAGAACACTCACCACTGTTTCTTCTCTGAATGAAGAAGCCTGTATGGGTATTTGTAGAAGGTGAGCAGTTGCGTACCTGTGAATCTTAAAGAGAACAATAGTCACGAATCTCTTAGCATATTTATAATATTTATAATAATTTTTGGTAGTTGAATGACAGTCGATTTTAACCATCCATGTGCTGTAATTAAAGAAAGGGCCTACCTCAAGATAATTCTATAAATAATAATTTGGCCAGTTAATCCAGTTAGATCTAACAGGCTGATCCGCTATGCTACTTTTGGAGTCTCACTAGGTGACAGCAAGTGGTGCAGTCGATCTATAATCTGAGAAGTACTAGAGGGAAACCCAGTGTGGGACATGTAATTCTTCTCCTCCTACAAATTTATTGGGCACCCTTTGAACTGCCTCCTGCTCCCCCTTGAGTACACTACTAGCAAAGTATCTGCAACACCTGAAGTCTCACGTGGGCCATGTAGATTAAGATTAAGTACATATGATTAAAGAACACGTTTAAAAATCAAAGGTCTACATTTTTGTGCATAGGCAAGAGAAGATGTCCTTTCTGACCTTAGCTATCTAGCAGCAACATTTATTAACGCTCAGCAATGCAAACACATATTTTAGTCCAGAAGACAAGGGAGGTTGATTAAGAGGTTGGCATTACAAAAACAGAAAATGACCATTGTGCTGATTGGTGAATCAGCAAGGGGCAAACGAAATTTACCAAAGCTGATCTGCAGCAATAATACAATGCATCAAACTAGAAGTACATCAAAATTACCATTTGGCAGAGTAAGAAACTAGTCTATATTGTTCTGAATACTGTATTTTCTTATTAGTTTAACTGGCCTTGTAATCAGTGCTGCAATGACATTTTATAAGTGGTTTAACGTAATAGGGATGCCATAAATCATGGAGCGATTCAGTGTATTTTAATTAATTTTACCTAAGGGAAACATTGACACCTCCTACAGCTTGTTGATTACTATTCTGAATACAAATTTTTGTAGTAGCATAAATTGTCTGAATGAAATAATCTAGTGTTTAAGCTTGTCTTCATAAATGCCATTTTACTCACTAAACTATGCCTCAGCTACGCCCGAGCATGATAGATGTATATTGTGATTCTATGCACAGGTCACTACAAGTGAAACATATGTGGGAAAAACAGAAGAGGAGAATTCTGCCCCAGGAAAAACACAACATACTATACAAAATTAGCGTATGTCTGTCCAAATGCAGAATCATATGCATCTTGAGATACATCCGCCTATGCATTAGCAGCAAATGCGTCTGGTTAAAGGTAAGTCATTATCATCAGCGTGTATTGCCACCTGCCCATTGTGTAGCGTGTGTCTGCTAGTCTGCATGAACCACATTTGTATGAACAAGCCTTTGTGTACTCCACATGCATTTTCACAACCCCATTCCACCTCTCCAGGTGCAGAAGGGCATAAGCGCCAGAATCACGCACGTCTCCATAGAAGCATATGCATGTGTCCGCTGTCTGGGCCTGCTTAGACAGATGTCATTCATGATACTCTACGCAAACTGGCGCACATCCCCCAAACTAGCACACATTCTATTATGTCTACTTCTAATACTGAATTATCAAAAGTTTTAAAGCAGCATTCCAGTTACTCAGTCAGCATGCTGAAAAAACTTTAAAATGTTTGAGGAGTGGGTATGACTGGGAGGACCAATAAGAAGCTGCAATCTTCATGATTGTGGATTATTATTGGTCCATGTGGTCACTCACACTCTCTGCAGCTTTGTACAGACCCTGGCTTTCAACCAAGTGACAGAGTCTAGGGAAAAACAGCTGCATATTGCACTAGGTCAGGTGTTTTTTCACCCTACCTGTGCAGCCTTAAGATTGCACTTATGCAATTTAAAACATTTTCAGTCCCTAGACAGCTACCACATATCTTCCACTAGCAGCATATGAACGGTAAAATATAATATGTGTCAAGGCTTAACAGACACTTTTTATTCTAGCAAAAGAATAAAAATAACAAAACAATAGCAGTCAGTCACAATAAATGTATTTTTAAATATGCAATCTTTTTATTCAGTTTACAATAGATATACTTTTATTCAAATGTCAATATTGTCAGTCAGCAAAGGCACAGTCTCGTTTGATAAGAAACTGCAGTAGGCTGATATTAAAGAAAACTTGGCAGCCAGTTTAATGCCAAGTGTCTGCGTGATGGACCATATACTGAACATTAATAGCAATCATTCTGAGTATTTATACATGATTTTGTCTATGAGAGCTTTAACAGTTTGAAAACTTTGTGCTCATTTTGCAAAGCTAAACATTGCAGTATTTCCTTCTAGACACTTCTGCTTTCATATTTTCATTATAGCACACAGCAATCCTCTCTCCACAAGGGTTTTAATATATACAGCAATCTCCATTGTCTAAGTATTTCTCAATAAACAGCAATATTATCTCCACAAATTTATTGGAGAATACTTCAATGACTATCACTATCAAGGACATAGTTGCAATCCTAAACTTGAATGGGAAATGATTTAGGGACTGGCATATTGCCCGAAATATACCTATTATAATCTAGCACTAGTTACAACCAAGCCTGAATTTGTGAAAAGGCCACATAGGCTCAGGCCTAAGGGGGCAGAATTACTTGGACCACATGGTGGCTAAGTGGTTAGCACTTCTGCCTCACAGCTCTTGGGCTATGATATAGATTCCCAACCATGGCCTTATCTGTGTGGAGTTTCTATGGTCTACCCATGTTTGCTTGGATTTCCTCTGGTCACTCCGGTTTCCTCCCACAATCCAAAAACATACTAGTAGGTTAATTGGCTGCTATCAAATTGACCCTAGTCTCTGTGTGTGTGTGTGTGTGTGTGTGTGTTAAGGAATTTAGACTGTAAGATCTATTGGGGCAGGGACTGATGTGAGTGTGTTATCTGTACAGCGCTGCAAAATTAGTGGCAATAAATGATGATGATGATTACATTCCATTTATTTATTTTTTATAAATTTTGTATATTCACAATTTATTACTTATATAATACTAGCTGAAGTATCTGGCATTACCCAGGTGAAATCTACAAGTTATTAAGTTATCAATGAGTTGGATGTAACTGTCAAAAATTTTAAAAATAATTAGCAGCTCTTTCAACACACCCATGAGGTGGCTGTTCAGTATAATTTTTGCCAGCGTACACCAACTGGAGGACCTCAACTCCCTAGTATGTCTTCTGTGATTCAATGATTCCAGTCTGTGAAGTTTTCATCCAAATCCATCCAGTGGATGTCTCAGAACTGGCTCTCTGGATCAAAGTTTTCTCTAGCATACACCAATGGGAGTACCACCTCACATAGGTTTCATCCCAAGTGGTGCAAGGGTGTCAAAGATATTCCACAAACACATTTCTACACACACACAATAATATATATATATATATATATATATATATATATATATATATATATATATATATATGTTTTTGGGAGATTCTTGCAAATTTATTAAAAATAAAAAACTAAGAAATCATATGTACATAAGTACTCACAGCCTTTGCCATGAAGCTCAAAATTGAGCTCAGGTGCATCCTGCTTCCATTGATCACCCTTGAGATGTTCCTACAGCTTAACTGGAGTCCACCTGTGGTAAATTCAGTTGATTGGGCATGATTTGCAAAGGCACACATCTGTGAATATAAGGTCTCACACTTGACATTGCATGTCAGAGCACAAACAAAGCATGAAGTCAAAGGAATTGTCTGTGGACCTCCGAGACAGGATTGTCTCGAGGCACAAATCTGGGGAAGAGTACAGAAGAAAATCTGCTTCTTTGAAGGTCCCAATGAGCACAGTGGCCTCCATCATTTGTAAATGGAAAAAGTTCGGAATCACCAGGACTCTTTCTAGGGCTGAACGGCCGCCTAAACTGAGCGATCGGAGGAGAAGGGCCCCAGTCAGGGAGGTGACCAAAAACCTGATGGTCACTCTGTCAGAACTACCTGTCAGCATTCCTCTGTGGAGAGAGGAGAACCTTCCAGAAGGACAACCATCTCTGCATCAATCCACCAATCAGAACTGTATGGTAGAGTGGCCAGATGGAAGCCACTCCTTAGTAAAAAGCACATGGCAGGCCACCTGAAGTTTGCCAAAATGCACCTGAAGGACTTTTAGACCATGAGAAACAAAATTATTTGGTCTGATGATACAAAGATTGAACTCTTTGATGTGAATGCCAGGTGTCATATTTGGAGGAAACCAGGCACCACTCATCACCAGGCCAATACCATCCTTACAGTGAAGCATGGTGGTGGCAGCATCATGCTGTGGGGATGTTTTTCAGCGGCAGGAACTGGGAGACTAGTCAGAATAGAGGGAAAGATGAATGCAGCAATGTAAAGAGACATCGTGGATGAAAACATGCTCGAGAGCGCTCTTGACCTCAGACTGGGGTGACGGTTCATCATTCAGCAGGACAATGACCCTAAGAACACAGCCAAGATATCAAAGGAGTGACTTCAGGACAACTCTGTGAATGTCCTTGAGTGGCCCAGCCAGGGCCCAGACTTGAATCTGATTGAACATGTCTGGAGAGATCTGAAAATGGCTGTGCACCAACGCTTCCCATCCAACCTGATGGAGCTTGAGAGGTGCTCCAAAGAGGAATGGGTGAAACTGCCCAAAAGATAGGTGTGCCAAGCTTGTGGCATCATATTCAAAAAGGCTTGAGGCTGTAATTGCTGCCAAAGGTGCATCAACAAAGTATTGAGCAAAGGTTGTGAATACTTATGTACATGTGATTTCTTAGTTTTTTATGTTTAATGCATTTGCAAAAATATCAAAAAAACTTTTTTCACGTTGTCATTATGGGGCACAGAATTTTGGGGGAAAAAATAAATTGATTCCATTTTGGAATAAGGCTATAAAATAACAAAATGTTGAAAAAGTGAAGCACTGTGAATACTTTTTGGATGCACTGTATCTCTCTCTCTATATATATATAATATATATATATATATATATATATATATATATATATATATATATATATATATATATAGTTAACCATTCACTGAATTAGAACTAAATTATTTATATGAATTTGAATTATACAGACGGGATGGAGTATGAGTTGAAAATATGGAGCGCAACAAAGAAAGGTGGTGAATGCAAGAGTTGCCACTGTTTCATACCGTACCCTAAAACTGAAATAATAAAACTGAATGTCTGTCTGCGCTACTACCAATTGGAGCTCTACTGTTTTGAATCAAGGAAATACACTTTCCATTGAATAAATAATAACAAACTGTGATCAAACCTCAAGCGCTATTAGTGTTTTTACATAACAATAAAAGGAAAAATACTTAAATTCAATGGAGTTTACATTCTTCTTTGTTGAAAGTCACTCCCCATGTAGATAATCATGTAAAAAAAAAAAATATGAAGAAGAACATAGCGTGATACCGTTAAATATAAAAAATATCTAAACAATATATAAATGTGGACATATAGGTAATAGGACTCATGGGGTCATTTCCCACTCAATGATAGGACTTCTGGGGTCACTTCACACTCAGACACCTTCGGAGAATGTACTTACAAAAGTGAAATAAATATAAGCTTTAAACACATGTGATGGACACTCTTCCAAAGAAACTTCTTCCAAACATAAGATTCAATTTCTTGTCTTTCCCACCCCTCTTGTGTTCGTACTCACAAAATATCCATAATGTGATTGGCGTTGCACACATATTCTTTTGGTGTTCTTTGTAGTGAATTATATTCTCCAATTATGATGTGATAAAACATCCAAAAAGTGTTCCAATAAAAAGTATATCTTTAATTTATACAGCTAAAAATAGAGGCATAGCAAAATAAAAACACACAAACACAAATAAAAAAAAGAGAGGACTTCCTGGGTACAAAAATCAGATGGATTCCTACCAGATCATCTTAGATGTTACGCGGGGTACTAAATCATTGCAAGTCCTAGGAAATTTGCATCATTGTCTCCTCTCAAAATGGTGTTCTGGGGCCCGATTCATCAAAATTCGCAAACGCATACGCATCTGCTAAATGGCTCTGCGCATGCGCGAAACGACGCTTAAGCAGCGCAAAACACTACATACGCTACTCAAGCACGGCAGATACAGCTCTCAAAAGGCGACTCAATCTCAAACTCCAACGCAAATAGATTTGAGATGACTGCTGACCACTTGAGAACATATGGGTGGGAATGGGCGGAGAGTAGGCGCGGACTGGGCGGAGATGAGATAGTACTTGAGTAAAGTAGGCGTTATGCTTTTTCACTTGAGAATAGTAGGCGTTCCCTCTGCCCAGATGAGTGAAACTGACGTCACTCCTGTCTCAAATCTTTCACAAAAGTTAAGGAAGGCCAGGGTCATGTTTAACTCCAATACAACTAGCTAAAACCACTATTAAACGCCTTTAGGAGCATCTTTTGCGTTTAAAATGCAAAACGAAATATGCACAACATACATACATATCAATACAGACTGCCTGTGGCAATTTTTTTTTTTTTTTTAAATTTTTTTTTTATTGAGCTTTTACATATCTTACAAATGTTCCATTAGTATGTTTGTGTAAATTAAGCTTTTTTTGCTTTACATACCCCTTTCTAATCAATGCAATTCGCAAGTGCAACATGTTTGATGTTATTTTGGCCCTTTAGCCTCAATCCGGAACTGCCGGAATGCCGGAATTAGTTAGCTGGAAATAGCGCCCTCTGCTGCTTACTGCCTCTTCAGTAAAGAGGACTGCCTTTTATAGGCCTGTACACTGCTAGCCACATATCTTCTCAGCATTATGGGGAGAATCCAGGTCACAGTGCATTCCGGCTGCCGGAATGGTTGCCTCAGTGCATTCCACATTCATTCCACTGCCGGAATGGTTGCCTCAGTGCATTCCACATTCATTCCACTGCCGGAATGGTTGCCTCAGTGCATTCCACATTCATTCCACTGCCGGAATGGTTGCCTCAGTGCATTTCACATTCATTCCACTGCCGGAATGGTTGCCTCAGTGCATTCCACATTCATTCCACTGCCGGAATGGTTGCCTCAGTGCATTCCACATTCATTCCACTGCCGGAATGGTTGCCTTAGTGCATTCCACATTCATTCCGGCTGCCGGAATTGTTGTGCACACTGCATGGGTAATTACTTCATTTTATGTAAAATGTCTCCCAAACAATAGACTTTGTCATAAATATTTATGATAAATCTCCAACCATTCTGAACAATTACCAATATCATTAGTCTCAATATGTTACATGCCTGATTTGACAGTTGGTGATGGTGCGTTTGCAAGAACAAATAATATTAATAGACATATAATAACCCGAAACTATATTTTAGGGTTTTACACACATGATTTATGCAAATTTAAAACAAGTGTACTATTACCACAGGGACACTTTTAACAGCAACACAAATAGTGTAAGGCTATTAATGATCCCTAAGAGCCGAGGGCTGGTGAGGACTCGAACCCACGTAGCAAGCTGGCAAGGTGGATTGCCTAACTGCTACACCACTGTACAAGTGGTGATGTCAAGGGAATAGAATACAAATTAAAGATGACCAGCAACTTCTAGCATAAGTTGTTTCCCTTAAAACATGGGGAAAAATGCCAATACTTGGAAATATTATACCCAGAAAGATTTGGTGCATGCAGAGTCACAATTTATGCATATCGAAATATATCCATGTTGATAAATACAAATCAAAAACAGAACATTTATTGCTCCCATTTCTACAATTTGATTTGGTGGAGCACTTAGCTTTTTCCACTGTTGCCAGTACAGAATTCACATGTCTTTGAAATCCAAAGTCTTTGCCAACAACTGCTTTGCTGTGTTGTAGCTGATAACACTGTTGAACATTACATATAGCCACCTTACACACCAAAACATATACTAAGTCACAGAGTGGAATAAATACCCTCAAACTTGTAAATATACCAAGGTTAGCCACATACACGCATCATTCAGGGTTCAAACTCATTACCTTGTTGTTGCAAGCTCATTTCTTTATTCACTGAGTTATACTTCACATTGAAACACCACCACCAAACTGCACATTAACTAGTTAGCACAGCTGAATGACTGCCTTAGACCTGATAAATTGGCCATGTTGCAATTAATATGAACAGCATGATGGATAACGTGGTATTAAAATATTAACCCTAGATAAACACACACATGAATAAAATCACTGTTTTACTAAAGCAGCAGGAGCTGCAAAAACGTCACCAAACAAACGCGAATTAAGCGCGTTTGCGAATCTTACGCTAAATACAAGCAGTTGCATATAGTTTTTTACTTTTAGGAGTATGCTTAATAATGTGTTTTATTAACTCACTTGGTGCTTAGGGTTGACCTGGGGCCTTGAACTTCTGCACTTAGTATTGGGGGGTGAAATACATAACCACTACACTATCGTGGCACATCTAAATGTAGCACATGCAAATGAATAATACCTCATAGAATTGTACTTAAAACTATTTTACCCATACTATTGCCACAACACTAACAGCTTAGCTCATTAATGACATCTGTAATAATCGTTATAATCTCTACTTACCTACAGAAAATAAACGTTGCTCACATGTCAGGTCACTTTTACACAAAACCACACTTGGCTAATTAGATCGCACCTGCGTGCTCCTAATGACGTGTCCGGCATACTCTCCAGCCTACTCACCTGCATTTAATTTACTAATTACAGTGTTACTTAAAAAGACCTTGCTTGGCTTTCTGTGTTGTTGGGAGATTCACAATTCTGGGTAAGTAGCCCTTAATGGTGAAATGTTTCATAATCTCTGCAGTTTATTGCTGTACCTTGCTCAACATTAATGTTTATTTGTAGGAAAAGATATTGGTGAGATACAGATAGAAAATTATGCTGAAAGGTCATAATGGTTAAGAATTTTATGTTGAAGGTTAGTGGAAAAGTCTTTAATTAGCTGCAGAGTTTGAATATTGAGGCAACTGTGTAGACTTGGGATGTGTCTCTGCATAGATACCTCTCGACTGTAGTGACACACATAAAGATTATCCATCTATATTGATTTATTTTGTACCTGTTTACCCTCCCCTCCACAGATCTTGGTCCTGGATTGTGTTTTTTGGGTGTCTAGTGATTGCTTATTGACATTCCACATTTGTCTGTGTGTGTGGTAAGTAGAAACCAGATATTGTTTTATTACATACCCCTTGTTAAAATACTTTGCATTAAGAATGTCCATACTGTTTTTTGTTTTTTTTCTCTTTTCTTTTTCTAATACCTTTTATTTGAAGTGTGGTTTTTCAGACCCTACCTTAAAGACACATTAACACTCTGTGCTTGAGTCATTAAGGAGAGCAAAGGATAAAAAATAAGTAAATGTTCTAGTGGACAAAGCATGTTACAATGTAAGGGGTCAATGTTGTATGTATTTTTTTTTTTTTTTTTTTTTTTGGATCAAAACATAAATATCTTCACATTTAAAAGATCAGTGGTCAAATCATGTGCAAGCTTAGTCAAGGGTTGATTATCTAAGGTATGGTTATTCAAAATGGGAATATGAATAGACATGGTCTGGTGTGTTACTGAAATGGTTTATATGTGTAATAATAGGGGAAAAACCATGCCTCCCTGTATTTTACCTTTACAATGTGTGTAGAAAGTATAGCTTCATGCCTCCAAGTTTAGCCTTAATGTCTTTAGCTAAATGCAAGTTAATGGGGTAGTTTAAATCAACAGCCTAATGTGGCAACATAATTGATGTTTGGTTTTTCTACAGTTTATTGATCAGCACATATAGTGTTGAGAAGTGCACATTATTGACACTTTATTTGTTTTTCTTATATCTACAGCCTTTAGATTACACTTGGCCTGCAGTGCTGGCTTTTCTGCCATTGCACTTCCTTTTGGAGTTGGTGGATGTTGCCATGGTGAAGAGTGTTTTCAAATGTAAGTAGTATAGTGCTATCTGCACTAAAATGTGATTGGCCAGTGAGTGTGCTCCATACAATAATGTCGTCGTTATTAAGCCTGCAATGTGTGGTTGCACAAACAAAACATATGGGCAGATGCTAGCTATGTAACATATGGGTTTGGTGTTTCAAATTAAGTCAAATAGTGCATTCAGAATCCTAGGTATAGTCCAAACACACAAGCCATTATTATACACTATAATATTACTGGCTTTTTTACACATGCCAATACATTGCTCAATCTCTTGATATCAAAATGCAAGTTGTCTGACTTAATATTGCCATATTAATTTGTTGCCTTTTGTTCAACAGGGTGTGTTGGCGTGGATTTTGGATTTGTGCAATTCGTGTCTCACTACATGTTGTTGAATTTCTCCAGAGCTCCAAGCCTGCTTATGTCTCTCTTCAGTCTGGCCAGATTGTCATCTCTTAATCCAAGGAATTTTTACACACACAGACCATTACCTTGTTTGCTTTGTTTTTGTCAGCACATTTGAATTCATATATGTAATAAATCTAGCCTATGCTGCAAATGTGTCAGCAATCAGTTGTCATGCTATTTTGTACCATTACTACAGTGCACTGATTAATATTTTAATACCCATAAATCCATGTGTAGTGCTTTCAAAACTATTGTGGAACAGGTTCTATTTTAAATGAATATATGAAATCTAGGTGTGGTTATTTTCTCCTTTGCCACAGATACACCATAGCCTACAAACACGCTCAATGGGGTAAATGTATAGTTTTAGAAAATGTCTATAGTGTGGAGGTTTGTATGTGTGTTTGGTGCTTAGTAGTAAATTGTTTGGACACTTTCAGCTTTTAGAGCGAACATGTGAAGTGCGTAGGAATATAGGCATCACATTACAGGTAAATGTATATAAAGAAAGCAAAAATGTTAGCAGTGTCAGGTCACACACTACCAACTTTTGGCCCTTGGCCAAATGGGATAACAATATTTTTCGCTTGTGCTAGTGGCACTTTGTTTCAAAGTGTTCCAACACCCACATGCCAGACACAAACCCCACACTAACAATTATGGGGAATGCATTAGGGCACTAAGCTAGTGGAGTCTTGCTACAAGGCCATAATACCATCACCTAGGGCCTGAATCATTAGTAATCTTCGTATCTTGTGCAAAAGGTAAAATGCTTATTGTTACGAAGAAACGGGGAGATAAGAGTGAAGCAAAGATGGATTTTCATCCTAGCGTAAGAAATTCGTCACTTATGCAGTGGCTTTTGCTTCTTATCTCCCTTTTCTGAGCATGAACAGAGTGGCTTAGCTTAAGATAAGCAAAAAATGACAGATAAGATCCTTAATGAATCAGGCCCCTAGTTTGCTAATTGGTCAAGGCAGCTATATGTAAACTTACAGCCACCATAGATACTCCACATGAGAACTAGTTACATTAGTCTGATTACCCATTGTTAGGCAGCAGTCACTTGATATGTTTGCTGAACCTGATAATGCAGGTCTCCAATGTTATTGTGGTGTAGAAATGTGAAATTTATTCTCAATACCATTTTCATGTAGCTTGCCCTCTGAAAGTGGAAAGTAGTGACAAATTAACATTCCACCTTTGTTTCTCTTCAAAGTGTGTCTCGTAATACCACCTATGTCTGTTTAAACATGCTAGTCAATGTTAACAATAATTTGCAGCATTTGTCCATGCCTTGGGCAAGGGAAGTACAAAGCCTTAATGTACAGATATCCTCCCTTTAGTATTATGGCTCCATGTTCAAATTCCTTTACCACCATCTAATCCAGGGGTGGGCAAACCTGTCCTCAAGGGCCATATCCAGTTCATGTTTTTAGGATTTCTTTAATCATGTACAGCTGAGTTAATCTATTTGGCTGGGTCAGTAATTATCCCACCTGTTTCTACAGACAGAAATCCTAAAAACATGAACTGGATATGGCCCTTGAGGACAGGTTTGCCCACCCCTGATCTAATCCAAGAGTGTTGGGCCGAGCACACAGTATTTTGAGGGATTAATGTCTGGTAGATATTGTTGATGTTTACATTGTGAGGTGAGGCATCCAGTTTCTTTGGCTTATAGAGGGTGAACGTGTGCAATGGGTACCTGTGTCTGTATTGGCAAGAAATCACAACATACCAAGCTTCAAATGATAATATGTTGCCCGTTATATAAAATTGCTTGGCCTTGCATAAATGTTTTCCAAAACTGGAAGGGAGCCAAATCCAAGTGACGTGCCCACTTTAACAATGAATGTATCAGTGTACATTACGTAAGAAACTCTAGGGTCTGTTTGTTATAATAATGTATTCAAGGTTCCAGATGGTTTAAACTATCATGGATTGGGGGGGATCAGATCATAGAGTTTGGAAAAGCCTTTACAGCATAGAGGAGTTTGGTGGACAAACTACCTCTTGGAGTCTACTTACTTGTATTACAGAGTGTGCTTCTTTGCCTGACCAAACCATATCTATACTCCAAGCTTTTTCATTTGCGTCTTACATGATTAGTCAGACACACAGCACTACATACACCCTTATAGTGTGTCAAACTGTCACGTTAGTCTGTATTTCTTGATCCGAATCAGGGACCCTTGGGATTACCTGCAGCAGGTCTGAATCTGAACAGAGCAGCCTGGATGATCTTCTTGCTCATGTTCTTGCTGATTGTCCAATCTAGCAGGGGAATGAGCAGTCTGAGAATGTGGACACAAACACTGATTTTGTAATGCAGCCAGAAACACTGGGGCCAATAACTATCCACTGGAGAGAAGTGTGTTGTTCAGGCAATGAACAGATCACAGCAGCAGCTTTAAATAGTTTGTCCCAAGCAACTATTGGCTGAGCACTTAATGGGATCACAGGTGCTGAATCTGGTTGATCTGGAATGATCACCTGACTGCATCCAAGATGCCTGTGCACATGCAGCAGAACAAACAGTGTGTGTTTGATTACAAACGGAGCTGTGGAGGACGGGAATGTTGCTGACGACCAGAAGGCACCCAGGTAGCCGTGATATGACAGCGGCTGATGGGGTAAGTGCACCTAAGATCCAAATGTGAGACCCAACCTATATGTGCTTAGTGCAATAAGGTCATGAGGTTACATGTAAATAACTGTTATGCTAAATGATGTCGAGTGTACCACACACTGTGCATTAGCACTAATCTTAAATACAAATCCCTTATTAGATTTTTAGAATTAGCACAGATTCTTACCTGTACAAAATAGTAGTTAACAATATTTGTCCTGTGCCATCATGGGAAAAAAAAAATTAAAATTTATTTGGGTTACCTTAACACCTGTCTTTTGTGGCTCCTTTGTGTCAGGTTACAGTTTGCAAATGCAATACTTTCTTGACAGAATGATTTGCCCTACCTCTAAAGGGGCACTGTAGTTGCACGTTGTGTTTGCAATTATTTAGTCAGGCAAATAAAGAAACACTGTGGCAAAAGCATTAAGAAGCTTACCTTGATACACTTCTTGTTTAAGTCTTCTTCAGCAAACCATGGGCCAGATTCATTCTGGAAAGGTAAGGCAAAGTAACTAAGCAAGGGCAAAGCATGTCAGTTTGGAGGGGGATGTAAACCAAAAATGTCATTGGAGATGTAATTTTGGGGTAGGAGAGGTCCTACCTGACATGAACATTTCAGTGTACAAATAAGCTATCAAGTATTTGTGCGGTACATTAGGATACAGACATTTTTTTTATTTTCGTGCTCTAAACCTATTGCTATTTTGCACCACTTGCATTTTAAAAGGCTTTTGAGCAGCATTCAGAAATATGTATCCTTGACATCTAGGTTCATTACTCAATCAGGGCCATGGCATGGTTTTGGTCAGCACACTGATATTAGATACATATTTGTTTGAATACGTTAATGAATCAGCCAGTTTGTTTGGAGATTATACTATGGTTAGACTTGATAACAAGCATTGTTATTACAAAAAACATTATGGAATCTGCCGTAAAAAAGAAATAGACATTTCAGTAGTAGGAATTTTTTTATTATAAAAAAAAAAAATATACATATTTTCGTCATATATTAAACTATATTTGTTAGGTTAAAACAATACAAATTATTTTTTCCGTGTTTTTTTAAAGCCGGTTGGACGGGAGGCTCCCCTACTCCGACTTCTTGTCACCCATGATGTAGAGGAGTCAGAGGAACCAGGCAATGGGGCAAGGCAAGCGGGTTGTGTCCGACGAGGTGAAGGTGCAGGGTCAGGGGATGGGGATGGGGCCACGACAGGCGAGGGGGAAGTGGGCACAACAGGGGATTGGCCATAGCCACGAGCAAAGGCTAAACACATAAGACGACATAGTTCGGGGTCAGGGAGGGCGGAGGCGACAGACACATCAGGGAGGGCGGAGGCGACAGACACATCAGGGAGGGCGGAGGCGACAGACACATCAGGGAGGGCGGAGGCGACAGACAACTGGGTATGGGGGCTGCCGAACAAATAATCTGAGCTGGGTGAAGGGATTGTGCCGGAGGTGCGTTGGGAGTGGACATGCAAGATATCACCCAGGAGTGTTGCAATATTTGTCACTGAAGCATTTAAATGATCCATTTTGGTGGCGAGTGTCGTCAGTAAAGAGGTGTGTGTGCTCATGAAATCGGAGAGTGTGTTAGTGAGACGGTCGATTTGCTGATCCGTGTGTTGGACAGTGCTTGATATGTGTGACAGGTGAACATTCTGTGCAAGAGTGACGTCTTTAAGATTTTCGGCTGCGCGTGCGAGTGTCCGCTGCCTTACATATTCAGCTGGAGGCAGCTGAGGCTCCTCCACATCACGGGCAACTTCTTCATCCACTGGTGAAGCAGGCGCCTGCTGCTCACATGCTGTAGAGAGATAATAAGTAAAATAAAGTAATTAGAATCAATGAGTAAGGTGCGATATTATATTGGCAAAAACATCTTACAACGCGTGATGTAGCATTGGTAAAGTGTCAGCTTCCCTTGAATGTGCTAGCAGCCCTTTCCGCTCCCCAAATACAAACATTGCCACTTATGGTCTGACATTTTAGGATGAGCCCTACATATTGAGACCATTTGTCTTCAGTGTGTAAATGTCATTTCCTACTATGTGATAGGCAAACACATTGTGCAATTGAAGTTTACCTTCACACACACATCCTGAGAGTTGACACTTTTACTCAGACAGATACAAAGCTTTACAGACATTAAGAAAGCAAACTCATCATGTACCTAGTGGAGCGGCCTCTCCTGTTCGGGGTGGGCTAGAGCCAGTGTCTATGTCGCCCACCCCAACTATCTCCACCAGGGCTATTGCAGCCCTCGCCCGCTCCTCGAGGGGTGTTAAAGTAGTACGTAGTCGAGGCCCCCCACCAGTGCCTTGAGCATGCCTGTGAAGCTCAACAAGCTTCGCTTTCAGGCGTCCTTTATAGTCTGCCCATCTGTGGAATAGACAAACATTATTGCCTCACATAGTACCTTCAACTCAAAATGACACATTTTTCAATCAAATACATTGCACGTTTGCTAATCACAACAATTTAACCTTCACATACAGTAATAGAGATTTTGCTCTTTTGAAGCGCGTATAATGTGGTAAACATATTATGTCAATGTGACCAAGGGCCATGGTGTTAGTTTCTGAAAACAAAGGGCCTGATCAACAAATGCATTGGAGTCACAAGGTGGTTTCACCTCACAGGTGACTAATGCTACTATGTCACAATATCCATATTTATCTCTAGCGATATCTATATATATATTATTTGACAAATACACACAGTCAGTAAAGTTAAATAGGGCTATTATTTTTCAATTTAATTCGTACCTTTTCTGTACTTCAACCTTTGTACGCTCATACGGAGATATTTCATTTATGAGCCTTGTGATTTCCTGCCAATGGGTTTGGCGCTCGCGTCCGGTTATTTGGCGGTTCCCACTGTGGAACCTCGCCAGAACCCCTTCTACCAGCACCTCCAGCTCCTCCTCTATGAAGTTGTTTTTACGCCTAGTTGGCAGCCCTGGTGCCTCCACATTACTTGGGCCAGCATCAGACATATTCCTATTTCAAAGATAAGTTGTGTCTTTATAGGCAATGCACACAGTCAGGTGGTGATACAGAATCTAAGCACATTCCCCCCCTACATAAGGTACAATTTCACAAACTTCTAACTAGGTCTAAAACACATGCCCCTTATTATAATAAACATTGTGGTTTGTCTATTTAACGGCCATTTAGTTTGACCACTGCATTTTGACTAACATATTAGTCAAATACTATAGCAACATTCTCCTACTACTACTACTACTCTTCACTTTTCAAACCATAACATTGGTTTACAGGTTAGCAACACACCAAAATGAAGGATATCACTCAGTTGCAAACCCTATATTGTGTAATTATTATTAATATTTGGTTACAAATCAGCCAGCAACACACTTAAGTGTGTACTCCAAATGCAATTGTGGAGGTATGTGGGCAAAATAAGTGTATATATTTGGACCCATGTGTCCATCAATGCAATGAGCTAGTTATTATGCCGTTGAACAAGGATAAGTTTCAAAAGAACTTAGCATACTGTAGGCTACTATTGAAAACTTTACATGTTAAATGTGAGGCCAGGGGCCCTTTGCTTAGCAGTTTTTTTTACATTCCGGCCACACATATTGCAGAGCAAACAGTTTACTACATTAGGAGATAAAAATATTTTGGAACTATCCAGAAATTTCAGATAAATTCTTATACTTACATTTCTCCAAAGTTTGGCACAAAAGACAAAAATTATTTTGATAGTCAACTGGGTAATGCATGGTATGGGCTGCGAAAAAAAAAAAAAAAAATTCATTTTTATAAGCAAGAAAAGGTAATGTGGTAAACAAAGCTAACCTCCTAATTTGAATATGGATAAGGTTCAAAAGAACTTAGCATACTGTAGGCAGAAAACTTTAGGAGAACACAAAAAATAATAAAATCTTTCAATCTCTGATTTAGTTTGGTACTTACTGTTTGTTGTTGGCTTCTTAGACCAATCATCCAAATGTAATGTAATGAAATCTTGACTGTGCTCTATCCAGGCTAAAAAGCGAATGAACAGGCACTAGACCAAAGCACAGGTGGGTTTAAATGGAGTGTTGAATTAATAAACCAGGTGTACACTCTTCTTCCTAATTGCGGAGCACACTGTACTCGTCTCAGTGCAGGTGCCCGCCATGTTCTTGGTGGGAGAGACAATCAGAGTCACAACACAGGTGTGTGAAAGCTCCGCGTGTGACGTGAGCACGCCCATACGTGCTCAGCGAACCAATCGGAACGCAGAGGCCCCCATTTTGTGTTATAGACATTATACCAAAATGAGGGCTGCAATTTTCAGCAGGCGTGAGCTGAGAGTCCTTGCAGAGGGTATGGACAATGTACCCTCTGGACGGTATGTGTCCAACGAGGTGAAGGTGCGGGCCTATCAAAGGGTCCGCAGACGCCTCCGCCTCCGATACAACATTCGGCGGAGCACCGTTCAGCTCAAACGGCGGTGGAGCGATCTCCGGCGCCGCCAGCCCCAGCTTCTGGAGGAGCTCCGTAGGGAGATCAGAATAAGTGAGTTCTCTACTAATCGCCAAAAAAAAAGTCAACATATATATATATTTGCTCTATGGCCCTGATTCATGAAGGATCCTTAACTTGAGAAACTTCTTATTTCAGTCTCCTGGACAAAACCATGTTACAATGCAAGGGGTGCAAATTAGTGTTCTGTTTTGCACATAAGTTAAATACTGACTGTTTTTTCATTTAGCACACAGATACTTGATAGATTATTTGTACACGGAAGTTTAAAGTTGATATTTGTGTGCTACATGAAAAAGCAGTCAGTATTTAATTTATGGTCAAAACAGATTACTAATTTGCACCCCTTGCATTGTAACATGGTTTTGTCCAGGAGACTGAAATAAGAAGTTTCTCAAGTTAAGGATCCTTCATGAATCAGGCCCTATATGTTTGTAAATATGTTCACCCTAAACACCTGACATGGCCTACATAACAATGTGCAAGCACACTATAAAGGTCATGCCCCTTCCAGTGCACCCAATAAGCTTTGGCTCCTGTGTCCTAAATTTGTGTGCTATCCATTTACTGCCCTAAATGTTTTTGTGTGACAATTTTTACCAATAAGTGTGGTTTAGGAAATCAGGCATTCTAAGTCTTGACCCGAGTGCTGTAACTTGCTAGTCTAACCTTAAAAACATTTTGGAGTGGAAGATGTGTTGTCATTATTGGGTCAAGATTTAAAAGGCACGTTTCAAAGACAAAACACCTTAGTGTTTAGACTGATTTTTGCAAGCTCCCATAAGATGCAAACAGATTAGATAGTGTGCTAGATATAGCTAATCAATCATTACTTAACTGCCTATTTAGACTCTTTTAGACTGTAAGGTACTCCCAACAAAGGGTGATTTCCAAAGTATACTCAACATTCAAAGCTTTTTGACCTCCATCCACTAATTCGGTGGTCCTGTAAAGAGAGAACTAATTGACCAGGGCCAAGGGAGTTTGATGACTTAAAAGCACCTACATGAAAAAAACATACTACGGCCAAATGTGAACAAAACCTAATTAGGCGGCCAGTAGTATGTTTGGGGAGTGTGGTAGACAACACATGCAAATATGGAGCAAGCCTCCAAACTCCACACATATGTAACTATCATCAGGGAGTTGAACTCCTGACCCCAGTGCTGTGAGGCAGACGTGCTAACCACTAGACCACTGTGCTGGGCTGACAAGTCATGTGAAATGCTTTGTGTTCATCATGTTTACCTCCTTGCATTGTTAGTAGCAAATATTTATGCCTGCTGACAATGTAAAGTTGATTAAATATGTATGATCACCTGATTGTCAAAATACAATAGTTTTTTTCAAATGGTGATTGTGTTAACATGTCCTTTTGTTTATATTTCCTTTTTTCAAACAGACCGGGCACGCTGGGAACGCCGCCAACGCCGCCGGGCATTCGTCGAGGCACAGGCAGCTGAGGAGGAGGAGGAAGAGGAGCAGCAGCCAGTGGCGGTGGCAGTGCCACTGTCATCGGAGGAGGAGGAGGAGGCGGTGCCAGTGGCAGTGGCAGTGTCGGAGGAGGAGGCGGTGCCAGTGGCAGTGGCAGTGTCGCAGGAGGAGGAGGAGGCGGTGCCAGTGGCAGTGGCAGTGTCGGAGGAGGAGGAGGAGGCGGTGCCAGTGGCAGTGTCGCAGGAGGAGGAGGAGGCGGTGCCAGTGGCAATGGCAGTGGAGGAGCAGGAGGAGGAGGAGGCGGTGCCAGTGCCGGTGCCAGTGGCAGCAGCGGTGGAGGAGGACGAGGAGCAGGCTGACCGGGAGCCCCAGGATTTTGCGGACTCCACATCAGGCAGCCAAGAGGCAGTGGAGTTGGAAGATTGTAAGTATTTGCGATAAGTGATGGACATAGTTATACAAGATTGACATGTGCATTATACTTGTACATAATCCCTGCTGTGACATATGTTGATTAAATGGTGCCTTAAATGCCACAGGTTGAACACTTATAATATCTGCCTATACATTTTAGGCGCATTAAACACTTAAACCACAGCCATAGCCATCTTAACACATGGGCACGCAGGGCATTGGGCAAAACAATGTGGCCGCTAGCCTGGTCAACTCGTCAGTATATTAATGACTTGTTTATAAAATCTAATATACACCAAAATCGTTGGAATTCCTGTGAGTGATTGTATAGGTAGTGGCCCATGTAGTGCATAGACCTGGGGCCAATAATGCTGGATAAGACAACCCTGTACATGGCCCTCTCCCCGTGGCTCACCAGAATTTAGTACATTGATTCGAATGCCTTCTCAATGTCTAATGTGCGTGCAAATGGTTTTGTGGCCAGAGGCCTAAGTTTTGAAAGTAATGTAACAGTAAACATCTCTAGTAAATCCTGTCTGTTTGATGAAATATGTATCCATGTATGTAATGTTTAATTTCTGATTTCTTTCAGCACCCACTGAGGAAGCTGGCAATTGGCCTCCACCACCACCCACCGCAGCAGAACTGATGGCCCACATGGGTCAAATTGTGGAGGACCTGGAAGGCCTCCACGTACATATTGGGAATATTGTAGGCAACCTGCGTTTTAAATTGGCCTACTGGGCCTCATTTCTATGATATTTTATTTATTTGTTGTCTGATGTATATGTAAATAGTTTGAAAACATTGTTGCGTTTTAAAAATATATACCTTTATAAAAAACAAACCTTGGTGTGTGTGTGTCTTTATTCATCTCATTACACAACATGTGGGTATATATAATAGTCCGAAAAGAGTAATGAAAAAAGATGTTTTGCTTATAACATCATTTGTAAAACACAAAAGGATTTCTTTAGCTGTTTGCATGTAATCCAAAAGTAACATGTGCCCTCCACGAACAAGCCACCCCTATAAGAGGTATTGCATCTGTAGGCCCTGTGTGCAAGATAAAATCCAAAAATGTCAAACGCTCTAGCTAGTTACCAATTCCCCCAAATACATATGTCATTGTAGTGATACTCCAAGGTAACGTTCAAGTATCAGAGCAAAGCCAGTCACACATTGAAGAGAACCTCTAAAGTGTACCCAGAAGTGGCGTCAATGGTGTAAGGCAGAAGTGCAAGCGAGGCAAAGGACCATGGTACTGGAGTGTGGAGAGCGGCCTGTTTGGATAAAGCTGAGTACATGACATAACGTGTACGCCATGGATCCAGATGAAAGTCTATTTGCTGACAATGTTGCATTTACCTCCAAGGAAGCTGTCACCTACAACACCCCCCCCCCCCCTCTTAGTCCATTTAGAATACTCAATGTCAGCATGCACCTAATACTGTGCATGTGAAGTATAGGCTGTGAGGCTTCTTGGATTTTCCCTCCAAATAAATATTTACTTTCAATACAGTATAAATCAGAGGGCATATTTTACAATATGGTTGAGCGTGTATAACAAATGCAAAATAAAAAAAAAAAACATTGTGTCCCATTTCTTGTTAGGATAATGATTCCAGTCCACACATTAGTTATGGGTATGCTCAGTATTTGAACTCATGTCTGCTGTGTTGTGAGTCCAAAGTGCTAACCAGTGAGCTACCTGTGATATTGGTATTTTGTAAGTAATTTGTGTGAATAATGTAGAGTAGTATTAAGTGTGAGGTGTCTGTGTAGCACGCATGCTGTATTGTTGGTGTTGTCTGTGTATTTTCATGTCTCAGGTTGGGGTAGCGGGTAGCTGTCCCCATTTGCATACAGTCATTCCTGAGTTGTAATCCAGACAGAAACCCTTCCTCTGTGTGGAGGTTGTATATACACTCTTGTGTGTATCCTTTATGGAAGAGTATGCTATGCATTCATTTTGCTGAAAAGGCAAAGATGTATTCACACCACATACATTTTAATACATTCGTTATTCATGTGTTTTTAATGTAGCCATGTGCATGCATTTTGCATACTATACGGCGACTTGAAATCGAAGAAATCCTAAACACAGATCGTGAGCAATGTGTTTTTGACAAGTGTGTATTAGGTTAATTGGTAGCAAAGGAAAAACAACCGTCCAGAGTGTTGCACATCATTGTTATTTGTCAGTGATTAATGAGTAGAGAGCTATGTCGTAAAAATAAGCCCCAGGCATTTATGTTGTGTTGTGTGTAAACAAACTGTTGGGTCCCTCCCACAGTGGGCGTGAGGTTTGCATTGCTTGGCTTGTCGTCAATCAGTTGAGAGCCGTCGCTTATGCGTGTAGCATGTTTAAAGATCCGCAGGTGGGTGTGTTTTCTAACGTTTGCGCTGCTTATTTCCGTCACTTAGACCACATGGGGGTGTGTTTTTGCTGTTTGAGGTGCTTATTTCGGTTTACGTCACTCAAAGTATGCAAGGCAGATGCGTATGCGTTTGCGAACTTTGATGAATCGGGCCCCTGATTATCAATTCTTGTATCACTATCTAAGCCCACAAGCCTTTTATACCCAACGAGTTTCAACCTTCGAGGTCTTTTTCATGGATAAAGCCTGTACATCCATTCCCTCCTTTACATACTGTCTGACCTCTGGATGACATAGTTCAGAGGTCACAGATAACTATCTGTTTAATCTAAATATACAATGACTTTCATCTAATAACAAATTATACATCTATATGGACATATAGATGTTTACAATACATATTGCAAAACATAAAAAAAACAGTATGAAAAGTTATTAATAAAAATATGATATATGTGTCGACACAATCTCTCCATGAGTACCTTCTTCATATTTGCTTGCTTATAATATTACTAATGGACAAATTACATCCAGTGAATAGCATAACTCTCAAATCTTATTTTTCTTTTTTCCTTTACTTTAAAAAGTTACTCCGTTGGTGGAACACATATCCGGTCTGCGTTCCACTAGATATAACACTGCTTCCCATAGACCGTGATTGCGCCGTTGCGCATATCCGGCCTGCATTCAACTAGTTTAAATGTCGCTTCCTGTTTGACGATCAAATCACGGGAAAACAATATCATACATATAGGTGGAATGCACGTCTAATGTGCGCTCTACTCACTATGAGAAAACACTTCTATTAATTACAGGGATCTCAACTTCTGATTTGCGGTCCAATGGACCATATCCGGTTTGTGTTCCAAATCGGTTCTTGTATGACAAATCTATATTTTAGGTAATTCTGTGAAAGAGATTGAGTCACAATATCATATATTGAAAATATATTGTACAATAAACACATGAATACAATGATGCACATGTTTTTAAGCAACAAATATGACATTCCGTCAATCATCCATGATAATCATTGGTCCAATATCTAAAATGGGGAAAAGAGAGGAAAAGAGGAGGGACAAAGAGGGACATATCAAAAACTTTTATTGGAACCATTTTAATGCAAAATCTTTGTTAAGACCATAAGAAGCCATAGCCAGAGTTTAAAAATCCATTTAATTTCTGTGGTAGCTAGCATAGACTATATCCCTATATTTACAATTAAAACCTACAGATTGGATTCCCAAGAAGTTCTTAAGGCTTTTGCTAGAACAATTATGTATATATTTAAGATACAGAATGGGTTTCTTTACCCTTACTGATATAGTATATACGTTCAGAAATACGTTTTTTAAGGGGTCTATAAATTCTGCCTACATATAGCAAACCGCACTCACATTGTAAAATGTATATCACATTTTTGGAATTGCAAGTGTTAAATTGTTGAATGTTGTAATTAACATTATTATAAGTATATTGTGTTAGTTTAGTATAATTTGTTTTAATTGTTTTGCATGCTATACAGTCACAACAACAAAAAAAACCTTTTGTGTTATTCAACTTATTTTCACTATAAATTTTGAGAGGACCTTTGACTAATTTTTCTTTGAGTATCGGAGCTCTTCTATATATAAACTTAGGGTTGCCAGGTAGTATAGAATATAAAATCGGATCTTTATGTAAAAGTCCCCAATATTTTCTTATAATCTTCTCTATCCATTTGTGATAGTGGCTATATTGAGTTATGCGTGCAAATTCGAATTTATTTGATTCTTCTTTACTTGACATTTTTGAAATGTTTTCCTTTCGGTCCAATAAATCAGTCCTTTTAACCTTCAAAACTCTCTCACTCGCCTGAGATAATCCTTTATCTGAATAACCGTTTTGTGAAAAATTAGCCTTCATATCATCTAATTGATCCAGCATAATGGACTCATCAGTACAATTCCTCTTAATTCGTAAAAACTGTCCATAAGTAACTCCTTTCAACCTATTTTAATGATGTTCACTATTCCTCATTAAATAGGAGTTCAAATCTGTAGACTTCCTGAAACATTTTGTATGTTATTGACCCTGTTCTATATATATATTCAAATCCAGAAAATTGACTGTCTTAAGGTTGATATCAAACGTGAATCTAATATTCTCATCATTGGAATTAAGGTAAGTATAAAAAAGATTGTAAAGATTTCATATCTCCACGCCATATGAAAATAACATCATCTATATAACGATGCCAGGACATTTATCTTGCGTTTGTTTTTATTTTGCTATGCTTCTATTTTTTGTTTTTTAAATTAAAGATATACTTTTTATTGGAACACTTTTTGGATGTTTTATCATGTTATAATTGTAGGCTATTATTCACTACAAAGAACACCAAAATAATATGTGTACAAAGCCTATCACATTATGGATATTTTGTGAGTACAAACGCAAGAAGGGTGGGAAAAACCAGAAATAGCATCTTTTGTGTGGAGGAAGTTTCTTTGGAAGAGTGTCCATCACATATGTTTAAAGTAGGGATGTGCACCGGCGACTTTTGGTGTCTCGTGTTTTAGATTTGGATTTTAGCGATGTTTTGGGTTCGGACTTGTTTCGCAAAATACCTGCCGAAAGGTTTTGGTTCGGATTTAAGGTTTTGGATTCGGATTTTTTTTTACAAAAGCATAAAAAGTTCAAAAATCAAGTTTTTGGGCTTATTTTCACTCCTACGCTATTATTAACCTCAATAACATTCAATAACAAGCATTTCCACTAATATACAGTGTATTCTGAACACCTCACAATATACTTATTAGTCCAAAACGTTGCAACGAGGTATCTTTCTGGACTGCGTAGTGGAGTGGTCCCCACAATATAATAAGAAAACCATCAACTGGTCTTAATCGCACCAAAAAATGTACCTGGACTGCATAGAGGAGTGGTCACCACAATATAAATTAAAAACCCTGAACTTGTATGATTCGCACTAATAAATGTATCTGGACTGCGTAGAGGAGTGGGTCACCACAATATATATAATAAGAAAACCATCAACTGGTATGAATCGCACCGAATAATGTACCTGGACTGCATAGTGAAGTGGTCACCACAATATAAATTAAAAACCCTGAACTTGTATGATTCGCACCAATAAATGTATCTGGACTGCGTAGAGGAGTGGGTCACCACAATATATATAATAAGAAAACCAACTGGTATGAATCGCACCGAATAATGTACCTGGACTGCGTAGAGGAGTGGTCTGGTCACCACAATATAATTAATAAAAAACCCTCCACGGCTCTGAATTTCCCCAAAAAAAATTCTGGACTGTGTAGTGGGGTGGCCCCGGTACTAACTTTGATACCGGGGCCACAATATAATAAATAGTTACACCCTCAACTGGTCAGAATTCCACCAAACAAGTATCTGGACTGCGTAGTGGGGTGGCCCCGGTACTAAATTGGATACCGGGGCCACAATACCTCCTCCAAGTTCCAAGTGTAGTGTTTATAACATATTAACACTACACTAATTCTAGCACGTCAAACCCTTTTGTTTAAAATAATGACAGGGCATTTAAGTTTTGATTAAATTTTTTGAATTTGTTGACATTTTCTAATTTTCTTTTACTTTTTGAACATGGCAAACGGCTGTTGAATGGTCACATAATGCCAAAAAAATAGTTGCAAGAATGAATTGTCCTTGGGCCCTCCCACCCACCCTTATGTTGTTGAAATAGGACATGCACACTTTAACAAACCAATCATTTCAGTGACAGGGCCTACCAAACAACTGTGGCTGAAATGATTGGTTTGTTTGGGCCCCCACACCAAAATAACAATTCCTCTCTCCCTGTACAACTACAAACTAAACAGGCTCTACTGAGGAAAGATGTTGTCCTCATACTCAACCTCTGATTCCTCTCCCCCTACAGTGTGTACTTCCTCCTCCTCACACATTATCAATTCGTCCCCGCTGGACTCCACAACCACAGGTCCCTCTGTACTATCTGGAGGGCAGTGCTGTACTTCATTGAGGAATTGATTATTCATTTTTATAAACATCATTTTTTCAACGTTGTGAGGAAGCAACCTCCTTCGCCGCTCACTGACCAGGTTCCCCGCTGCACTAAAAACTCTTTCCGAGTACACACTGGAGGGGGGACAACTCAGTTAAAAAATAGAGCCAGTTTGTACAGGGGCTTCCAAACTGCCTTTTGGAGTTCTACCACGTCACTACCTCTAGTTAATTTAGATTGCAAGGCTTGTAAATATAAATACTTTGAAGATAAAAAAAGCAGGCTGCACAGACTGTAGAACTAGAAATTCAAATATACAAAGGAATGGAATAAGGCAGTTTGGTATCTGTCTGCATCAGATCCCCTCTCCACTAGGAGTAAAATAGAAAACTATTCAGCCGTTATATAATCTAGAATATAAATAGAAATTGAGAAAGGCAATTTGGTATCTGTCTGCATCATAATCATCAACATCCTCAGCGCCAGCTACATCAATATCCTCCTCCCGGTGTACAACATTCACACCTTCATTAGCCAAATCTGTAACTGGACTGTGGGTGATCCTTCCAGCATATGCAGAGGGCATGCTGCAAATGCTGGATGGAGTCACCTCTTCCCGTACAGTGATGGGAAGGTCAGGGTTCACAACCAACACCCTTGGACTCGCCTTTGGGATTTGTGATGTCATCTGTTTAGAAGGCAGAGTTCTTTGCTGTTTTGTTGTTGTTGCTGACAGCATAACTCTCTTAAATTTTTTGTAGGGGGGGGAGGAGGAGGGCTTAGATCCTTGGGTGAAGCTGGACCACAAGTCATGAACACGGGCCAGGGTCTAAGCCGTTCCTTGCCACTACGTGTCGTAAATGGCATATTGCCAACTTTACGTTTCTCCTCAGATGATTTTAAGTTTCTCTTTTTTGCTTTTTTTTGAGAACTTGGGCTTTTTGGATTTTACATGCCCTGTACTAGGAGATTGGGCATCGGGCTTGCCAGACGATGTTGATGGCATTTCATCGTCTATGTCATGACTAGTGGCAGCAGCTTCAGCATTAGGAGGAAGTGGGTCTTGATCTTTCCCTACTTTATCCTCCAAATTTTGGTTTTCCATTAGATGTAGCACAAGAGAGCGTACCCCTAAGCCACACACACTCGGCAAAGCCTTTAAAAATTATATGCGGCACAGGAGAGTACCACTGGACTTATACTGCTGAATCAGTGAACTTTGTAATATAGCTGTACCACTGGACTTATACTGCTGAATCAGTGAACTTTGTAATATATCACTACCACTGGACTTATACTGCTGAAACAGTGAACTTTGTAATAGCAGTACCACTGGACTTATACACTGCTGAATCAGTGAACTTTGTAATAGCAGTACCACTGGACTTATACACTGCTGAATCAGTGAACTTTGTAATAGCAGTACCACTGGACTTATACACTGCTGAATCAGTGAACTTTGTAATAGCAGTACCACTGGACTTATACACTGCTGAATCAGTGAATTTTGTAATAGCAGTACCACTGGACTTATACACTGCTGAATCAGTGAACTTTGTAATAGCAGTACCACTGGACTTATACACTGCTGAATCAGTGAACTTTGTAATAGCAGTACCACTGGACTTATACACTGCTGAATCAGTGAACTTTGTAATAGCAGTACCACTGGACTTATACACTACTGAATCAGTGAACTTTGTAATAGCAGTACCACTGGACTTATACACTGCTGAATCAGTGAATTTTGTAATAGCAGTACCACTGGACTTATACACTGCTGAATCAGTGAACTTTGTAATATCAGTACCACTGGACTTATACTGCTGAATCAGTGAACTTGGTAAAATTGCAGTACCAATGGGCTTATATTGCAGGATTGGTTTTGCAAATTTTGTTGTAATTAATTTTTTTTTAAATTATTTTTTTGTATTTTTTTTTTAATTTTTATAACTTTTTTTAAATTTTTTAAACACTTGGAAATAATGGGGAAATAACTATGCCCTTAGAAGGACAGAGCACAGGACACAGCACCACTGGACTGAACAGGACACAGCACAGGACCCAGAAGCACCACTGAACTCAAAATTGACAGAGCACAGCACACAGCACCACTGGACTGATACTGCAGAACACAGCACAGCACAGCACAGCACAGCACAGAACTAAACAGCACAGCACGAGATCTACCAGGAAAGAGGACCACCTAACACACCCTCCCTCTACCCTGATCAATGCCCGAGTGAAGATGGCGGCGACTAGCGGGGAATTTATAGGTTCCGAGTATCGCGAGATCTGACAGCGGGATTATGACTCCGAGCCTCGGTTTCAAGTTTTCATTTGGCGCCAATACCCGGATCTGTCTCGGATCCGACTCGGATCGGCAACGTTCGGGTGGGTTCGGATTCAGGAAATCTGAGTGCGCTCATCTCTAGTTTAAAGCTTATATTTATTTCACTTTTATACATTCCTTGAAGGGGTCTGAGTGGGAAGTGACCCCAGAAGTCCTATTATCTATATGTCCACATTTATATATTGTTTAGATATTTTTTATATTTTATAACGGTATCACGCTATGTTCTTCTTGATATTTGTTTTTTTCACATGATTACCTATATGGGGAGTGACTTTCAACGAAGAAGAACTCCATTGAATTTAAGTATTTTTCCTTCCCCTAAAAGCCTTTTGCTGTAAATATTTGTTGGTGTGTTCCCCTACACACTGCAGAATTGGAACAACATTGTTTCATTGCTGAATGATAATTCAGTCCGGTTTAAGAGTCAAATAAACCTTTATCATGTACTTTGGAACATTAATCGTTCATCGTTGGAGTGTACACACTAATGCGATATTGGCCCGAACAGTCGTTTATCGTGTGACTAATCCGATATATGGCTGAAAAAACCTATACTGTATACCCAGCCATACCAGACTGTATCTATTTTGACCCTTAATTTAAACAGGGTCATGGTGCATCGGCATAACTGTTGTGCGAAATAATTTTAGTTTTGAAGGAGGAACTGCAAAAAGCATGTCTTATACAAC
The DNA here is from genome assembly GCF_038048845.1 of Mixophyes fleayi. Lineage (NCBI taxonomy): Eukaryota > Metazoa > Chordata > Amphibia > Anura > Limnodynastidae > Mixophyes > Mixophyes fleayi. Next base: position 113,619,669 of record NC_134405.1, on the reverse strand, counting down.
TAAAAACCTCACCAATGTCATATTTAGTCAACTTCAATCATTCATTTATTAGCTTGTTAGCTGAGGAGGGGAACAGAGTTGAGGAGCAAAAATAGATGGAGCAGGGTTAGAAGACACCAGTTGACTCAAGTTAGAGTTGTTGCTCTACAGTCAGAATCAAGTTGCTTGACATCACCCTTATGGTGATGTGTGTTCCCTTACAGTGATTAGTCATCTAGTTCCACCTCTTGAAGACTTTCATTTTCATTATGTTTCTCAAGTGACCATGAGATGTCCGCTCTTTAAGCTAGTTTTTCTTTTATTACTCTTTCTATAAACTATGCTGTGGGACATATTTTTAATATAAAAAAGTGAAAGTTATCATAAACAGTGTTGTTTTGTTTAAGTAATATTTTAAATGCATTGCATTACAGGACACACTTAACCTATTCAGGGATACTGGCACATATGTGTACGTTTACTTTTATTTAAAAATAATGGTTATTTTTACTTGCAAAACTTTTTGAAGTTTGACTATATATTTATAACTAAATCGCTCCATATAATAAATATTAAAAACTATTTACAGACAAAGCATTTACAATTTCTCTGCATTTAATTGGGACACATCCACAAATATTCAACAATAATTTGCAACAGTAAAGTGGTGTCTTTTTTCAACATAATATAATGTGGTGCTTGTGGGTATTTTTGTACTTTTGTAGATTCTATACGTATTTTTTGTATTTATGTATTTTTTTGTGCCAGTGTGTCTAGCTGGCGGCGCCTATTGATGATATCACTCCCACTCTGTGGCGCGAGTCTCAGCTACTCCCGGATTCTTGCTGGGGATGGACATCAGATGTCCATCATCAAATGATGACTGGGCTTGCACAATTTTCGTAAACTTTTGATGTGATGGTAACTAACCATCGCATCAAAAGAATTTGATGTAAAAAAGTATTAATATAATTTGCGCATGGGCGAAAAACCCTGTTTCCCAAATACATCTACAGTGCAGAATTGGTGCTGTTGGTACCATTAGATGAAACAGAATTAAAGATTCTGACGCCAAGCTCGTCAACTCTAAAACTTTAGTGATAGGTGATAGTGGATAAATTTTGGCTGCCACATCAACAAACAATGTAATAATTATAAGGTAAGCAGATAATAATATTGTTCATATCATCTCTATATATGCAGGATTAGAACCCCAAGACGTTGTCTCTAGATGAGACAGAAAACAAAAGGAGTATGCCCAAGTAACAAGGCCATTTGCTGTCAACCAATACAACAAGTTTATGGGGGGAGTAGATATGTGTGACATTGCTCACTATCCTCATTCAATACATTATCAAACATTTTACCATAGAAATGCCTTTCATTTTCTTAATGTTTCCATAGTAAATGCATGGATCCTTTTAAAAAATAGCGAGAAATCAAACATGAGTTTACTAGAATTCAAAGTGGGAACTGCAGCAGCAATAAATCAAATGGGTGAAAACACCAAAAAAAGGGCAAGGCCTTCAAAATCTAATGTGGAAACACCCAAAAAAACCAGAAAATTGGTAGAAGGTTGTATCTGAAATAAGATTGGATGGAGTTGGACATTATTAAAAAAAAATTAATATTAAAAATCCTCCATAACACAATGACAAAAACTGTACCAAATGCACTAGCTACATTTGCGGAAAATACGATTTGGTGTGTCCAGAATTTATGGACTCATTTCATACTTAACAATCACCAAAGACCACTGTACAACTATGTGGCTGGTTAAATTTTCAGGCTTTTCGACACGCACACACACATATAAATATATATATATATATATATATACATATATATTGTAACAAAAGGAGGCATTTAGCTGGCAATTTACAGAGAAAGCAGGGAAGTAGAGTAAAACATTTATGCAGTAATGCACCTAGAGTGAAGACTTATGTATGAAAAGCAATAGTTTAAATTTGGTTAAACTTACATGATCTGAGGTCCTTCCTCTCAGCAAACAGACAGGGCGTGTCTGGTTGTGCAAACAGAGGCAGTGATGGGTGTTTTCTTTTAAAGAGAAGGTAGGTGTGTCACCTGGCCATCAAGCTAAGGCTGGGGGAGGAGCATCATGTATAAAAGCTTGCTTGTTTCATTTGTTCAGAGAGACCAACGCTGGGATAGTTGGCTGGTCCTGAGAGAGAGCTGGTCTATGTATAGCTAGCGTTTAGGGTCTCCATGATTGCTGTGCAAGTATATGGTGTCAAAACATTTACCATCCTGACAATAAAGCACCATAAAAAGGAAGAAGTTGTTCGTGTGTGCTTCTGCAGTAGCGGGCTCTTGCCACAATAAATATATATATATATATATATATATATATATATATATATATATATATATATATATATATATATATATATATATAGAAGACAAAAAAATAGAAGCGCCACACATAGTGTTTTATATGAGAGACAAACAAATCTCTAAGTGAAATAGCAAGTGGGATAGCCTCGTAGCAAAAATCAAATAATAAACAGCTCATCTGTTGTTAATTCCCAGACGTCTGTATGATAGAAGTCTTCTCATGTATTGTCCTTATAGCTTCTGGCAGTGACCAGTTAAAACAGATAGATTATTCTTTATTTTACACTCCAACTCTTTAACATTGTAGTCGATGTCTTGGCAGTGTCTTCAGCGATCAAATGAAACATTCACAGAAACAAACATAGTCACTCTGGCTATCACAGTTACATCCCTAACTGGTCACTGGCCACTCTTTGGCAGCAGTCTCCCACACACAGCTCAAACCCAGCGTTTTAAACTTCCTGTCAGGCCTTACTTTGGCTGACCCCTTTTTTATTATATATTTGTAAATTTATAAATTTGTCCCTGAAGAGATTAAAGTATTTTGGGTGCATTATTTGACATTCACTGCTTGACTGGTAATTCTGCACTGTTCATTTACAAATATACTGTACCATTTAATTCACTCCCCTTTCTCTGCTTCCTTAATCTTAATATGCAATTTATTTTAGGAGTCTGCTTCCTAGCTCCAAAATGGTTCATGTTACATGCTGCCAAGCTCCAAAAGGACTATTTCTCAGTTCCAAAATTCCATGACCATTCATGCTGCTGAATATGTTCTGTCTACTGTCCGGGCTCCAATGATAGAAGTTCTACTGTCTCTCCTGGTTCTGACTTCTCTTGATGGCTTTTTCCAAGCTTTAACTATAGTACCTGTACCATAAACATCTAAGCTGGTGATTGCCTTCTTCTGTCTAAGGGCTAGATTTACTAAGCTGCGGGTTTGAAAAAGTGGGGATGTTGCCAATAGCAACCAATCAGATTCTAGCTTTCATTTATTTAGTACCTTCTACAAAATGACAGCTAGAATCTGATTGGTTGCCATAGGCAACATCCCCACTTTTTCAAACCCGCAGCTTAGTAAATCTAGCCCTAAGTGTCTTGTCTCTTTATCCTTTACAGAGTCAGGAAGATCAAGGGCTCACATTACACTCCTCTGTAAAAAAATTATTTAAGCCTTTATGGGATTACAAGTAATCAAAGTCTGAAGATGTCTTGGAGTCAATTTTTTTCATTGATGTTTTTACTGGTGACTGCAAAATTATGTCTATTGTATCCAATCTGAACCTGTTGAGTATTTCTATACTATGTACGTATAGTAAATCTAAAAGGTTTTGAGTCTCCTTTAATGATTTAATGCAATGGCACCCAAACAAAAAGTGCTGTGTCATTTATGTACTTGCCAATCGTTTTGTCAATAAATCACTTATTTTTCTACATTAAATTTACTTACCAGAATTTTAGATATTTAACCATTGCATTGTTCCCTTCATGGAGGGTTGTTTTTTAATACCTGCAGGCTAATCTTGGATGAACAGTATTAATAGCTACAAAGTTATTTAAGAGCATCCATCAATCTGGACATGTTGGCTCAAGGGTCAGTTTTGATGGTTACTGTTGGGTTTCATAAATAAACCTGTTCATGTTTTCGCTTCAAAGGAAACTTGTTGGGGGGGAAGAGGCAAAGCAATCATTTAATATTAAATAAATTGGTATTGATCTGTTTACAGAACATGCAGTGGTTGTGAAATCTATAATATATTTTGTATCCTATGCCATTTCCTTTCAATGGAGCTTAATTGCTGTACCCTTAGGTTTACGTTCCAATGTCATATCATTTTTATCTAGCGTGCTTGATGAATGCCCTTCATCCACTTAATGATACAGTGTTGTGTCTGTCAGCATGCAGGATAGGTGATTCTAACTAAATATACTCTGGAACTTTTTATAACTGCAATGATATTGCCTTTCTCTGAACGCATAATTATGTTAATTCTAGATCAAGTGTAAATGCAGGTTTCATTAGCTATATAGCTCCAAGGTTTGTTAAGTACTAATTCGTAAATTGTGTTATTAAATAAATGAAACATTTAAAATGTTAATACATAAACTGTGCATATTGGTCTTTGTTAACTGTAATTGAAAATCTTGTGAGATGATAGATTAGGACGGCTTTGCAAATTTCAATAACAGAACGTGCAGTATTACTGTAGGGATCAGCACACTGCAGGTGGTCTTGTTAAAAATTATTTTTGCACTTTACTAAATATGGCGAAACATGCATCAATTTGTTTGGTTCAATCATCTTCAAAATCATTATATAAAATTATTTCACCATCAAATCTAGAATACCAAATACCCAGAAAAGTGAAGAGCAATCTTGAAAAATCAGCTTAGCAAATTTCAAAGTGTAAATAGCTTTGCATGGCAGCTCATTAATTGCTTGTGATTGGTAAATCTGATCATTGAATAAATTATTTAAAATTTTACATGTATAAAATTAATCACTAAAACTAATCACTCAACGCACATATTGTCAAACTAAAGCTTGACAAATTCTTTCATTGATAGCCAGGTTAGCTTTCAAACTGAGAAAAACAATGTACAGGAGTCTTCATATTCAAACATGTTCTTAGGAGCTCAGTTCCCCTTCTCACTGCAATACCGAATACATTCATAATGTGATTAGGTAGTGGACAATGTGAAACGGATACTCTCACAATTAGTCAAACAATCTGTGGGCCTTTTTTTGCACAATATACTGCAATGTCCTCTTGTCCTCTTGACTAAGCATTCTTTAGAGATGCTCACTGACCCCCATGAACTGGTTTTGGTTTTGGATCTGGATTAGCTTTGTGTTTTGGTTTTGGTTTGGCAAAATCGCCCTTGTGTGTTTTGGTTTTTGATTTGGATCTGTATTTTTTAGAAAAATTGCTAAAATATGCTAAAATCGCCTAATTTTGCTCTTTTATCTTCCTAGGTTATTATTAACCTCAGTAACACTACTTTCAAGTCATTTGCAGCCAATTTTGACCACCTCACAGGTCACAAAATTATTTTCATACACTTTCGGACAAATACTGAAATGACCTGGCTTGATGCCAAGCGACAGAGCAATGACTCAAACACACGGCAGTTCCTAGCACATTGGCACACAGCAGTGGCAGAAAAGAAAAGTGGTGCAAGATGGAATTGTCCTTGGGCCCTCCCACTCACCCTTATGTTGGATCTTAAAAGGACATGCACACTTTAACAAACCAAGCACTTCAACCACAAAGTTCCACTTCTTGTGGCTGAAGTACGTGCTTTGTTTGGGCCCCCACAAAACAAGGTAACAATGGGCTTAAGACACCTAAGGTAACAGTATTGTTAATGAACTCTACTGTGCCAAGATGTTGTTGTCATCATCCTCAGCCTCATCCTCACCCTTATCAGTGTGTACATCATCCTCACAGATTATTGCTTAATCACCGCTGGAATCCACCATTACAGAGGTCTCAGTATTTTGATGTAATTGGCGGGAAAGGCCTTCCTTGTGGAACTAGAAGATCATTTTTATAAACATCATCTTTTCCACATTTTGAGGAAGTAGCTTCCGACGATGATTGCTGACAAGGTACCCGGCTGTGCTGAAAACTATTTCCGAATTCACACTGGAGGGTGGACAGCTTAGGCAGTGCAAAGCGAGTTGGTACATGGGTCTCCAAATTCCCTTTTTTTCCTCCTAGTATGTAAAATGACTGTCTGATCTTTCTACTTCTCTGCTGTCATGAAAATAATCCTCCACCATCCTTTGGATGCTGATAGTAAGATCAGGTGGAGTTACGGCAGGGCAAATTAAATTGCTGTTGCAGCTGCTGCAATCTCCTACACGCTGTTGCCGAATGCCGAAAATGTCCAGATATTTTACGGCCCACAGACAGCATCTCCTGCACTTCCCAGTCATTTTTGAAAAAACGATGCACCACCAAGTTTATTGTGTGAGCAAAACTGGGAATGTGATGGAATTCACACAGCTGTAATGCTCTCACAATATTGGTGGCGTTATCAGAAATGACATATCCTGAGGAGAGTCCAAGCGGGATAAGCCATGTTGCAATGACACCCCTTAGTTTTTGTAACATATTGTCAGCTGTATGCCTCTTAGTGAAGCCGGTGATACACTGCTGTTGCTGTTCCTGCTGGTGAAGGTGAATCACCAACCCAGTGGGCTGTCACAGTTATATAATCTTTAGTTTGCCCAGTTCCGCTTGTCCACATATCTGTGGTTAAGTTTACAGTTGGTAGAATGGCATTTTGTAATCCAATAATTACATTTTTGCGAACTTTCTGGTAGAGGTGAGGAATAGATTTTCTACTGAAATGGCGTCGTGATGGATTTTAGTAGCGGGGACACAAGACCTCAAGTAACTGGTTAAAACCAGCTGCATTAATAGAGGAAATTGAACGCAGATCTAATACTAACATAGTCGCTATGGTGTCTGTGATCTGCTTTGCGACTGGGTAACAGCTTTCATACTTGCTTCCTCTTGCAAAGGATTGTTTAACAGCCAATTGTTGTAAACTACTAGTAGTCTTCTTCTTTATCTGCTTCTGGGATGAAGATTCACCCCCAGCAGCAGCAGCAGTGGGACTAGCGCTCAAGAATTCTTCTGAGGAATCCAGGATAGTGGAGGAGTCATCTAGTCTTAGCAAATTGGATGCAGGACTAACTCCGATCGCTACTGAGGATATTAATGAGGACAGTGTTGTGGGTGTAGATTGCAGGAATCGGGATGTAGGTGAGAGAAGGGTGCTAACTGATGATGGGCTGCTTGTTGTTATTTTTTTAGCATAAGTTTTTGATTTTCCCAACAGCTTGCCATAAACTCGCTCCAAATGGTGTAACATGGATGAGGTTCCTAGATGGTTAAGGTCCCTTTCTCGACTGACTGTGGCTTTACATACGCTACAAATGGCTAGACAACTGTTGGCAGGATTTGGGTAAATATAATTCCACACATAAGATATGGATATTTTGGTCTTATGTCCAGGCATGACAATGGCCTTCTTCTTATCACGTGCCAGAACTGCTTCCACCGGTGCAGGACTTACACAAACAACATCATCCACATCAACATTCTCATCCTGCTGCAATTTCAAAGTGGCATCCTCAATTGGTGTATCACCGGCTACACTCCAGCTGTACAGGCACATATCTGCAGAAATGCTGAAAGGATCCTTCTTTATGGGTACACTATCAGAATGGTCATGATCACACATAGCGCTCATGGATAGACTCTCCTCAGGAATTTATGTCATTTCTGAATATGAACATACATTTTCCTCTAATGCCTTACTGTTTTCTTCCAGCTCGGTTTTTACACTTAAAAGTATTTGGAAACCACTTTTGGAGTCCAAATGACAAGGTCTTGCTTGGTCACGACTGACCTTACAAGAATATGCCTCAGTGACCGTTGCAGAATTCGCACTCATAGAGAAAGTCGAAGGCCTCATTCTTTCTTTGCCACTGCATGTGTAGAATGGCATGTTGGCAATTTTAGTTTTTCATACAGATAACTTTGCCTGAATTACAGGTCTTTTTTTCTTGACCAAGGTAAAAGGTGTTTTTTTACATTTTTGTTTTCTTGACTTAAAAACACTATGCACTTTTACATAGGCTTTACCAAATGATGTAGAGGGATTAGTATTAGCATGACAGGTGCCAGCAGCTGCTTGGTACTGCTGCCCTTCTGTTTCCTGCTTGAATCCATTTTGATAACACGGTACACTTTGACTGCAGATTCAGAAGAAAAACCTGCCAGGCCTAGTATTTGTATTTCAGCAATGACAATTAACAATGGAGAAATGGAGCTCTTCTCTTTGTGTGTAACCTATATAACACTGTACAATTTGACTGCAAAGTCAGAATAAAGGCCTGCCAGGCCTAGTATTTGTATTTCAGCAATGACAATTAGCAATGGAGCTCTCCTCTTTGTGTGTTACCTATATAACATAGTAGAAAGTGACTGCAAAATTACACCAAGCCTGCCAGCCCTAGGATTTGTATTTCAGCAATGACAATTAGCAATGGAGCTCTCCTGAATGTCACTGTAGACTTTATTGACCACTGCTACCCCTCCTTTTTCTATTCTATGTTGCTGCCCAACTGCTCTACAGACTGTGCTACCCCTCCTGTGTCCGTATGTGAAATGGCGCTAGATCGCCGTGGAGGGCGGTACTTATAGATTTCAAAACTCGTGAGATCCGATGATGAACTATGACGTTTTACCTCGTTTTCAATTACGAAAAAGCGTGAAAGTGCCGAGCCGGCTCGGCTCGGTACACGGATATGCTAGGTTCGGGTATGTTTGGTTATTGGGGAACTGAGGCTGAGCATCTCTAGTATTCTTAAACACTCAAGACCTATCAACCAAGGGCTTCCAAATAAAGACCAGGGGGTAAATGTATCAATCTGCGGGTTCTTCAACACCCGCGTGTTCAGCCTCTTCCGCGATTAAATTTCAAGCGGCGCTGCATTGTAAAGGGTTAACTTCCCTTTACAATGCAGCGCCGCTTTAAATTTAATCGCGGAAGAGGCTGAACACGCGGGTGTTGAAGAACCCGCAGATTGATACATTTACCCCCTGGGTTCTTCAGCCAACAGAATGTCAGTTAAGAAAAGGTTGGAGAAGGCATAACGGCTAAACTTATAGGTCCATGACTTTGAAAGATTTGGGGATTTGTAACAATTACAAAAATATACCGTATATACTCGAGTATAAGTCGACCCGAATATAAGCCGAGGCACCTAATTTTACCACAAAAAAATGGGAAAACGTATTGACTCGAGTATAGGGTGGGAAATGCAGGGAGAGGAAGGGAGGAGAGAAAGAAGAGGGAGAGAGAAGAGGTGGGGGAAAGAGAACACAGACAATATTAAGACGAATTGAAAACTAGCAGAGTCAATCTTCTCAACAGTTACATTTATTAAAATCTGTTAAGCGTTTCGCTATGCTTTTTCCAGGCCTTTTTCAAGGCTAAATAGATACTTATAGCATAACAGCTACAGATAATATACCTACCGGTATATTAGTATGTGCAGTTCCTTCAATTCCAAGACAGTCTGTCACGAATAGGAGGTAGTGGATAATTTAACCCCCGCATATTGCATGCATTAGAGGCAGTAGGTTTAGAAGCACAGCAGTTATTAATCTGGGAATCTCTATTCCTCCTCGTGCAGATAGATACCTTGGATTATCAGTTGAGATATTTAACTATTATATTTACAAGAGGACAATTAATCCCCTGGAAAAACCTTTTAAACAAATTAAATTAGCGGTGTTCAGCCTTTTACTTACCTCTGCAGTGAAACGCATGTGCGTTCCACTGACAGGAAGTTTGGAACGCAAGTTTGCGTTCCAAATGCCGAACTTCCTGTCAGTGGAACTCACACTGTGGAAGTTAAAAGCTGAGGGACGGAAGAACAGAAGTTCACTCGTGTATAAGCCGAGGAGGGCTTTTTTCAGCACAAAAAATGTGCTGAAAAACTCGGCTTATACACGAGTATATACGGTAATTCTCCACAGTATAATTTGTAATACGAATTTTTTATTTATTTGTTTTCATATTCTTCTCTTGCTTATGAAACATATTCAAAAGGTTATTTCATTTACAAAACAACAAATATTTATCTGCAATGGTCCATACACAACTAAACGCAGCAGCGTTTAATTTATCTTCATTCACAAAGGACACATTCTACAGCCTACGATTTCTGGGAGGCGATGTAGTCAATGTACAGTAAGGGCGTGCCAATAATGAGCGCACGCAGTAGTGTCCAATTCAAGCTTTGAGCATCTCAAAGTTAATTATTTTTCAGCCGTATCTCTTGCCTGAGTCCTGATTACTAGTGATGACAGTCTTGTATGCATGCTATTATATGTGTTTGCAATTAAAAAACAACTGTAAAAAAATATTTTATGTTCAGTAAACATTAAGATCATTCTAATAAATGTATTTCATGGAATTAAAAAATAAATTAAAAAAACTTTTTTTTTTTTATTAACCGTTTTGTCATTGATGCTTTTATTATTAACAGGTGGCATTAATTGAATAGGTTTTTTTATTTTTCTGTGCATTTTTTTCCCCGAATGTATATTCCACCTAGATATTGGACGTATCCTGCACTGTCTTGTGTAGTAGACCAGAGCAGACCTACACTCGAATTCATTAGCGGACGTATCTTCAGATCCATTCCTTGTTGAATTTGGAATACGCAGAGCCAATTTACTTGCGTTTTAAAACAAACACACTTTGCGCCCAGTGGGCCTGAATCATTAAGGAAAGTAAAGCCAGAAAAAGTTTTCTCCGGAACAAAACCATGTTATAATATACGGGGTACAAATTAGTTTATTATTTTGCACATAAGTTAAATACTGGCTATTTTTTTCATGTACACATAAATTTGTCATCACATTTTAAATTTACCTCTCCCTCCAATGCAACATGGTTTTGTCAAGGTACAAAATTGCTAATTTTTTTTTTTTTACTTTCCTTAATGAATCAGGCCCAGTATTTCCTGCAGCTAATAAATTTTACAGTATGCATGAATGAAAAGATGGTATTTCCAGCATTTAATTCACTATGTCCATGCATTTAACGGCCCATCTTATGGGACATATGACAAATGATGTACCTGTTTGCCTTTGCATTTGGCATAATATTGTATCATCATTTTTTTCTTGTACGTAAAACTGTGTTATCCGATTAAGAAAGCAGAGTATGTCTTGCACCTGGATAAATTGTCTCATGCCAAATTGACTCTTCAGAGTTTTTTTTTTGCTAATGTCATTTTCCAAGTGGGGCTGAGAGTTATGTCCTGCGTAGCATGAGACCTAAAGACACATTTCCATTATGCTGCTGTTAAAGAATGCTTACTAGCTCCTGACCATTCTGATGTATTACCCATACCAAGATCACCCGCTTGAGGCTCTTTCAAACACAGGCTCATAAGCAAAATATAAATAAATTAACAAAAACAGCAACAAATTATAGCAGGTGTTATTTTTTCCTTTGAATGGATGATGAAGCATGGTATATTTTATGACACAGCTAAAGCAAATTACAAAGTATATAAACTAATTTGACTCTTTGCAGCCTCAATCAGCTGTTCAGAATTATATATTTTTTATTGTTATTGAAGCTGATGAAGGAGAGTGGGCGAATATGAATAATTTAGCAGTTACCATTTGTCTCAAGACAGAATGTCAAATTGAAATATTTAAATAACATAATAATAGGTATAGCATATTCAATAGATTAAATAGACACAAAATTATTTGCAGTTATGAAGCTAGTGAGCACACATAGTTTTAATGGAATGTCTTGTGCACTATTCGGATATAATTTATACTGGAAAGCCAAAAACCAAGGCAAACAAATCTTTAAAATTTACAAATACAAATTGGTTATAAATGAAGAGGAATTAAACAAAGATAATTAAAAATGCATACAATATATTTTGCACAGGAAAATTATTTCCGTTTTCAGGAAAAACAGTCAAATGTATTTTCAATAATTCATCTGAGGCCTGGATTCAGAGCCGGATGAAGCTTAGCCCAGTAGCTCTGCCCTCATCAGCCATACATTTTGCTTACACCAGAGAATACAGCGTGTAGTGGGCAAAGATAAACATGCCCCGGCTTCAGTGAAAACACAGGGAGTAAAAGAATTGTGCCCGACTTTGGATCTAGCAAGATTTTTTCCTACTGGATATAGTTGTTCCCCAGCCACAATGAAGACCAAAGTAACTCTGGATGATCCTCACAGCATGTCAGATGTACGTGATTGTTTAAAATCAATACCTTTAAAGACATATTTCAATATATTTGCAATTGAATTTGCTCAAGCAGCAAAATCTGAGAAGAAGATCTCTAACATTTTGCCCACAGAATTTCAGATCATCGTAATCATCATCATGATTTATTTGTGAGACACCACAAAACTTGCAGAGCCAGATAGTCAACATAAGAAGTCATATATAAAACAACTTATCTATAAAAGCAAATTATACTCTAAAACAGAAAAAGTACATTCGAAGTTGACAAAGAAGGTGAGACACAGAAAAGCAAGAACCCTACAGTTTAGAAATGTTAAGGGAGTTTAGAGCAATACAAGCATGCAGCACTGATGCCTTACACAACACTATTATTCAAAAAGCACAAATAATCTTGTTAAACTAGATGACCGGGTTTCCAGTAATAACAAGAGTAATAAAAGGCCAGTAATCTGTAGATCAATCTTCCATACACTCTCCAGCAGGGGATAACTCAGTACTGCTGGGCTTCATTGCAAAACTTTTGGAAGAGCTCAGCTACGGTCAATAAAGAACAAACAGTTGAACACTCAGAAAGAACAGTGGCACCACTGAGACAAGCCCGGAGTCCCGCAGTGTGCATGGAGTAATTTTTTCTAGTAATGTTACTGTAATAGAGCTACCTGTGGATCAACCAAGCCAAGTAGACTATTCCAGAAATCACCATTATCCAGAAACCAGTACCAACAGATATGCAGATCCAGGGATCTGGAATCATAAGTTACCAAAATGCAAAGCCATAGATCAGGATCCAGAAGTCTCCGTAATGCAGAGCCAGGAGCCAACTGGACTGAAAGGTACAGGACTGGGAAGCTAGCATGCAAAAACTCTAGCAATATGAAGATCACTAGGATTAGTGAGAAGGCACAACTCCAACAGTAACTAATCTGCTGATCATCCCCAGATGTCAAGAAACCAAACAAGGTGAACCAGAATATCGAGACAACATGCTTATAAATGTACCAAGCTAGAAAAGGATAAAAGCAATCACATGCAAATAATATACAGTCCTAATAAAAGGTGTTTGCTAATACCTGTGCCTGACTGCTTAGACATAATATGCCTTTCATCAGGGTTACCCCTTTGTATATTTAAGCAGATCTATGAAACGCTTAGTTTTTTTTAATAACTTGAGTCTCTATGATATCCAAGATCTTTTGTGCTCTGAGGTGCAGGGAATCTCAATAACTTTATAAAGTCCAAAACTCCCTGCTTGGCACTATACGTAAGTCCTCTAAGCCAAGAAGCCATAGGTTTATTGTTGTGGCTACTTCACAATCACCTGCCCATTCAGACTCTTCAACCATCCATGAAGACTTCTAATTTTCACTCAAGATCTGCTTCCTGTCAATATTCATCATATTGCAGTATACTTTGTATCCTATCTAATGGTATTATTACTCCCTTCCCTGAAACCAAAACTGTAAAATACACATTGTAACATGTACAAAAAGCCATGTGAACATATAATTTACAGTGAGTTCTCTTTTCTCCTACAGGAGAGTTCCATAAGGGCTAAACAGCCCAATGCTTTCCTATGGATGAATAGTATGTATACAATAAATTATTTCCGTATTCTCACAGTCAATTCAAACTCAATCTTATGAATTCAGTAGATGAGGCAGCTGCATTACTGCTCAGGCTCAGAACCCTGACCACTGCCACACAGGTGCAGTGTTGAGCCATATACAATCAGAAAGCGATGTCAGAAAAGAGATACAAGCTCCATTCAGTCAAGCAAGTTTTGTAAATTAAAACAGTAAAAGAATAAATTACCCTCATGCATTATCAATACAATTGCTGATCCTACTCATAGGAAGAAAGAGGCAGACCTGTCTATGTGGAACCTTCTCCATCCCTAACAAATTTGTGCCATTGGGACCAAAAATGATGGATGATGATGTAGGACTAGGATATGGTACTCCCATCACTTCCATAAGGAAATTAAACTGAACTTTAAATATAATTTTAGGGTGGACTGGGTCCTTCGATTTTTGGGCAATGACTGCTCTTGTCGCAAAGGCAAATGTGTTACAAAATATATCTATTATGCTTAGAAATTTGGGGAGTAAAGCCATTTCTGGAGAAAAAAATTAAGTCAATATTGAGGACTTTATTTTACACTTGAAAGACTTCTAGCCACAATGCTTTGATAAGTGGGCAATTCAAATATTATGGATGTTATCTTCAACTTGCGCCAACAAAATTTGGTTGGGCTACGTTTTGTGCATTATGTCTGGAGTGAGATATAATCTATTCAGATGTTTCATCAGTATCAGAAAATGGTTCAAGTATTTAGACAATTTGTGAGAGGTGGAATAAATCTGTTCCCATTGTGCAAATGTAAGAGTCTTGTTCAAATTCACCTTCTAACAAAGATGCGTTTTTACATTTAACAGGGTTGGTTATGTGGAGTAATTGCTGATACCAAAAGGTAAATGCACTACACTTCATAAGTCTAGAGTATATCAGGTCGAGTGGTGGGTGAGTGGGGCCCTGGATTTAAAATATCTTGGTAACCCAGTGTTGGAGTTACTTATATAGATCAATGCTAGGTAGATTAAATCGCTCTTTGAGGTCGTGGAAGGGCAAAAGAAAGTCTGCCAATATAAGATCAGTTAACAATTTAATCCCTTTTGAGTACCAGGGGGTGGAATTCCAAATAGGGAGTAGTTTTAACAAAACCCTGCCTTGTGTGGGTAATGCAATGTCTTTGAGAGGTCTATCACACCATCCCAGACTTTTAGGAAATACCGGATAGAAGTTAGCATGTTTAGATTAACAGGTCTTGATTGATAGGGGGTCCAAATGAGATCCTCTAAGGGATATTCAGAGCAGTGTCAAACTGAGGCATAAAGGGCCCACCAAGGCAACGCAGTTGTAGGGACTCATGAAATATTGTGTGTGCCAGCCACTAGAGTCAAGGTCAGACAGCCAGTAGAGGGTGCGTGATTAGCCTACTAATAATTTTTTTTACATTTCTTTTGCTACTTGTTAATTATATGGACTCTACTGTAGCTCCACAATACTGCACAGCTTGTCAACTTGAACTGCTTTTTCCAAATCTTTATCTGCAGGCCTCAAGTCAGTGGATAAGCCATCATGGCAGTCAGGCAGTGGAAGGTTTTAAAACAGCAGCTCACATGTAAGTAGCAGCACAGCGCTTGCGAGCTACAGTAATATCTGTATAATTAAAAGTACCAAATAAAACCCAAAAACATTATTCAATGAAATAAGTAAAAAAATCATTTTTTACAAAGTTGTAGATTAAAACAGTAATATATTTTTAGTAATAGTATTATTATTAATATTAAAAAATATAAAAATACTGTCAAGCACTTACTTATAACAAAGTTACAGTTATCTCTTCTTACTTTCTCTATCTCTTTTGTCTTCTCTCTTCTGATGTTTCCAGTTCAGATATGAAAGCTGGGTGGGGAGAGCATCATAGAGTCTGTTAATGAAAAATGTTGGTAGGTGAGGTACAGCAGTAGAGAGGAACAATTTGTTGGTGGAACCAGTGACAGCACGGGGTGATTGACAGTGTATAGGGAGGGGAAGTGTTACAGTTGGAGGTGTCTGGCAGCAGGGACAGGGTTAATGTGGCAGAGGGGGTGTCTGGAAGGGTTGGGTACAAAATTTCAATGCTGAATCTGTCGACAGTTAGGCTGTCAACACCAAAATGTTGACAGTCTACCTGTCGACAGAGTCATTCTGTCTACTTTCTGAAAATGTAGTCAATATGATTGTCGACAGTAGTAATGTCGACAGTCACACGGTCGACATTAAAGGAGCAATACCGACTGTAAAGCCGCCAGACCTGCTGACATAAAACATTGATAACACATAAATAAAAACATTAATGAAGCTTAAACTTCCCTCCAAAAACACATAAAAACTTGCGCGGCACACAAAGGGTTAAAAAATGTGTTTGTTTGTTTTTTAAAAAGTGCTCCCTCCTCCCCAATCACATTAACCCTAGTGCTGCCAGCCTAAAACTGGTACTAACAAAAGCAGGAGCAAAATAGAGGGGGAATAAAAAAAAAAGTGTGGGGTCACCCCAATTTTACTACAACCAGCACTAGGCTTTGCCTGTCAGGGCTGGTGGCACTATAGCAGGGGAACCTGCATCATGGGGTGCTCCTGCCATAATGACAAACCAGCCCCGGCACAAGGGCCCTTACCTAACCCCTGGACGGAGAGTGTGTGGTAATGAAAAAGATTGTAATAATATAGACACCATTTGTGATGGTGCACTATAGGTCCCAGGAGGCCCAGGCTGCTATTAACAGTGTGGGCATGCGGATGCTTGCAGTACTACAAGCATCAGCATACCCATGGCAGCCAGGGCATGCTGACACCCAGGGCCCACTCTGTCCTGTAGTGCCCCAACACAAAATTTAAATAAGCCAGACACATAGTTTTACCGCTAAATTTATTACAAATCAAAAAGCCCAGTAATACTCACAAATATCTGTGTTCTTTATCCAGGGATCCAATCTTGTAAGCTTTGACCCAATAAATGTAATCTGAGGGTCCGTTACTGTCCAAATAAAAAAACAAAGCAAACATTATTCCAATTGTGTGAAAAAAAAGATCTTCTTTTCTTGCAGCTTGAAAAAACCAAATAATCCTCCAGAAAATGTTTGGCAAAATAAGAAACCCGATTCTAACTACATTGAGGAGCTGCCGTCGCATAATGAAAACATGACAACCGCTAGGTGCACATTTCGAGATAAGTTTCTTGGTGATGATTAATTCTTTCACTGTAAGTTCTGTATTGGTGATGCCTGCATCTCCAGTACTGTGATTCATTACATTAGTGAGAGGTTAGAGGAGTAAGCTGAGGGTCATTAATATAATGCTATGTTCCCTCTCCATGGCATGATTTAAAAAGCACATAGCCAGCTTAAAATTCTAGAGCAGTATCAACCTCGACCTCATCTATGACCTCATCTATGACCTCCAAGCACTCTACCCAAATATGAAACTTAGAACACTCTGTTCATAGATGAAGTCAACCAGGTTATTACTCTATATTATACTCCATGCAAGATAGAAACTACAGAGACTGTCTTTTGCCCCAACTACATTAAGATCTCTGACATAATGAATAGCACAAAAAAATCTTCTTAATCCACTTAAAGACAAAGCAATGTCACAAATTATTCCTGATTAACGGGGACAATCATGGATTTTAAAGGTTTACTGCTGATGAAGTAATAAAACACATGAAAACTCAGTTGCTTGTTAGCTAGTTAATTGATTAAGGAAGTGAAACACCCTCAACTGCTAGCCAAGAGATTCTGCAATCTCTAGAATGAATATACTATACACCCAGATATGGCAGGATTAATAATTGTGTATTCACATATTTCACACACAAACCAATATCTATAAAAAAAATATTAATTACTCTAACAATCTTAAAAACAAATGACTAAAAAAACATATAAAAAAATAGTTGATGGAGTGCCACAAACCCACCTCCCGATCATCACCTACTTATCACAAAAGCTAGTATTATATCTATATGAGAATATGTCTTTAAATGAAAGCTATTATTGGAATCAGGCAGCTCTATATGGAGCAATTCCTAGTCCCAACATGTGTGAACCGGTAAATTCTTAACACTGGGTACTGGATATACAACTGCTTAAAAGCAGTTGTATATCCAGCAGTATATATGTCACCACTTGTCAGCAGGATTCTCCACTGGCAGAAGGAAAGAAACTCTTCACAGTTCAGCATTAGCTCAACAATCTATTTTATGACCAAACTTAAATTGCTCATGTTAATTTCCATTTCTTATTGCAATGATAAGAAATTAATTAACATGGCAATTTATCAAATTTGGTTACGTTGGACAGCGGCTCCAATGTAATCACTTTACTTACAGGTTTCTAAGGTATTGCTAAATTTGAGATGGGAAGAGCACTTCTCCTGTAATGCTGCTCCCATAGGGTATAATGGCTAATGCCATTTCAAGATAGCGTTATCTGCCAGGATCAAGCTCCTAATTTGGGAGCTTGATAATTAGGGCAAAATCACAATCTCCATAGATACCTACAGATACCTACAGTATAATTGATTATCAAGCTTATTGCTAGTATGAATCTGTTGTAATTTGATTATAGATACAGATACTCTTTTGGACAATGCATGGAATATATGTATTATTTTGTTTTACAATATATATTAATGTTTATTATTATTTATTTATAATTATTACCTATATTTTTCTATTTCATATATATATATATATATATATATATATATATATATATATATATATATATATATATATATATATATATATATAATGTGTGTTAAATGTCATGGTGATGATATCGTTAACGGTAGTTTGGTATTCTCCATAGCCTCAAATTTTAGCTTTTCAATCTTAGCCCACTTACTAACTTGCTAACTGTGTAATTGTACAGATGTGTTTGGACCTATTTCATTAAAGTTATAGTTCATAATCTATTTTCAACTTTCTGGAGAGGTTATATGGTTCTAATGAAGTGCATTAGGGATTTCATTTATTTAATTTTTGGCATCAATACTACTATTTGTGGACCGCTAATCGACTTGCCTGATTTCGCTGTGGGATCTGTGCACCGGTGTCCTCTATGGTCTTTCAAAGTAATTTGTTAGCAGGCTGTAACTTTCAATTTGGACATGTGCAGGACTTACATTATAGCAGTAGACAGGCTGCTAATTTTTTCCATGACGGTTTGGGTCAGGCTGTGTGGACATACGTGTAACTGTGATTGACTTTCATCAAGCAATGCGATCAGGTGCATAGCCAAGTGGAGAACTGTTTGTGGAATGGTAAACTTCATTTTCTGCTGTCATCAACAGCAGCATGACACTTGCACATCTATGGAGACTGTCAGTGTGGAGAGTGCACTATAACTAGGGAGCTGTTTGCTGATAAGATCGTGGATTTATGGTTATTCATGTTACTCCTTGGTAGCGATCACTGCTATGAACATTAACAACAACAGCTGTAACATCATATTTGGAGTCATGCAGGATCAGTACTGACACAGTACACAAACGGTTACAATGTCGCTGTGGCTATTTACACCAAGCTTCATGTAAAGACTTTCACCAAAGACAGGATCATTTCCACACATAGTTAAAGAGTGAATTAAGTTGTGCATGATTTTTTTTCCCACCATGTAGACAGATTTTTATTCGCATTTAATCAATTTTCGATGTAATTTAAAATTCTGCAATTAAATGGAACATTTAAAGTGACAATTTTTTTTTTTTAAATCACCTTGCTCATGACTTTTACCTTCTAATAAAAGTATAGGCAGAGGCGGCGAAAGGTATTCAATTCTACAACATTTTCCATTAATATAGGGATTTAACTGTAACAATGCCTGTTTTTTCTTTCACCTCTAATGGGGGTGAAAAAAAAATATAAAACATAAGAAAAATAATAAAATTATTTGCACACAAATATATTTGTGTGTAAAGTGTGGGTTTGCAAGGGATGTAGTGACCTGTCAAGATTTACATAGAGTGGGATTAGGAAATGAGTGGAGGTGACAGGGTAACATGTGAGTGACAGGTTCAATAGTGTTTTAGCACATCCCCTTGGCATTGTGTATGTGAAGGATGTGCAAGGGATGCAGAGATCTGTCCGCACATAAAACTAACAAGTGTGAGGTTGACGCAATGACAAGGTCAATGACTGTAGTATAGCCCTTGGGTAAAAATGTGTGTTTTACATGATATGGTTAAAGTAGTGTAATGTTCCTACCTCTACATTGGGCGATGATCTTGCCTGTTTTAACATTTTGTTGATAAGAAACCAAATCTAATGGAAAAAAATCAATACAAGTTACAGAAGTGCTTACACAGGCAAATAACAAAAAAATAAATAAAAATAAACCAACGTAACATTTGATAAATAGTTCACTGTGTATGTCCTTCATCACCTTCACAAGACCCTTAAATGCATTAACTAACATATAAAATAAAGACACAGAAGAAACAAGAGTAAGGTGGCAAAAAGGTCAAAATTTTATTAACTAACTTTGGTGGCGGAGAAAGAGCTCTGCGGGACAACTCCAGCTGATACCCAAAAACCAAGCGTGGACATGGCGTACCGCCTTAAGTCCACCCAAGCCTCACATAACCCTCAAATTATTTGCCGGCCCTAATCTGGCGTCAGAGTAAACTGCACTCACTCCCTATTCACTTGCCCTCCCTCACTGAGGCGGACAAGGCCCCTCCCCACTGAAGGGACAAGAGTTACCGTTGCATCAAAGGGGGCAGATACCTGCGGGCACTCACGATAGTGCCGTATGTATCAGCCGCTAATCACAGTGCCTTCCTACCAACTGTGCCTCAACGAGGCAATGTAAAAGCGATTAAACCCAGACTAAACTATCAACCAACACCAGGCGTGGGTGGGTGGGATCTTACAAAGCAGAATGAGGCAACCAGGAAATGAGAGACCCTTTATAAGAACCCAAGCCATCCCATCTACAATCATTGGTCCGGCCTGCCAACAGGTTAACTCTTTCAGGTAAGTGTAAGCTCGAGTGCAACACTGTCACTATTTAATTGCGCTCATCTATAGGGACTCTCTTGTAATATATGACAATGGCTACATAATTTCTATTAAACAATATCTATCTTTGGTAATCTTTGGTAGTTAATTTACCTATGTTACCCTTATGTACATTTGCTTGGTTTTAAGATTAAAACCATATCTGCCAACTTTTGGAAACTTAATTCCGGGAGATCCTGGGCAGGATGGCGTGTTTGGAGGGCGGGGCAAATCGCGTCATTTTGGACCCCTGTTGCCAATATGATGCAATTCACCGCGAGTCGCATCATTTTGAGGAGCAAATTGCCGTATGCAGGATACTTGCATGCTCTCCCGGGAGTCCAAGAGACCTACCCGAATTTCGCAAGTCTCCCAGACATTCCGGGAGAGTTGGCAAGTATGATTAAAACTGGAACAGACATCTACGATGTGGTATGAATGATGTGCTCCTATAGGTTTGTTTTTTTTCTCTTAACTCCTGATGTTGCTTTTCTCTTTTGGGGTACTGTCTCCCTTGCATCTCCTGTGGGGCATGCTGGTTCTGTATAGAATAAAAGAATGCAATTAATTATTAACACATACCACACATTTGGATTTTTCCCATGTTTTTAGAGCTCATCTTGTGGTCTAAAAGTGGCTGACACAGACTAGGGTCAATTTGTTAGCAGCCAATTAACCTACCAGTTTAATTAATATATTTTAATTAAATGAAATGACTAAAGCTATGCTATATAACTATGCTATAGTTACATCTATATCGTTTCCTATCTAAACACAATAACATTAACTACATGCAGTTTTCTATAGAACTAGACTACTGTTAAATCTATATAGATTTTTCTATCTAATAGAAATATGTACTTAAATAAAAAAAACTATTGTATAAAATTTATGTTACAAAAATGTGTACTAAAATTAAATTATGTTAAATGTATGTATGCAATGTGTGTATAAATGTAACCTGTAAAGTGATTGTGTGTGTATGTAAAGTGTGTGTATTTGCTTGTGAGTGCTGGGGTGTATGCTGGAAGTATATAATAGAATTGTATCAAATGTGAATAATATATAAATTAATTTATGTATATACAACTATATAGTGGTATATAGCGTATACAGTACAAGTGCAGAGTATTCACCAATAACCAGTGCTTTTTCAACAGCATAGGAGCCACTGGATCAGCTAGGAGGCAGCTATAAATCTCAGCAAATGGTAGTTTGCCAAAGGCGCAGGGTTTTCTTTCGTATCGGCGGATTTGACCTGCAAAAACTGAAACAGATCCTCCCCTATTTTCCTCTTCATCCATAGATTGTAAGCTTGCGAGCAGGGCCTTCTCACCTCTTTGTCTGTTTTACCCAGTTTGTTTATTAGTTTACTATGTTTGCCCCCAATTGTAAAGCGCTACGGAATATGTTGTCGCTATATAAATAAATGATGATGATGATGATTATTAATGTGCGAGGGAGGCAGAAACTTTTTTCAAAGTGGAGAGCAAGATTTATTTTTTTTACGCAACGGGTAAAAAACAGGAGGCCTTTTTTGGGGGAAAGTTAAAGAGGCGCAAGAAAAACATTGCGTACAATTAAATTTCCTGCTAAGTGTGAAATCTATACATGTAACATTGTAGTAGAGCTGTCTTAACATTGCATCCTAGCTGTTGCAGCATATAACAACAGCATCTAATTCATATACTATTTGGAAGCTGCCACCACGATATCCATATCACATTCACAGTAATACAAACACTTAATGAATTAATTGCTTTTAAAGGAATAACACTAACAGTTGCTGTGTCTCAGTTAATTAGTGTATATCGAAGTGGGCAATCATAGTGATTTGATGTTTATTTCCATGAATGTTTATTTAATATTGTTGCTGTTGTTTCTTATGTGTCTTTTTTAGCATTAAATCCCTAAGAATTTAATCCTAGGTGGATATCACTGTTGCTATGCTTTAATCCACCGAAAACTACAGTTTTCAGGCTATTATAGTTTGATAAATAGGCCCCAGAGACTGGTAAATAGCGGCACCCGTGGATGGGGCAACGATGGCAGTTAGAGTTAGTTAGAATTGTTGAATCTTTAATGTTGTTCATCAGCAAACATGACGGCTTCATCAGAAAGAAAATAGTGTAAAATATGTGGATACACAATCATTAGCGCTGCAATATCTGTGTATACTGCTAACAAAGTCCCTGTTTTGATTACTGACTAAGGGCATAATACTATTTCTATTATTCAATTTATTGGGTGCAATGACCAGTGTATTTTCCTTATTCTGTATAAGTTAAGATTTATTGATGGTGAGTGTGATGTGCTGAATTCTGTCTCTACACTACCGGACCTGGACTGAATAGGAGATGAGAATTAAAGTCGATATTTTGAAAAACATTGCATAGTAAATGTTCCCTGCCAACAAGAACCACATTCAGCAACAAGTGAGGTTGGCGGATAGAAACTATCCAGATGGGAATCTCAAGTAGCCAAGTAGATTTGTAGGTAAGATGGTAAAATAGAAAATAAGAGTCATTATAAAATATAAAAAAAATATTTTCAAAGATAATTCTACCCAGAACTGAACATTGATGGATAGAAATCACACTCTCCTTATGCCTACTGACTTGGTCTGTTTTCAAACATATACACAGTAATCAACACAAGCAAGAAGAGTGCAGAAATTGACCATTTCAGGGATTCCCTAGATAGCACAGAAAAGTTAACTTTTGGGACATAGCTGCACTTGAGATATCACACCCAAAACTAAAGTATTAGTATTAGTTTTGGGTATTAGTTTTGGGTACAACTATTGTTTATTACATAATTATAATGATACTTTAATACATTGTTCAAAATATGTTTGTAAAATCAAACTTTGAGGATTCTCAGCGTGACTCTATGCTCTGTACCCTGGTTTCATGTAACCTACTGTATAAATTTATTAAGTACCAGTGACATCATAAATCACTATGGTATTTTTATTAATAGTGGCTCATTTCACAAAATCAATGCACAAAATCATGTATAAGGTATCTGTAGGCAATGGATGTGGTTTTAGTCTAACACTGGACATTAATATATAGCAAAGCTTTTATTTTACTGAGATGAAAATTACAATAGTAAAAAACCTCATGCAGTTCTACTTACCATGATTAAGCCAGTAAAACATTCTGTCTGTTTGACCTATTTGCTAAATGGACATGTTGAAAATGATGATGTTTACTGGATTGATCTAAGCTTAGAATAGTGAGTAATGTCTAAAGCGTGATAGATCAGACTGCTTGGCTTTGTATAGATCATTCGATTACAATGCAGAAACATGCTCAGACTGAAAAGAAACAACTGGATGATACAGATGTAGCAAGGGCTTATGCATTGTGCTGTGGCACCATAATGAAACACAATGCAACGGTTTTCCATGGCGATAAGTCTCAATTACTCATTTTTTAACATGCATTACCATTTCCACCAAAAGGGGGTTAATGTATCAATCTGCGGTTTTTGCAAGTCGACGATAATCGGTAAATTTGCAGGGCAGATTTCCCTGCAAATTCGCTGATTATCAACGACTTGCAATAACCGCAGATTGATACCTTTACCCCCAGATGGTGTAGCCTTTGATATTCCATTGAACCTGTATAACAATAACTAAATATAATAGACATCCCCCAAATGAATAACCAGTGCTATAGCCTGGACTAGTTACAGCTGAAGCAGGGGGACAACTAGCACGTATTCTTCTGCAAAGAAACCAACTAGTACAATGCTATGACAGGCCGGGCTGTACACACCATTACAGGGAGAGCTGCAGTGTGGGGTCCCCAACATAATGTGAAACAGCAACATAATGGAAAAATCAGGTAAAATATTAAAAAAAATACCTGTAAGTTTTTTCCTATTTAAATAAATGACAGTGTTAAATTCTGTTTAATTTTAGAAAACATTTTTAGAATTATGTGCTGATAATATTTTTCTAATAAAACCTAGTAAAGATAAAGCTACTATGGATGAAAATATATATATACACATGTAGAAATGCTTGCGTGCCTTGTGCTATGCAGTCAGGACAGCATGTTGCCAAGAAAAGTGTGGTGAAGCAGAGATCAGCCCCTGCAGTGACTCAGGACTTGAAGGAGAGACAGGAGGAGTAGAGAAAGGAGAGGAGAAGACAAACCACAGAGAGAGGTGCAGGAATGGTTATGGCTGCAGCAGGGGAAGGAGAGAGATGCGAGAGAAGAGTATGCTGGAGAGACAGAGTGTCCAAAGAGGCACAGAGACCCCAGAGCTATCACAAAAGCTGTTGGCTGTAGTGCTGCACTGGAAAGTTTTAAAAGGCAGTCTCCAGCTATTAGTAAATTGTGTGTGAGCAGAGAGGGACAGCTAGCATAGCTTAGAAGTAGTCCACGACTCAAGAGCTACTGAGACCTTCATCTCCACCAAAAAAGAGAGAGATTAGTGGTAACACACTAAACACTGTGACACCATTACTGCTGCATTGAGAAAGAACCGCATACCTCTAATTTTACAAGTTAGTTCTCCTAATAGTAATTTGTACAGATGTCAAAGACTAAGTTACCTGTGTGTGATATAGAGACCTAGAAATAATCAGTGATCTAGTCCAAGTTACACCTAAAGATACCCAAGTCGGGGTTAAAAAATTTCTACAAGTGCACCAACATTTAATAGTTAATATTATAAACAATCTAATAGTGTTAAGACAGTGA
Source organism: Mixophyes fleayi (assembly GCF_038048845.1). Lineage (NCBI taxonomy): Eukaryota > Metazoa > Chordata > Amphibia > Anura > Limnodynastidae > Mixophyes > Mixophyes fleayi. The sequence continues at coordinate 113,594,189 of NC_134405.1, read as the reverse complement.
TTACTGCTTTAAGCTATTGTTGATTTATATTTTTCACACTGTGGGGTCTATGCATCAATAAGATGCAATGTTCCTAAATAAGCATTGCTTGCATATTTATACACCACTAAGATGCAAAATGCCGGGGCTACTCTACGAGCCCCGGCGAAGTGACCCCTATGTTGAAACTTTTTTCCTATTTACAGGCAGCTTAGCGCTGCTGCTAAGTAGGGGCCTCTCTCCTGAGACCCCTATTTTGCTCTTAGCTGCTATGAGTATGCATAGTGCTTGGGCCATGTATCCCTAGAGCACCACCATTAATCCATCAATGATTTTAAAGCAGAAATTTATTAGATAGAATCCAGAACCAATGCTCTCGAAGAGAAAATTGATGAACATTGTCAGTCCCAAACAGCTTTAGACATGCTTAGCACAGAATTCTATTCTTTTAAGGAAAAGTAGGAACACCTGCAAGAAAAATTAGCAAATTTGCCCCTTGGCAAAACCATGTTGCATTGGATGTAAATTTAAAATGTGATGGCATATTTATAATTGGGATAGGGCATGTCCGAGATCAACTTTGAATTTCAGTGTACATAAGCTATCAAGTAGTCGTGTGCTACATGAGAAAAAACAGACATTATTTAACTTAAGTGCAAAATAAAAAAAACTAATTTGCACCTCTTGCAATGTAACATGGTTTTGTCCAAGAGAAAATTAACTCTTATTGCCTTACTTTCCTTAATGTATCAGGCCCAGTGAGTCTGCACAACTAAAAGACCAAAGAGTAAATAATTTAATTACAAATAGTGCCATTCAGATCTTTCAAGACCTGGCACCCTCTACAGTAGAAAACTGCCTGAGTTTCAAGAGATATCCAAGATTTTGAATTTGCATAGTTATTAATACAAATCGTCTTTCCTGTTCAGCTTCAAGTATTCATAGACTCTAAGCTGCTCTTCAAAGTCCATTCTTTCCAAGCTTGGCATGCTGCCTGAAACTGTACCAGAATCCTCTTGGCCCTACTCTTCGGCTCCAAGTCCATGACTCATCCCGTCCTCTGAATTGCAGGTGCTTCCCTCGTGCTGATGAGACTCCAAGGAGGCCACCTGAGCACCTATTCTCTATCCACCTGAAATCCCCTCATAGAGATCAGATGCTATTCCTGAAATAAATACTGACATTAGGGCTGTTTCTGGTAAATGCCCTAATCAATGTCCATCCCAGAATTATGTTCATGACTTAAAAACAATATGTTTTCTCTAAAGCTGTTTAACATACTATGCCCGCTAGCAGAAGTAATCTTAAACCTGGCTGCTAGCTAACTTTTAGCTCATATAGGTGATGATAAACCAGTTTGAGAAAAAGTTGAGCATCTCTAATGATGATGTATCAATTCATGCCTAACCATTTTCAGTAATTTTAGTATAGTTTCTCTGTTTTGCTTTGTTTTTTGGCTTTTTGTGTAAAGTTTTAGTGGTTATATACATTTGCTTTCCTTTTGCATTAATATTTAATATAAAACATATATTCCATAAGTAAATAAATGAATAGTATACCAATTATTTACTTAGGGACTGTCATGGAGTTGGCTACTACCAGGAGAGAGTACCAAAAGAAAAGAGAAAAGCAAGTGACTGAGGGACACTCAGAACAATGGATGAGTATAAATATTTAAATAAAATACAATTTTATTGATATGCCTTAAAAATATTGATAATGATTCACCCTATACCCAAAAGCTGGCGAAGTATTAAAAACCAAAACCAAAAACAAAAATGAATAAAATTGCAGATCCACTGCAAGCTTAGCTCGGTGGTCCTTTATTGAGTAGTAAACTCTAAATAGAGAGTATCGCTAATGTAGGTTGAGTATATTAATAAATTGGTTTTAAAGAGATTTATATATAAATTTTCCTTTCAAAGGGTTCCCTAATTGCAGATGTATCTCCTTGGTATCTCAGGCGATATATTATCTAGATAATTCAGAAAAACCCCCCTAGTGGTAGCTTAAATAATAGCTATCTGATATAAAGTAATATGAGGACTCAATGGTTGATGTGTCTCAGAGAGACTATGATAAAGGAACAGTATATATAGTGGATCTGCAATTTTATTCATTTTTGTTATTGTTTTTGGTTTTTAATACTTCGCCAGCTTTTGGGTAAAGGGTGAATCATTATCAATATTTTTAAGGCATATCAATAAAATTGTATTTTATTTAAATATTTACACTCATCCATTGTTCTGAGTGCCCCTCGGTCACTTGCTTTTCTCTTTTCTTTTGGTACTTACTACATTTCTGGAGTATGGGTGCACCGCTCAGGATGTTTGTTGTTATATTACAAACATCCTGATTGATGGGCTACAATATTGAGAGCTTATCAATAGACCTTGGTATGAGACCCACCTAGTGCGGATACCTTTCTTTTATACATACTACCAGGAGAGAACCACCTGGGTCAGACACACAGCACGACTGGCCAAGCTGCATAGTCCTGAAAAGATGGGTAGTGAGAGACAAAGCTGAAGTCAATGGACTAGAGAAGGTAGAATTTTGAGGGATTAAGCTGAGGTCAATGGGATGGAGAATGTAGAATCGTGAGAGAAGAAGCTGTAGTCGATAAACAGGGAGACAACCATGATTCTTAAAGTGCCAGTAGAGAAACTAAATTTGAACTTTGGTAGTGCAAAGATTGGTAGGAGTGAGGACCCTATCAGGACTGCATACATGTGTAGTTTCTTAGTCCTAATTGACTTGTATGTGAAAAATTATGTGCTGTTCTCAGTGTAGATGGTGCATTGCCATCTATTGTCAGTAGCAGGTACAGATGTTCACTGACCCCCGGGTTTTGGTTTTGATTTTGGATCTGGATTAGGTTTGTGTTTTGATTTTGGCAAAACCGCCCTTGCGTGTTTTGGTTTTGGTTTTGGATCTGTATTTTTAGAAAAAAAGCTAAAATATGCTAAAATCACATACTTTTGCTTTGTTTTTGTTTGTTTTGCACTATGATATTAAATATATTATTTTCATATTATTATTATTATTATTATTATTATTATTATTTTCTTTGTTATGTATTTCAATTTAGAGAAATATACAAGTACACTTCCCCTGGAGGGTGACTTGTAATTATAGTGATGGGTTTCTCCTGGCCCTTGTGATTACACACTGTTTTCTATCTCATAGGACAATTATAATACAGCTGAAAACAGTAATTGTTTGTATAAGTAGGATTAGGGCTAGAGACACTCCTACTATTCGAGCCAGATCAGAATTCAATCAAACCATCCCAACTCGATAAACTCAAACTTTTGGGTGAGCCAATTGAAAAAATGTTTTTTATTTCCCTACCATAGTGTGAATTTTATAACTGCAAGGCCAGCAACTCAATCTCGAAGTTTGACTTTGAAGTTCATGAATTTCATGTTCGCAGTTCACAGTTTAAAGACAGTATAAACTATAAAATGTGACCGTGTTACGGTCAGTTTGAACATGTCCAAGCCTTTTCAAGTTTAAATTAGAGATGTTCACTGAACACCGTGTTTTGGTTTTGGAGTTCTATTTTTTTCTAAAATCCCTCTTTTTTTGCTAAAATCACATAATTTTGCTTTTTTGCTCCCCTACATTATTATTAACCTCAATAACACTAATTTACAGTAATTTCCAGTCAATTTTAGACCCCTCACAGGTCACAATATTATTTTCATCCACTTTCGGACAAAGACAGCAGAGAGCTGGCTGGATGCTAAGCGAAAGAGCAATGACACAAACACACGGCAGTTCATAGCACATCTAGGAAACATTGCCACACAACAGTGGCAGAAAAGAAAAGTGGTGCAAGAAGATATGTAAGATATTGAAAAGGACATGTACAGTTTAACAAAGCAAGTGCTCCAGCGAGAAGGAGTGCAACTTTTTTGGCTGAAGTGCTTGGTTTGTTAGGGCCCCCACAAAACAAGCTAACAATGGGCTTAAGGCACCTAAGCAAACAGTACTGTTAATGAACTCTACTGTGGCAAGTAATGCAAGGGTGGAAGCAGATCTTGCCAATGATAAGATGAAGGCCACTGTCATGCCTGGGCATAAGACCAAAAAATCCACCTCTTAAAATCAGAAACTTATGCTAAATAAATACCAACAAGCAGTTCAGCATCAGCTACCTCCCTTCTCTCAGCTAGATCCCAGCACCTGCAATTTACACCCCCAACTCCTTCAACATCAATATTCTCACAGGGATCGGCGTTAGTCCTGCATCCAAGTTTCTAAGGGGAGATGACTCCTCCCCTATCCAGGACTCTTCAGAAGAATCCTTGAGTTTTAGGCCCTCTGCTGCTGCTGCTCCTAATACTGGGGGTGGATTGTCAACCCAGAAGCAGGACAAGCAGAAGACTACTAGTAGTTTACAACGATTGACTGTTAAACTATCCTTTGCAAGAGGAAGCAAGTATGGCACCTGTCAACCAGTCGCACAGTGGATCACAGGCGTCACTGGACTCTCCTAAGGATATGTGATTTCTGATAACATCACCAATATTGTTAGAGCATTACAGCGGAGGGAATTCCATCACATTCCCTGTTTTGCTCACACAATCAACTTGGTGGTACAGAACTTTTTAAAAAATGACAGAGACATGCAAGAGATGCTGTCGTCTCTCGAAATATTTCGGGTAATTTTCGGCATTCTGCAACAGCATGTAGGAGAATTCAGCAGCTGCAAGAAGAATAGAATTTTAGGGGGAAAGTACTTTAGTCCAGCGCAGTGGAGAATACTTTCCGCATTGTGCAAGGTGCTGAAATCACTCTAAGTAGTTACCTGTGAAGAGAATGCAGACACTGTTAGCTTGAGTTATTTGATTCCCCTAATAAGACTTTTTGAAAAGCAGCTATAGAAATTAAAGGAGGAAATTAAACAAAGCAATTCCGCTAACTATGTTGGACTTGAGGATTAAGTGAATTATTTGCTTCGCCAAGATCCAAGAGTTCAATATCAATATCTTCAAATTGAATCACTACATTTTGGCAACTGTGCTTGATCCTAAGTTTAAACGCTATGTCTTCTCTTTCTTTCCAACTAAGCCAGATCTCAAGAGATGCAATGAGCTCCTGGTCAGCAACCTGACAACTCAAGTGGTACATGACACAACGACGTCTCCTCCTTCAGTTTCTCTCGTAACTGCTTCTAGGAAAAAACTTAGCTTTCCCAAGACACCCAGTGGTGATGCAGATGAATCAGCACAACATTTTGACATTTGGTCTGGTCTAAAAGAATTGTCCAAAAATTGTAACAGCTGTGCCGTAAAATGAGCTACAAATTCCATGAGGAAGGCCATTATCAGCAATTACATCAAAGTACACAGACTTCTGTGATGGTGGATTCCAGCGGGGATGAATTAGAATTGTTTGAGGATGATGTACACAATGATGAGGGTGAATATGATGACAGTGTAGATTGCAGGTGCTGAGATCTAGCTGGGAGAAGGGAGCTAGCTGATGCTGGTATGCTTGTTAATATTTTGGGAAGAATGGCATGTTGGCAATTTTATGTTTTTCTACAGTAAAGTTTCACTTTTACTAGAGAGGTGTTTTTTTTCTTTAAAAATGTACAAGCTTTTTATTTACATTTTTTGTTTCCCTGACTTAAAACCACTATGCACTTGAACAAAAGCTTTAGCACATCATCATCATCATCAAGATTTATTTATATAGCGCCAACATATTCCGTAGCGCTTTACAAGTGGGGACAAACATAGTAAACTAATAAACAAACTGGGTAAAACGTACAAAGAGGTGAGAAGCACATGTGGTAGAGGGATTAGTATCATCATGACTGAGACTGGAGAGTGACAAGAGCAATGTAACTGAAGACTGCAGAATGATAAGGACACTGCCACACCTCCTATTTTTGTAGCTATGTCACAGTAGAATCACACTGGAGACTTAATAACACTGACAGCCTTATTATTTGAATTTCTGTTTCAGCACTGAACCCTGCCACCTCTCCTATTTCTGGGTGGGCTTTGGCACAGTACAATGTCACTGGAGACTTTAAAGAACACTGCTACCCCTTCACTTTCTTTTCTAGCTATGACGCTGCCCAACTGCACTAGAGACTGCCAAGAACTGTGCTACCCCTTCTGTGTCTCTCTGTGAAATGGCGCTGGATCGCCATGGAGGGCGGTAGTTATAGATCCAAGGACATAATGATGACATTTTGCCTTGTTAGCAATTCCGAAGGAACCCAGATCTGCTAAATTTGGGTGGGCATCTCTAGTAGCAGGTATTACGGGAGATCCTCATATGTTGCTGCTGTCAGTGGTGACGGTGCTCTGTCACGCACCAATTGTCTGTTAATGATATTGGGGCGGATTCTCATAGAGATCTAATTCAATTATCTCAATCAAATTATAATTTTTCGCTGTGCAGCAAAGTGAAGTTTCTTAACCTTATCCTTAAGTACAGCACCTCTAATAGGTCATGATTTATGGATTTTTCTGTGCAAGTACCAACGATAATTAATGTATTAGTCAATAAGACTAATAGATTTGTACAGAATCAGAGATTTCCTTATAAGAGACATTATGCTGAATAATTGCTTACTTTACTTACAAAGTTCCTGTCTTACACTACTCTGAATTAAATGACTATCAATAAGCAATACATTTTGCACTAAGCATTTATCAGACAGAGGATGATGAGCTGAACAAAATATATACAGGGATAATTATAAAAACTTGTGCACGTGGGATATGTGGTATTGCCCTTTGCCACCTATCTGCAAATGCTACTTGAGGTAAAGTATTATACACAAAATACAGACATTATCCATATATTAAAAGTAACACACACTTTTAACTGATCAGTGACTGAAGCCATACATTTTACTTTTCTAATTTATTCTATCTTTCCTTTATGTATTTCACAGTGTTTGGAGCTCCTGACAAGGCGGAAGAAAGGGTAGAGTTGGGCCATTACACCAATCAGTCACAACATTAAAACCACTGACAAGTGAAGTGACTTACATTGATTATCTTGTTACAGTGGCACCTGGGAAGGGGTGGGATATATTAGGCAGCAAATGAACAGTCAGTTTTTGAAGTTGATGTGTTGGAAGCACAAAAATTGAGCAAGCATAAGGATCTTTGACAAGGGCCAAATTGTGATGGCTAGATGACTGGGTCTGAGCATCTCCAAAACGGCAGGTCTTGTGGGGTGTTCCTGGTATGCAGTGGTTAGTACCTACCAAAAGTGGTCAATGGAAGAAAAACATGTGAACCAGCAACAGGCTCATGGGCGCCCAAAGCTCATTGACGTGCATAGTGAAAGAAGGCTAGCCCATCTGGTCCAATCCCATAGAAGAGCTACTGTAGCATAACAGTAAAACATGTAATGCTGGCTATGATATAAAGGTGTCAGAACACACAGTGCATTGCAGCTTGCTACGTACGGGGTTGCACAGCCGCAGATCGGTCAGAGTGTCCATGCTGACCCCTGTCCACCACTGAAAGCACCAATGGGTAAGTGAACACCACAATTGGTGCAATGGAAGAAGGTGGCCTGGTCTGATGAATCATGTTTTCTTTTACATCATGTGGATGTCTGGGTGGGTGTGTGTTGTTTACCTGGGAAAGAGATGGCACCAGCATGCACTATGGGAAGAAGGCAAGCTAGTGGAGGCAGTGTGATGCTGTGGGCAATGTTCTGCTGGGATATCTTGGGTAATGGCATTCATGTGGATGCTTATTTGACACATAACACAAATACCTAAATATTGTTTCAGACCAAGTACACCCTTTCATGGTAACAGTATTCCCTGGTGACAGTGACTGGTGGTTTTAATGTTGTGGATGATCGGTGTATGTAACCAGTGTACATCCATTTTATATCACTGGATTCCAGTTGTCAATCTGAGGCACACAGGATGAAATTGTTCCTGAACATCTGACTGGAAATTATGAAAAATACTTATAACACTACTAACAACTAAGGTTTTGTTTTCTGCTAGGTTCTAATTCAGTTTAATATTATTCAGTGCATCAATAATTAACATTATCATAACTATTATTATTGCCATTGATTTGTAAGGCACCACAGTGCAACACAACACCAGACAGTGGGGAAAACAGAGTATACATAAAACAGTGTCCTACAGCATAGACAAAATAAAAGCGTGTGAGACATGGGCATGAATGAGACAACTGGAGTAGGTATAACTAAGAGTGGAGCTTGGGATAGCGGTGATAGTACCAGTGTGAGTAGTATAGGTTACAGTAGGGTAGGCACTAACAAAGAGGTGGGTTTACATAGATTGCTTAAAGATTTGGAGGCTGAAGTACAATCTGATTGGGTGAGGTAGGGAATATCATAGATGGATAGCAGCACTGCAGAAGTCTTGTACACAGGGCAAGTTAGAGTATGTCCTAAAAAAAAATCCACAGAAATATAAAAAGTGCCTATTTTCTATAGAGATGTGCACCGGCGACTTTTGGTGTCTCGTGTTTTGTGTTTTGGATTCGGATTTCCGTGATGTTTTGGGTTCGGATTTTTTTTGAAAAAAGCATAAAAAGTTAAAAAATCAAGTTTTTGGGCTTATTTTCACTCCTACACTATTATTAACCTCAATAACATTCAATAACAAGCATTTCCACCAATTTACCATGTGTTCTGAACACCTCACAATATAGTTATTAGTCCAAAACGTTACAACGAGGTATCTTTCTGGACTGCGTAGTGGAGTGGTCCCCACAATATAATAAAAAAACCATCAACTGGTATGAATCGCACCGAATAATGTACCTGGACTGCGTAGAGGAGTGGGTCACCACAATATAAATTAAAAACATTGAACTTGTATGATTCGCACCAATAATGTACCTGGACTGCGTAGAGGAGTGGTCACTACAATATAAATTAAAAACACTGAACTTGTATGAATCGCACCAATAAATGTATCTGGACTGTGTAGAGGAGTGGTCACCACAATATAATTTAAAAACCCTGAACTTGTATGAATCGCACCAAATAATGTACCTGGACTGCGTAGAGGAGTGGGTCACCACAATATAAATTAAAAACCTTGAACTTGTATGATTTGCACCAATAATGTACCTGGACTGTGTAGAGGAGTGGTCACCACAATATAATTAAAAAACCCTCCACGGGTCTGAATTCCCAAAAAAAGGTTCTGGACTGCGTAGTGGGGTGGCCCCGGTACACAATTTTTTACCGGGGCCACAATATTATTAAAAAACCCTCCACGGGTCTGAATTCCACCCAAAAAGTTTATGGACTGCGTAGTGTAGTGTTCCCCACAATATTATTTAAAAATTTTGCAGCAACAGTCAACGTTGTTTAATATCTGATACACCTCTATCTGGACTGCATAGTGGAGTGGCCCCGGTACCCAATTTGGTACCGGGGCCACAATACCTCCTCCAACCATGGTACAGAGTATTCATCATTGAGATCCCATCAAGTATGTTAAAGACAGACAGGGTCGAAGTGTTATTGGTTGACTTTGTAAACCAAAAAACTGTCCCTGTTGCACATAGTCGTGCAATGAAGACTGACTTTTTCATTTAAAGGCACCATCTTTCAAGTGTAGCGTTTGTAAGTCATATTATACTTTTGGTAAAATTTGTTTAATTTGTTCCTCTTTATGGTAACTACTAATAGAATTAAAGTATTAAATATAATTAAAGTATTAAATAGAGTGGTATAGAGTGGTAGTGTAGTATAGAGTGGTCCCCACAATATAAGAATAAAACCCTTAACTGGTCAGAATTCCACCAAACAAGTATCTGGACTGCGTAGTGGGGTGGCCCCGGTACCCAATTTGATACCGGGGGCCACAATAAAATAAATACACCCTCAACTGGTCAGAATTCCACCAAACAAGTATCTGGACTGCGTAGTGGGGTGGCCCCGGTACCCAATTTGATACCGGGGCCACAATAAAATAAATAAACCCTCAACTGGTCAGAATTCCACCAAACAAGTATCTGGACTGTGTAGTGGGGTGGCCCCGCTACCCAATTTGATACCGGGGCCACAATACCTCCTCCAAGTTCCAAGTGTAGTGTTTATAACATCTTAACACTACACTAATTCTAGCACGTCAAAACCTCTTGTTTTAAATAATGACAGGGCATTTAACTTTTGATTTAATTTATTGAATTTGTTGGCATTTTCTTTTACTTTTTGAACATGGCAAACGACTGTTGAATGGTCACATAATGCCAAAAAAATAGTTGCAAGATGGAATTGTCCTTGGGCCCTCCCACCCACCCTTATGTTGTTGAAATAGGACATGCACACTTTAACAAACCAATCATTTCAGCGACAGGGCCTACCAAACAACTGTGGCTGAAATGATTGGTTTGTTTGGGCCCCCACACCAAAAAAACAATTCATCTCTCCCTGTACAAACTAAACAGGCTCTACTGAGGTAAGATATCGTCCTCATCCTCAACCTCTGATTCCTCTCCCCCTACAGTATGTACTTCCTCCTCCTCACACATTATCAATTCGTCCCCGCTGGACTCCACAACCACAGGTCCCTCTGTACTATCTGGAGGGCAGTGCTGTACTTCATTGAGGAATTGATTATTCATTTTTATAAACATAATTTTTTCAACGTTGTGAGGAAGCAACCTCCTTCGCCGCTCACTGACCAGGTTCCCCGCTGCACTAAAAACTCTTTCCGAGTACACACTGAAGGGGGGACAACTCAGTTAAAAAATAGAGCCAGTTTGTACAGGGGCTTCCAAACTGCCTTTTGGAGTTCTACCACATCACTACCTCTAGTTAATTTAGATTGCAAGGCTTGTAAATATAAATACTTTGAAGATAAAAAAAGCAGGCTGCACAGACTATGCAGCTAGAAAGTGAAATTAAATGGACCACGTTACTTTGGTGGCTATCTATGCCCCCCCGCCCTACACTTGTAGTTGAATATAAATAAAGCAGCCTGCATAGACTGTAGAACTAGAAATTCAAATATACAAAGAAATGGACAAAGGCAGTTTGGTATCTGTCTGCATCAGATCTCCTCTCCACTAGGAGTAAAATAGAAAACTATTCAGCCGTTATATAATCTAGAATATAAATAGAAATTGAGTAAGGCAATTTGGTATCTGTCTGCATCATAATCATCAACATCCTCCTCAGCGCCAGCTACATCAATATCCTCCTCCCGGTGTACAACATTCACACCTTCATTAGCCAAATCTGTAACTGGACTGTGGGTGATCCTTCCAGCATATGCAGAGGGCGTGCTGCAAATGCTGGATGGAATCACCTCTTCCCGTACAGTGATGGGAAGGTCAGGGTTCACAACCAACAACACCCTTGGACTCGCCTTTGGGATTTGTGATGTCATCTGTTAAGAAGGCAGAGTTCTTTGCTGTTTTGATGTTGTTGCTGACAGCATAACTCTCTTAAATTTTTTGTAGGGGGGGAGGAGGAGGGCTTAGATCCTTGGGTGAAGCTGGACCACAAGTCATGAACACGGGACAGGGCCTAAGCCGTTTCTTGCCACTACGTGTTGTAAATGGCATATTGCCAACTTTACGTTTCTCCTCAGATGATTTTAAGTTTCTCTTTTTGCTATTTTTTGAGAACTTGGGCTTTTTGGATTTTACATGCCCTGTACTAGGAGATTGGGCATCGGGCTTGCCAGACGACGTTGATGGCATTTCATCGTCTATGTCATGACTAGTGGCAGCAGCTTCAGCATTAGGAGGAAGTGGGTCTTGATCTTTCCCTACTTTATCCTCCAAATTTTGGTTTTCCTTTATATGTAGCACAAGAGAGCGTACCCCTAAGCCACACACACTCGGCAAAGCCTTTAAAAATTATATGCGGCACAGGAGAGTAGCACTGGACTTATACTGCTGAATCAATGAACTTTGTAATAGCAGTACCACTGGACTTATACACTGCTGAATCAGTGAACTTTGTAATAGCAGTACCACTGGACTTATACTGCTGAATCAGTGAACTTTGTAATAGCAGTACCACTGGACTTATACACTGCTGAATCAGTGAACTTTGTAATAGCAGTACCACTGGACTTATACACTGCTGAATCTGTGAACTTTGTAATAGCAGTACCACTGGACTTATACACTGCTGAATCAGTGAACTTTGTAATATATCAGTACCACTGGACTTATACACTGCTGAATCAGTGAACTTTGTAATAGCAGTACCACTGGACTTATACACTGCTGAATCAGTGAACTTTGTAATAGCAGTACCACTGGACTTATACACTGCTGAATCAGTGAACTTTGTAATATATCAGTACCACTGGACTTATACTGCTGAATCAGTGAACTTTGTAATATCAGTACCACTGGACTTATACTGCTGAATCAGTGAACTTGGTAATATAATATTGCAGTGCCAATGGGCTTATACTGCAGGATTGGTTTTGCAAATTTTGTTGTAATTAATTTTTTTTTAAATTATTTTTTTGTATTTTTTTTTATAACTTTTTTTAAATTTTTTAAACACTTGGGAATAATGGGGAAATAACTATGCCCTTAGAAGCACAGAGCACAGGACACAGGACCACTGGACCACTGGACTGAACAGGGCACAGCACAGGACCCAGCAGCACCACTGAACTCAAAATTGACAGAGCACAGCACACAGCACCACTGGACTGATACTGCAGAACACAGCACAGCACAGCACAGAACTAAACAGCACAGCACAGAACTAAACAGCACAGCACGAGATATAGCAGGACAGAGGACCACCTAACACACCCTCCCTCTAACCCTGATCAATGCCCGAGTGAAGATGGCGGCGACTAGCGGGGAATTTATAGGTTCCGAGTATCGCGAGATCCGACAGCGGGATTATGACTCAGAGCCTCGGTTTCAAGTTTTCATTTGGCGCCAATACCCGGATTTGTCTCGGATCCGACTCGGATCGGAAAGGTTCAGGTGGGCTCGGATTCACAAAATCCGAGTGCGCTCATCTCTAATTTTCTATCTTTGGGTTGTACATAATGGAATGTAACCCCCTCACAGTGACTATACTGTACCTTTTATAACGGATTCTGAAATCCTGCCCTCTCTGAATGTGACTTGAACTATATTTAATTAAATAGAAGATTTACTATACTTCTGTCTTACATGTTTATATAAAATGTCAGGGTAGTTTTTTAATGTATTGATCAGTAAAGTTATTGGGGGGTATTCAATTGACGGCGGGATCGCCGAAAATCCCGCGCTCAAAAAATATTACCGTTAATACGGTAATATCTCGCTGGATTTCAGCTCGCGGCTCCCTGAGCTGCGAGCTGAAATCCAGCGAGATATTACCGTATTAACGGTAATATTTTTCAAATGCGGGATTTTCGGCGATCCCGCCGTCAATTGAATATGCCCCATTAAGTATAAAATTCTGATGAATACTTTGTATTATTTCCCATCTTCCACATCTACAAAGCCAATGAAAGGTATAGTTTAGAAATGAAATCTAACTGCATAGCTGCAGTTTTACTTATTTTCTACAGGTAATAATAGTCTGAGATAAAACAGGAGCTGAATGTCCTGAATAGCCTCAGCATTTACTTACAGGGAGAAAATTAGAGAACTTTGCTTCAGCAGCAATGAGAATCACAAAATCCCCAGACAAATTATTCTAGTACCAGGCACGGTGCTATAAAATGCTCTAACAATTTTTTACAAGCTAATTAAGGGATGATAATTTAGAGATTAAAGTCAGTGTTACTGCATACATTTCCCTATGTTTGTCCCATTAATGTACATAAGAAAGAGCCACCGGTTTCCCAGATTCTCATGTACCAGTTATGCTTGGAAGATCCAAGAAGCCGAACATACAGTAGTTAGAGAATATTAGGATTCTGAAAACCTATTTTTGTCTAAGCAACATTGCTCCTTTGGGTATAGAAGCAAATTGCAAGTGACTTTAAATTTCTACGTATGCAAGCAAAACAGGCTAATAATCTGACCTCATGTGCTGAAATGCATAAGACTATTCATATTGTTTTGTTCTAAAATAGCTTTACCACCGAACAATATATGAAACCTTCTAATATACCAGACTAATGTGAAACATATCTAGACTTTTTAGCAGACTATAGTTATAAACAACCACTGTAGCCAACTTTTTTAAGTGAGTGTGCATGCTACCCCTCCCCCCATATGACTGAGAAATGTAATGCATGTTATGGCGTCATTGCAGTTCCACCGACCGTGGTTAGCATTACTGCCTCATTGCATTTGGGGTCATGAGTATGATCCCGACCAGTACACTATGGGGTATATTTACTAAACTGCAGGTTTGAAAAAGTGGAGATGTTGCCTATAGCATCCAATCAGATTCCAGTTATTATTTATTTAGTACATTTTACAAAATGACAGCTGGAATCTGATTGGTTGCTATAGGAAACATCTTAAGGTTTTCAAACCCGCAATTTAGTAAATATACCCCTATGTGTGTGGAGTTTGAATGGTCTCCATGTGTTTGCAGCCTAGGGAGCTAGATCCTGGTTGGGTTCCGCTGGATTTTCCAACTTTTTTCCCCTTCCTTATTATTTTCCCTGTGGGGTAGGCTGCCTGAACTCATCAGGCCTGGCCCTTGTTTATAGCGGGCGGTCCCTGCAGTCACCTTTAATTGACAAGCAGCCTGGAATCAAATTGGATTACTGTTAGCTGCCTATTAGCGTGGGCTCCTGTTCCTAGTGTGGTTTCGCAAGATAAGACTTACCACATCTTATGAGACTTCACTAAAAATTGCAGCTAACAAACAGATTTACTACCAGGCTGCCTGTCATGTATAAAGACACAGATGAAAATGAAGACTGCTGTGTAGGAGGTATCTAAGTTTGGATATATAAGGAAGTTAGGTCGATGAAATGGTGCTGAAGTAGGGGGGGGTGATGAAAAGGGTTGAAGAGGGGAATGATAATATGGCTGAGACGGTATTTAAAGGGGGCTGAAGGGATATTTGAACAACAGAGCAGTTTTAGGGGCTCTGTATTGTGTTATGGTTATAAGGTGGTTCAGTGGTCATTACAATGTTAAATACTATATCGGGTTGGTAGATATTTGTGTTTGATTATGGCTCTTTGACTACAATGTTTCATGTCTATATACTGTACGTCTGTGTTATCGGGTAGTTTTATCTAGCTTCAATGGAGTATTGTGTTTGAACTAAAGATCCTAATCAATCAGGGTTTGTTAAAATCTTGCATTATAATACAATTTATGCATATTTTCAAAACAGGACCCCAACTTTCTAGAAGCTAGCTAGATGACAACAAAGATACAAGCACAAACAAAAGTGAACAGCAGGTATTTAAAGCTGTAAAAACAGGTAAGAGAGAACAGCATAGTCTGCCTACATTTGGATGCTGGATAATAATCCTGAATATTCATATTGAGAATATTCTTATAAGCCAAAATATTCAATAATGAGTTCTAATTATATGCCTTATATAAAATGCTGAATGTGAACATATAGTTCGTTATATGCATTAATTGGTTGCTGTGCATGTGCGGAATGGAATCTATCTTCTAGGCCCCCATCAGTCTATTCCCCTGTTGATTTATCCATTGGGAACTACTGACAATAAATGACTTATGTCATATTAGTATAAATGTAATTTGTGCATTACAGTGTTGGTGCAGATCATGGAGAATGATTTATTAAGTCTAGAAATGTTCAGTTATACCCCTGAGTTCAGTGTCTTGTGTGTAGTAATCTCCACAGATTCCAATTCCCACTGAAATATTTTACCTCCATCACTGTAAAATGTTCTTAGGGCTAAATAACAAATATTGTTAGACTTTATAGGAAGCACCAATATAAAAAATAGTGCACAGGTGCCAACGAGGATCCACGAACCCCTGTCCCTCATACCACATCACCAATACCAAATTGGCTTTTGTTAATGAATTACATGTTAATTGAAACCCACATAAACATTCTCTAAATTATAACTGTCACTTAAAGGGTGACAGAGCACATTGGTGTGTGCAGGAGCGGTGACCACAGCTCATTTGAACAGTATGGACCTAAACATTCCATCTGCCAATGGATCTATGTCAAGACAGACATATTTGCATTTAATTTTGTTTTATCCTATCACCTCTACTTAGATCCAGCATACAGAGCAGGCACTTTTGGTTAGGAAAACAATATAAAAAAAATAAAGGCTATTTTGTGGCTTGTGCATCTTACGGTGATGGCTCCATTGCACAAATGTGCAGCAGCGCACATGTGTGCTATAGTCTATAGTCATTGATTACTTCCCATGGGTTACAGCATATTATTGCTATTGCACTATGATATTAAATATATTATTTTCATATTATTATTATTATTATTATTATTATTATTATTTTCTTTGTTATGTATTTCAATTTAGAGAAATATACAAGTATACTTCCCCTGGAGGATGACTTGTAATTATAGTGATGGGTTTCTCCTGGCCCTTGTGATTACACACTGTTTCTATCTCATAGGACAATTATAATACAGCTGAAAACAGTAATTGTTTGTATAAGTAGGATTAGGGCTAGAGACACTCCTACTATTCGAGCCAGATCAGAATTCAATCAAACCATTCCAACTCGATAAACTCAAACTTTTGGGTGAGCCAATTAAATAAATGATTTTTATTTCCCTACCATAGTATGAATTTTATAACTGCAAGACCAGCAACTCAAACTCGAAGTTTGACTTTGAAGTTCATGAATTTCATATCCGCAGTTCACAGTTTAAAGACAGTATAAACTATAAAATGTGACCGTGTTACGGTCAGTTTGAACATGTCCAAGCCTTTTTAAGTTTAAATTAGAGATGTTCACTGAACACCGTGTTTTGGTTTTGGAGTTCTATTTTTTTCTAAAATCCCTCTTTTTTTGCTAAAATCACAATTTTGCTTTTTTGCTCCCCTACATAATTATTAACCTCAATAACACTAATTTACAGTAATTTCCAGTCAATTTTAGACACCTCACATCCACTTTCGGACAAAGACAGCAGAGAGCTGGCTGGTTGCTAAGCGAAAGAGCAATGACACAAACACACGACAGTTCATAGCACATCTAGGAAACATTGCCACACAACAGTGGCAGAAAAGAAAAGTGGTGCAAGAAGATATGAAAAAAAAAAAGTCTGGTCTGGACTTTGCTTTTTTGCTCCCCTACATTATTATTATTAACCTCAATAACACTAATTTAAAGTCATTTGCAG
This sequence comes from Mixophyes fleayi, assembly GCF_038048845.1. Lineage (NCBI taxonomy): Eukaryota > Metazoa > Chordata > Amphibia > Anura > Limnodynastidae > Mixophyes > Mixophyes fleayi. Next base: position 113,576,969 of record NC_134405.1, on the reverse strand, counting down.
TAAATTTTGACCATCTCACAGGTCACAATATTATTTTCATACACTTTCAAACAAAGACTGCAGCAATTCTTGCCAGTGATAAGAAGAAGGCCATAAAATCCACCTCTTATGTGTGCAATTATTTTTACCCAAATCCTGACAACAGTTGTCTAGCCATTTGTAGCATTGTAAAGCCACAGTCAGTAGAGGTGGGGACCTTAACCATCTAGGAACCTCATCTATGTTATGCCATTTGAAGCGAGTTTATTGAAAGCTTTTGTAAAAATCAGAAACTTATGCTAAAAAATAACAACAAGCAGTCCAGCATCAGCTACCTCCCTTCTCTCAGCTAGATCCCAGCACCTGCAATCTACACCCCCAACACCTTCATCATCAATATCCTCACAAGTGATCGGAGTTAGTCCTGCATCCAAGTTTCTAAGATGAGATGACTCCTCCCCTATCCAGGACTCCTCATAAGAATCCTTGAGCGTTAGGCCCATTGCTGCTGCTCCTGCTGCTGGGGGTAGATCTTCAACCCAGAAGCAGACCAAGAAGAAGACGACTAGTAGTTTGCAACAATTGACTGTTAAACAATCCTTTGCAAGAGAAAACAAGTATGAAAGCTGTCACCCAGTCGCAAAGCGGATCATAGACACCATGGGGACTATGCTAGAAGTAGATCTGCGCCCAATATCCACTATTAATGCAGCTGATTTTATACAGTTACTTGAGGTCTTCTGTCCCCGTTACCAAATTCCATTGCGAAACCATTTTACTAGAAAAGCTATTCCTCGCCTCTACCAGAATGTTCGTAAAAATGTAATTAATGGGCTACAAAATGCCATTCTACCCACTGTACACTTAACCACAGATATGTGGATAAATGGAACTGGGCAAACTAAAGAATATATGATTGTGACAGCCCACTGGGTTGGTGATTCGCGTTCACTAGAACATAGACTTTAGCACATGAGTTAGAGGGATTAGTATCATCATGACTGAGACTGGAAAGTGACAAGAACAATGCCACCCCTCCTGTATCTGTATGAGCTATGGCACAATGCAATGTCACTGGAGACATTTAATAACACTGACAGCCCTATTATTACAATTTCTGTTTTAGCGCTGAACCCTGCCACCTCTCCTGTTTCTGAGTGAGCTATGGTACAGTAAAATGTAACTGCAGATTTAGACCAAGACTGCCAGACCTATTATTTCTAATTCAGCATTTACAATTAGCAATGGAGCAATGGAGCTCTCATCTTTGTGTTTTACCTATATAACACAGTACAATGTGACTTTAGATTTAGAAGACCAAACCTGCCAGCGATATTATTCTAATTCAGCAATGACAATTAGCAATGGAGCGATGGAGCTCTCCTCATTGCACTTATAGAATCTAAAACTTGCGAGTTCCGAGATCCAACAACGTAACAATGTCGTTTTGCCTAATTTTCAATACCGAGGGCGCGCGAAAGTACTGCGCCGGCTCGGCTCGGTACTCAGATCTGCCAAGTTCAGGAGTGTTCGGTTCTCGGGGAACCGAGCCTGAGCATCTCTAGTTTAAGTTATAGATGGTCACTGACCCCCGTGTTTTGGTTTTGGTTTTGGATCTGAATTACCTTCGTGTTTTGGTTTTGGTTTTGCCAAAACCGCCCTTGCGTGTTTTGGTTTTGGTTTTGTTTGGTTTTGTTTTGCAATTTTTTAAAAAAATACAATTTTTTTGGTCTAAAATAACCTAATTTAGTGCTCCACCTGTTTCTTGGATAAGTGAGTCAATAGAAATGCCCAAAGCATCTTTTCTGTTTGGCTCTAGTGTACACCCAAACCTTCTTAGTGCAAATTATGAAAAATAAAGTTTAATCCCTGGTAGGCCGTCCTTAATTCTAACACTTGCCTGCAAATAATACAGACAAGCTTGCTTGTCTTCCTCTCCATCTTTGCCTATTGTCAATGTGTATATTACACCCTCCACTTGTAGTTAAATAGCAAAAAAGCCAGCCGGCATAGACTGTACAATAAAAATAGAAATGGACAAAGGCAGTTTGGTGTCAGTCTGTATCTCACACCCTCCACTTGTAGTTAAATAGAAAAAAGCCAGCCTGCATAGACTGTACGTTAAATAGAAATGGACAAAGGCAGTTTGGTGTCTGTCTGTGTATGACACCCTACCCTTTTAGTGAAATTGACAAAACAGCAGCCTTTAAAGACTGTACGTGAAATAGAAATGCCCCAAGTCCCTTTCCTGTTTGGGGGTAGATTACATCCTACACTTAGAGTGAAAGTTTTAAAAAGATGTTGTTGTCACCATCTTCAGCATCATCCTCACCCTCATCAGTGTGTACATCATCATCACAGACTATTAATTAATCTCCGCTTGAACCGCCATTAGAGAACTGTCAGTGCTTGGATGTCTTTGATGGTAAAGGCCTTCCTCGTGGAAGATGTAGTTAATTTTGATGGACATCATCTTTTCCACATTTTTCGGAAGTAACCTCCTACGTTGATCACTGACAAGGTTCCCGGCTGTGCTGAATACTCGTTCAGAGTACACACTGGAGGGTGGGCAGCTTAGGTATTGCAAAGCAAGTTTGTACATGGGTTTCCAAATGGCTTGCTTTTCATCCCAGTAAGGAAAGGGACTGTCTGACATTTCCATATCAATTACCTCTTGAAAATAATTCTCCACCATCCTTTGCACGTTAATAGTCAGATTGGATGGAGTTATGGGCAAGGTCATACATTTTTTGGTAAAATCTTTCAAATCAGCCCGGATGTCAAACTGTTGTGGTCTGCCCCCTGCATCATCCCTGCTTTGCTTTTGAAAGTTTAATTATTTCCGAGCAGCAGGTGCTTGAGAAACTGAAGGAGGAGACGTCGTCAAGCCAAGGCCCAGTTTAGCGGACATCTTGCTGACCAATAGCTCTTTGCAAAGGTTCACATCTCACTCATTTTGAAGCAAAATATCAATGTAGGTCTAAACCTTGGATCAAGCACAGTCGTCAAAACGTAGTGATCCGAGATTTTAATTACTCTAGGATCATTGCGAAGCGAATTAAGTACTTGATCTACAAGGCCAACATACTTTGCGGAATTGCTTTCTTTCATCTCCTCCTCCAGTTTCTCAAGCTGCTTTTCCAATAGTCGAATTAAGGGAATGACTTGGCTCAAGCTAGCAGAGTCTGCACTCACTTCACTTGTCACAACTTCAAATGGTTTCAGCACCTCGCACAGCACAGAAAGGATTCCCCACTTGTGCAAGAGTGAAATACATCCCCCCTCCTTTCCCAATGTCATGGCTTGTGCAATACGCTTGGATGGCTTTGCGCTGTTCCTCCATCCTTTGAAGCATGTACAGGGTGGAATTCCACCTTGTTAACACCTCTTGCTTAAGTTGGTGGCAGGGCAAGTTAAACTGTTCTTGGAGCTGCTGTAATCTCCTACATGCTGTGGCAGAATGCCAGAAATGTCCCAAAATTTTACGGGCCACCGAAAGCATTTCCTGCACCTCACGGTTATTTCGTAGTAAGCTCTGCACCACCAAGTTTATTGTGTGAGCAAAACAGGGAATGTGATGGAATTCACCCAGCTGTAATGTTCGCACAATATTGTTGACGTTATCAGAAATGACATATCCTGGGGAGAGTCCAAGTTGTATAAACCATGTATCAATCACATCTCTTGTAGCAAATTATCAGCTGTATGCCTGTTAGTGAAGCTGGTGATACAAAGAGTGGCCTGCCTGTGACAAATGTTACGTAGTGGTGTACATGCTGCTGCTGTTCCTGCTGGTGAAGGCGAATGACCAACCCAGTGGGCTGTCACAGTCATATAGTCTTTGGTTTGCCCACTTCCACTTGTCCACAAAATTGGTTAAGTGTACAGTGGTCAGAATGGCATTTTTGAGCGCAATTACTACATTTTTATACACTTTTTGGTATAGTTGCGGAATAGCTTTACGGGAAAAATGGTATTGCGATGGAATTTTGTAACGCGGACACAAAACATCACTTAACTGTGAAAAACCAGCTGCGTTTATTGTGGATAATGGACGCAGATTTAACACTAGCATAGTAGCCATGGCATCTGTGATTCGCTTGGTGACTGGATGACTGCTGTCATATTTTTTTCAGTTAATTGTTGTAATGTAGTACTGCTCTTTTTCTTAGCCTTCTTATGGGAGGAAGATTCACCCCCAGCATCAGCAACAGCAGCAGCAGTCGGACTAACGCTTAAACATTCTTCAGAGGAATCAATTATAGTGCAGGAGTCATCCAGTCTTACTAAGTGGGATGCAGGGCTAACTCAGAGCGCTACTGAGGATATTGATGAGGATGTAGGTCCTAGCTGATGATGGAGTGCTTGTTTTTTTTTTGCCATAACTTTCAGCTTTTCCCAAAACCTTGCCATGAACTCTCATCAAATGTCGTAACACGGATGAGGTTTCAAGATGGTTAAGGTCCCTCCCTCGACTGACTGTGGCTTGACATACACTACAAATGGCTATACAACTGTTGTCAGGATTTGGATAGAAATAATTCCACACATAAGAAGTGGATTTTTTTGTTTTATGTCCAGGCATGACAATGGCCTTTTTCTTGTCACGTGCCAGAACTGCTGCCACTGGTGCAGGACTTACACAAACAACCTCATCCTCATCAACATCCTCATTAGCGCCCTCGTCACCTACATAAATCTACCCCTCATCCTCTCTAATTCAAAAGTGGCATCCTCAATTGGTGTATCACCGGCTACACTCGGGCTGTTCAGGCACACATCAGCAGAAATGCTGAAAGGGCCCTTCTTTATGGGTACACTATCAGAATGCTCACGATTACACATACCACTGGTGGATGGACTCTACACAGGGATTGGTGTCATTTCTGATTCTGAGCATATATTTTCCTCTAATGCCTTACTGTTTTCTTGCAGCTCGGCTTTCACGTGTAACGGTAGTTCTGCACCACTTTTGGACTCCAAATTACTTGGTCTTGCTTGGTCATGAGTGACCGTACAAGAAGAAGGCTCAGTAACATTTTTTGATCTGGCACTAATAGAGAAAGGCGAAGGCCTCATTCTTTCTTTGCCACTGCGTGTGTAGAATGGCATGTTGGCATTTTTTTTTCTTTCTCGGCAGTTAACTTTTTATCAGTTACAGTTCTTTTTTCTCTTCAACACGGTAAAAACTATTTTGGTTGTGTGTTTTTCCCTGACCTCAAAAGACTATGTACTTTTACATAGCCTTAACCAGATGACGTACATGGAAGACTACCATCAGTACTGGTGCCAGCACCTGCTTGCTGATCCTGCTCATATGTGGACTGCTTTGAATCCATTTTAATGAGACCCAAAGCACTTGTAGTGCAAATTCAGAAATATATAGTGCTGCTAGATAATACTTTCAGCACAATAAAAATTGTTTTTTCACACAGGAGAATATGGGACACCCCAAACACTTGTAGTGCAAATTCAGAAATATATACTGCTGGTATATACTATTTTCAACAACAGAAAATGGCTTTTTTTAGAAGTGGGGAATATCTGACACCCCAAACATTTGTAGTGCAAATTCAGAAATATATACTGCTGGTATCTAATAATTTCAGCACCAGAAAATAGATTTATTTGAACTGGGCAATATGTCACACCCCAAGCACTTGTAGTGCAAATTCAAAAATATATACTACTGGTATATTACTATTTCTGCAGGCAGAAAATAGTTTCTGGAGGAGGGAATAGGACACCCCAAACAGTTGGTAATGTTTGCAAAAATGCCTCCTCTATCCTCCTCTCTTCCTGCTGCAAGAAGTGCTATAAGAAATGCTATAAGAAGTGCTGTAAGATGCGCTGTAAGATGTGCTCTCTCCCTGCTCTAATGCTGCCTGCGACCTAACCCTTCTCTCTTCCTCTGCCAAATGGCACTGGATTGCTGTGGAGGCGGCTATTTATGGATTTCAAACATCGCGAGAACCAAGCTCCGAGATCTGACGACGTCACAATGGCGTTTTGCCTCGATTTTGAATTGCTCGGCTCGGTACTCGGATACCTGAAATTCGGACGGGTTCAGTTCTCGGGGGACCGAGCCCGCCCATCTCTAGTTTAAATAGCTACATTTTATACATTTTTATATTATAAACAACTTTCATTCATATTCAGCACTTCTAAACTAAATAGCTAATTGTTAGAAAAAATCACAGTTGATCAAAGAAAGAAAGCAGTCACACAGAAACAGTCACCATCACAAGACCATAATATTCTAACTGTAGCATGTGACAGTATGTGATCATTCTGCACCCATTCTTCCTGAACACAGGGTGGTATCAGAAGAGCTACCTCTCTCTATCCTCTGAAAGGAGCATATTTGAAGCTGTAAAAATATGACTTGCATCACAAAAGCTGTTTTTTTATATTATCTTCCTATTTTTGTTCTCTCTCTCTTTCTCTCTCTCTCTCTTATTAATACATCAACTATAGCTATGATTGGGGAGGATTGTAAAAGTTTGCTCCTTCTAAGGAGTGAAGCTAGGTGGATCTGCACCTTTCATATGCACCTATATATGTACGAATTGCGCTAATAGGTTCATTTGCTCAAGACTAAATACATTTTTCATCTACATGTTTTGCGGATAATCATCACATTCTAAATCTCTTAGTAGTTTCTTAATTTCTCTACACTGCTGTGCACACTACACTGCTACACTGCTCTGCTTTGTTTTGTCTGTTAACAATGTGTTTTTTTTACACCTTTTGCAGTCATACTTTATTAAGTTAGTCTTCCTGTAAATATAGGTTATACATATATTTGTATATCTGTTATCTCCTTGATAAAGTTAACTTATTTTGAATCAATGAATAAGGAAAAGACCAGCCTCACCTGATGGAGCTAATCATAAGATTTGTACCCTAAATACGGCAACTTTAAACAACTTCAGAGCTCTCAATTCACAGCCATAAGAAACTTGTCCCAGTCCCAGACTTTTTCCTCAAGATACCCAAACACAGTTATATTCCCCCAATACAGATGGAACCCATGGGAAAAAGGAAAATAAATACAACATGTACTGTATATTGCAAATAATATGTAAAATGTTATAAAATTCACACTCAACTATTAGATAGATGAGCTTTGAACCTTTGGGAGAGTACGTTTCTTAGGGGTAGATTTACAAAGAAATCATGTTTAATGGCGGTTTTACTGCCACAAATAGAGAACGGTTTAGAGCTCTAATCCACTGCTTTTACTATAGGGTGGTTTGTGACTGGGATGTTAAATAGCTGGTTATGTATGGTGGATTGAAAACATCTAAACTCAATCATCTTACTTAAAACCGCTGCCAATTTGGTGAAAACCGCCACTTTTTTTATACCTGCCTCGGATTGGCTAGATAGCTCAAATATGCTGTTTGAGCAATCTTGCCATTCAAACCATAAGAGGAAACATCAGTGACTTATGAATTATAGAGGCAATCATTATTTATTGATTAAGGTGCAAAATTAATTTATAATTAACTTAGGAGGGAGATTTTTATTTTTCATTATATTATACTATTATTGTATTATATTATGGGGGAAATATGAATGTGCAATTCTTTTAACTGGGCAATACTATTTGATTGCTTATGGGAGCAAAATTACTTATAATGCACACATGTGGCACTACATATTGCCCTATAATATAATAATATAATGTAATGTAATGAAAACTAAGAATTGCCCCCACAAGTTAATTATAAATAAATTTGCTACCTTAATCAATAAATAATGATTGTTCCCATAATTCATTTCATCAATGGTGCCTCCTCTGGATTATCAAACAGTAGCTAAGTAAATCTGGCAGTTTTGATTTTGATTTTGTTAAAAATCGGAATGGTGATTTGTAAAGTGGTGGTTTGTTAAACGGTAGTTTTCAACCTTTTAACTGGCAGTTTGGCCTTTTATGAATCTGGCGGTTTTAAAACAGCCTAAAAAAAACACAGAAAACTGGCTGTTTTATCAAACCGCCTGTTAGTAAATCTAACCCTTAGCATCTGATAAACTTTCTCAACTTAGGACCATGTAAAAGAAAAAGGACACTATGCAAATTATTAGAATATGTCTGAATCCGCTACAAAAGTAGAAAAATTGCCCCAATTATTAGCCAAGTAGACACAATATGGAGGGAAGCTCATAACTTACTAGGGGGTCAGGGATATGATCCAGAGCAATTACAAACTGCCTGAATCAGACAAACCAAGAGAACATAACATTTGGCAACGGTTCGGTGTATTTACTCTGGGTCAACTCTATCAGGAAGGTTGTTTAAAATCCTTTGAATTATTAAAACAAGACTTCCTAATTCTACAATATCCCATTATCTACAATTACAACATGTTATTAATTCTCAATTTAATGACTCCCCAAGTCAGATTTGGGTGTAAAAAAAAATACACATATAAAATTGGAAATAGAGAGGCAATAAACAAAGGTGAGACAGATGGTGATAGAAAGAGTTAGACACATGGGGGAATGGGGAGCAGAGAGACACTGACACAAACAGAGGGTAAGACAGACAAAAAGACAGACAGACAAGCATGGAGGGAGGAAGGTGTTAGTGGTGCAGTGTGGCCCAATAGAAGGAAGGTAGAGGTGCAGATAGAAATTATATGGCCATGTGCTGCTTCTTTATGGCAACAGGCTGCATCCAACTCAATATGGTAGTGAATATTTCAATTTTCAGACTGGTGGATGAGCTGGCTGGTGTATTTAGTGCATCTGAAGCCTGGCACCTCACATAATGCCATAATAGCTTTAGTGCTGTACATCCCAATTTTCATAAAATTACCCTTAAGTATTTCTTCCTATAAAACACAAATGACTCATCCAGTCAATATTTTTCTTAGATTGTAAATGTATATGAGAACAGCCTTCACTACCTCTGATTATGGTACATGTTTACATTTTTCCACAAGATTTACCTCACTTTACAGCATTACGAAATGTGTAAGTGTCTTATTACTAAAATATGACGAATAATAATAAATAGATACCTGGGAGAGACTGGGTAGTAAATTTGTTTATTCTATAAACATGTTATTCAATTTTGAATCTTGCTTTGTGGCCATATAACAAATCCCAAATGCCTGTGAAAGTGATGCAGCCGGCTTTTTTCCATGGGATAACACAGATTATGAAATCTGTGTCATTTTCTGTCCTGAAATGTCAGGTGGCCTATTTCCAACAGATACAGGCAAAAAAGCAGATCAGTTAACACAGGCTTCACTTTTAACAATGGGAAATCACTCAGTGGTATCTTTTCTGGCATATGCAACCTAATAATGTCTTGAGTCATTATACTCAAAACTTTTCTCCATCTCAGGTAGTAGAAAGTAATTTTAGTGATGGTGTTCTTAGAGTATCACAGTCTATGTGCATTTTCATTTAACAGTAAAACAAAAGATTGATTTCTCTATTGGTTCTATTTGCAAAACAGGAAGAGTGGTTTTGTTACACTATATATACACTATATACTATATATACACTATATATATATTTTTATATTTATTGAAATAATCCTGTTAATCAAGAGGGTTATATAAATAGTCAAAACCAAGCATGCTTTATAGGAGTCAGGACCTGTAATGCTTACCAGCTATTCCATTTCTCCAGCCCATTCTCAAAATGTCCATATCCAAATTGGGAAATTTTTTGAATGAACCTACCTTGATGATGGACATCTCCTTTAAGAACACAGAACAGGTGGCAGACTTCAAAGCAGCCTTGACTTGCTACTTTGTTAGTGTTGGTTTGGTTTCAGACCCAGTAGTAGTGTGGGGGGCTAATAAGCAATTTATTACAGTATATTTTTGTGAGGCAGAAACACAGGAACCTTAGAATAAACACCAAAAACCCGGCTATTCATCCTGTTCATCTTGACCAGTTCCCCCTAGACCTAAAAGCACAACAGCACATAGCTTTAGGCATTTATCCACAAGCTCTGTGCAGGCACTAAAAATTGATGGGTACATAGCCAGAAACAGCAATAAATCAAGGACTGGAACCACATAGCAACATTTGGGGAAGGGGACTACTAATGATATGTATCCAACCCATCCACATGCCCTGCTCTACTCTTATGACAATGAGATGAACACTGGGAACAGGTCTGCAAAGTCAGAGACACTGAGATTGGAGAGGATAGGTCAGTATCTAAGCTAAGGTCAGGACAGGCAGCACAACTTCAAGGTGTTGTTATTTAGGCCCCAATAATGTATAAATGGATTTAAACCCCCATCTTGCCTAAAATCAAAGAAAAACACTCCATCAGCAAGAGAAGTGGAAGACCTAATGAATCCATGTTTCCAAGAAAACACTAGATAAGTAGAAACTATCACCTGCACGGGACAGAAAGAACAGGGGCTTTTAGTTAATTTGAGAGCAATGAGTGGGAGCACCCAGCAAGCCCTATACAACACCTCAGTATAACCACTGCTAGGCAGTTATAGCTGCTTAGAAACTGGCTATACACTGGCAGCAGTAATAGAAGATGCTGGCTGCCATTGCTAGGCATCTGGCTCAGCGGGGTGCGGCATTCACTGCTGGTATTAACACCTCCTACACTTTTGATGTACATTAAAAAGGACATGCATTTACATTAACATATCTGGCATTTTAGCCCTAGGGAATGTCACTTTTGTTCTTTTGTTGCTGAACTGTTTGGGTCACATTTTCTGGACGTTGGATTAGGTTTGGATCAGGTTCAGAGAGGGCATCTTCCTCCATTTGCTCATCAACAGTCTGTGTAATTTGCTTAAGGAAACCTTCATTGGAGAAAGGCAGAGATAGCAGGGTTATAGGGCAACAATTATTAAAATCAGAACATTATGCTTACCTGCCATTCTCAGGTTCATCCACAACGCTTCTGATCAGCAGCCAGCAGGAGTCCATCGACTTCAGCAGGAGATGAGCAGGAAGGTAATGGGTAGAGAGGGCAGAAGTGGGCCAAGCAAGGGATGGTGGCAGAAGGTGAAGAGCAAGATGAAGAGCAGATTGTGAGGGACACAGGGGAAAAGTGGATAGTGGGAGCAAATGGTACAATATGGTGGGGAGATCTGGATGTAATAAGAGCGCTGAAGGATACACAAAAAGAGGGGAAAAGAAAATAATAGACACACAGAGAAAACACACACAGACACACAAAGGGGGGCAGAGGCACACATACAAAGTTGGAGACAGAGAGGCAAACACAAGGGGGGTTGGGTGATAGAGAAATACATACTGGGGATGGCTGGTGAAGGGTGGGTGAAGACAGCTATGACAATGAGTGAAGCAATGGAGGAGGAGCAGAGGTTAGGAGGAGAAGATGTTAGGGGGAGTGCACTGTAAACAAGAAAAGGCTGCACCTCCTATGGTAACAGATGGGCTGCATACTGACTCTGTATGGGAATAGGCCGATTGTATACAGGAATGGGGGTTGGTCCCGCTGACGCCCCCAGCTTGCTTGTACACAGATGACACAGCTGCGTCATTACTGCTCCATCCTGGGATCAACAACATAAGAAATATATAGTCTATCCCCCCTCACGGCACCCCCCAGTGCTGCTGGCACCCGGAGTACCAGCTCCACCTGCTCCACTCACACTAAGCCCCAAGTGTACAGAAGCACAAAAGTTGTTTTTGTATTGTACTTGATCATAAACATTTTGATGAAAAGGTTCTACATATACATTTTACAGATTTTTCAACTACTTTGTACTACTCTTGTACAACACTGCAATCTACAGAGCAAATTATATAGAATAATAATAATAATAATAATAATAATAATAATAATAATAATGAAAATAATAAAAGATGAAACTGCTTTAAAATGAACAAGTATCATGAACTTATAGCATACTGATTATCCCATTGCAAAACAGATTCTATGTTTGGCTCCAAGTTGAATGTATTTAATCAATGAAATAGGGGCTACACAGCATGAAATGATTGGTCTGCCAAGTGGTTTTTGAAAAGTTGATATTAGTTGTTTTAAAATGACAGTAAATTGTCATTGTTATCTGTAATTTATGTTTGTGGTTCTCTCCATCTTAGCAAAATGTATTTCTGCTTATAAGTGTATGGTAATATAAAGGCTGTGCTAATAGCATTAGAACTCTCAGAGCATGAAATTAATATTACATGTGAAATATTTAACGATTATTACTGCCAGAAATATACTGGAAACTATACGGACTGACATATGTGGTTCCCAGTTGCTTGAAACCACTGCACTATTCTTGTGGCATGAAATATAGAAAGAAATAAACTTCAGGAAACACAGCTGTGATGACAATTAAACTTTCCATTTTATTAAGCAGACATCAAATGTGCACCATAATATTTTCAGGGTGGTCAAGAGCATTGTAGAGTAAAATTGACTATATCTGTCAGGGTCTGCTGCTACAGTGTGTTCGGGATCTTTGTTTCATAAACCTCTTCTAATTTCCTATACTGCTAAAGCTAGTAAATATGAGTCCCTTGCCAGGGAATGCGATTCACTGACATACACAAGACTAGCACAAACAAGTAGTAAATAGAAAGAAGTACTAATAGGATCTGGGAGAAAAATGCAGATGGGCTCCATAGGACTTAATCTTGAGTACTGCAGGTTTAGAGAGCATTGAGCTATCTGATGAGCTACAGCAGAAGCTGTTTTTTTAGCATCTTTAATATTAGAGATGTATCATCCTACTGCCTATGCCCTGTCAGAGTCCAATTGCCTGCATTCTGGGGGTATATAATCCTTGCTGTCTATTGCACAAACTGCCAGATTATTGTGCCTTTACTGACTCTTGGCTTTGTAATACAACTCTCCTGCCTCTGGCTTCACTGGCCTGTATTAGTACCTGATTGGGTTTGATTCGTTGTCTGCCTCCCTGACTACACCACCAGTTTCCCCTTCGATCTGTAGCTACTGGGATTTATTCCTGTCCATCGTCCACCAGTGGTGTAGTAGCAATATCTATCAATATATTTAAGATTAATATTTGATGTAAACACTGATACATTAAATTATGCTTGGATTGAATATTATTTATTTTATTAACGCTATTGAAAAATGTGTGAAACATTTGAAAGAAACAACAACAAACATTAAGGGGGTGCAACCAGAGGAGGGAAAGGTATAAATAACAGGGGTATATTTGAGGGAAAATACAATATATTGTTACACAACACATTAATCTTGTTAAAGAGACAAGGAAGCAGTCATAAAATTGACAATGAGTAATACTATGATCGCTAATATGGGGGGAGCGGCAAATTTTCAGAAAAGACAATTGGTTCTATTTTATCAGAGAGGAAGATACATAGGTTGGGTATTTAATGTTTCTGAATCTTGGATACAATTATAGAAAGTGGTGAAGGCGCTGCATTTTTCCAATATTGAGCTATAGTAGCTCTAGTTGCGATTATGATATATCCTGTTACATATCTATTATGCCTCTGGAGTTGTGGGATGTTAGGATGTAGAAGAGCAATTTCAGGAAGAGGCTGGAATTTTGTTGTAGTAACCTGATAAATTAAATTCAAAAACCTCACCCCTGAGGCAATGAATTTTGGGACAGCTACAAAAAATATGTGATACCTCGAAACTGCAGGACACTAGGACCATGTGGAGCAGGATGGTGTCCCAGTGTAATACAGGAGAGGCACTAGGACCCAAGGAAAACCCTGTGCTGAGCAGGGCTGTCTTAATGCATGAGCACGCGGGGCAGATGCTCGGGGGCCCCACAAGCACAGGGGCCCCAAAGGCTTGCTAACTTTTGAGTATATTATTCCAGGAGATTTATTCAGAACTTTTAAACACTCTAAAATGTTTAGGTGGACTAATCACCTCAATATCAGCTGTTATCTGTACATGCGACCTTGCTGTTGCAATTGCATATATTGACCTGGACGAAAACAACGTACACGTACTAAATGTACATAAGTGGGTGAGTGGGTGTGTAGGTTGGGCGTCAGTGCACTGCTTGCCCGAGGGCCTAAAAGGCTGTTAAGATGGCCCTGGTGCTGAGAGGCTAAAAAACCATCCCGCCTTAGAGAAAAAAAAATACTGTGGAGAGTGAGGGAGCCTGGGACTCATCATGGAAGCAGGGTAACAGAGAGAGGGTTGAGGAGCCTTGTGAAAAGAGAAAATAGAGGAAAACAGATAGAGAAAAGACAGCTAATGAACTGGAGTAATGACTAGGAAAACTGATAGAGTTGAAGAAGAGCAGCAGTGAACAAAGATGGTAATACACAGTGGGAACGAAATCTGAGACAGACATTATAAATTGTGAAAGAGAAAGCATTATAAAGAGAAATTGATAAATAGATAACAGGAGAGGATGATACAATGACATATATTTACCTGTTTGCAATTGATAATTACTCTGACAGGACAACAGCAAATAGATTCATATAGTTATCAGAATATCTGTATTATTTTTTTTCCATAGTTTATATGAAGAAATGTGCTGAACATTTTGCTGAAAGTTATATTTAATCACTAGAGAAGTGTGATGATATGTGTCTAGGGACAAATACTCTTATCTCACAGGCTTTGTCGCACAGAATCTCGTTTTTAAATGTAACCAACTATTACCTCAGAGACATTCTCCATCTTGTGGTTAGCATCCATATTGCCTAGCAACGTTCATTTCCACAAACACAACAGATCGTTCATATAGAAAAGGAAAATTGTAACTGTTTTATCAGCTGTTATGCATAACTGTATAAACTTGTTTAAATCTGCTGTGCAATTTCCATAAACTGTTGCCAAAACACTGAAAGACAGTGAAAATTGAGTTCAAACTTCTATTAGCTGTGTTTGATTTATTGCAAGAGAGGATTAAATGACTAAAGAAGTCCCCAGGAAACAGCAAAAACTACAACTTTGCAATGCTATAATCACCTAGGGGTAAATGTATTAAGCTCCGGGTTCTTCAACAACCGCGAATTCGGCGTCTTCGGCGTTTAAATTTAAAGCGGCGCTGCCTTGTAAAGGGAAGTTTCCCTTTACAAGGCAGCGCCGCTTTAAAATTAAACGCAGAAGACGCCGAACTCACGGGTGTTGAAGAACCTGGAGCTTAATACATTTACCCCCTAGTCTGTGTGATACATATATCAGGAGTCAGTTCTAAAGTGTAGAAATTAAACTCACCTCAAGCTGCAGAGTTTTACTTACCCGCAACCAGCCATATATAATGAGGGATAAATGTCTAGGTTGATACTTAACTGTGCAGTAATTTGCATATAAACTGGGTCTTTTGGTTATTTTAACAAATCTGTATCTATACTGTGTCAGGTTATTGAATCTGAATGTTATTGATGTAAACAGACAATTGTGATAAATGCTTCAGTTAATGTTATGCAAGGGTTAATGTTTTATTTTGACAGAAGCGTCCAGTGATGCATAGTTCCAGTGCATTAAACGTGTTACTTTTATTGTGAACATGAATTTGTTTGAAATTGACATTAGCCTGAAATAATTGAACCCGTGAAAAGAATCTCCTTGGCCTGGTAAGGTGCAAATTCACCTCCTTGCATTGCACAGCATTTCACGGGGTATTACAGATATGTATAACAGAATCAGTCCAACTGTAGTCCCTCCAGCAAACTGAAGGCCAAATTTTATAGAATTTATAAGATATAAGATGTAAGATATAATCTTTGGATAATTTTCACTAACATCTTG
Organism: Mixophyes fleayi; assembly: GCF_038048845.1. Taxonomy (NCBI): domain Eukaryota; kingdom Metazoa; phylum Chordata; class Amphibia; order Anura; family Limnodynastidae; genus Mixophyes; species Mixophyes fleayi. Next base: position 113,561,293 of record NC_134405.1, on the reverse strand, counting down.
GAATGGTTGATACATTTAGACATTCTATACACATTTTGAAAAATGATTTCTAGTCAGAGTATGATTGTTTTTTCCAGTTGAATAGAAAATTAACTATATATGTATATTTTTTTTAAGATGGTTAATGGATTTAAAAAATACTTGATCTTCTCTCTGGTGAGTACATTGAAGCATATACAAACTACTTTATATTACTTTCAATGAAGGATATTTGTATTTCAAGCTAGGCTGGATTGTAAATTAAAAATGACCAAGACGACTTGGTCATTGCTGGTCCATGGGAAAGGGAAATTGTCAAAAGCAGCATCTATAAATGTGCAAGGAGGTCCCTCATTTAACATGTCACTGGGATCACTGAAGAGGATGGTGGATTTCCAGCATTGGGACATGAAGATGCATATGGTTTTCGGACACATTCTGAAATGCATTGTTTTCTATATCTTTGAATCATTCAGGGTGTGTGATGTACATGTGCTCTGCCTAAATATGCAGCTTGTAGTCTCTTTTTACAGTGTCACCTATTCATTCTCATGTACAACACTTCTTTCGGTGCGATATGACAACCCCTGAAGAGAGAACAAATAATTGTGCAGAAGTAACCATTTCTACTTCATTGTATTTCATAGGTAGTGGAGAGCATTTAGATGTAAATGGCACCATCTGTGCACTTTTTAAACAGACTCTTTGGGCTACATTTACTAAGCTGCGGGTTTGAAAAAGTGGGGATGTTGCCTATAGCAACCAATCAGATTCTAGCTTTCTTTTATTTAGTACCTTTTACAAAATGACAGCTAGAATCTGATTGGTTGCTATAGGCAACATCCCCACTTTTTCAAACCCGCAGCTTAGTAAATCTAGCCCTTTGCCTCATTTATATCTGCGACTTCTGCATATTATTATCGTAGATTTGTAAGCAACCACAGTGCTTTGCAGCGCCGTACTGTAGAGAAAACAGTACATACATAAAACAGGGACATACAAGATAGACAAAATAAATGCAAACATGAAACAAAGCGTATGAAGCACCCTGCTCATTGTAGAGTGGAAGAGAACACAGCTGAAACAAGAGGAGCAAATGTGGTTCAGAGTGGAGATTGGGACAGTTGTGAGTGTGCATAGTGTTATCGGGATAAGGTCATCTCCAAAAGAAATTTCCATGCGCACATATCTCACACAAGACACTGCAAAAACCTTAATTCATGCACTCATCATCTCCCGCATTGACTATTGCAATTCCCTCCTTACTGGTCTTCCCAAAATCAGACTCGAACCCTTACAATCTATTTTGCATGCAGCTGCTAGATTGAATTTCCTTGCAAACCGTTCTTCCTTTGCTAAGCCACTTTGTCAGTCTCTACATTCGTTGCCTGTATTTCAACGAATCCAATATAAAATTCTTTTACTAACATACAAGGCCGTCAACAAAATTGCACTGACATACATCTCTTCACTTGTCTCAAAATATCTCCCAACTCGACACCTCCGTTCTGCACAAGATCTGCATCTCTCTTCCATTCTCATCACATCCTCCTATTCCCGTTTACAGGACATTTTTCGGGCTGCACCCACTTTGTGGAATTCTCTCCCTCACACAGTAAAACTTTCCTCTAGCCTTCAAACCTTCAAGTGTTCTCTGAAAACCTCCTCTTCAGACAAGCTTATGATATTCCTCAACCAGCATCTTAATCTCCCTAGGTTACCCTATTAGGGAAATAGCTGAGACGCCGGGTGGCGAGGAGACAACGAACGAGCTGTGAGGGGAAAGTGAACATCCAACCCCGAGATCAGCGTACGCATCTAATTGGAAAAGAAACCTTTATATGCATTGATATACTTACTAAATGTAAATTTATTTTAATTTTTCAAAGGAATAAATGTTTAAGCTTTATAACACCATTGGTGCTCCTGTCCCTTTCTACCTTCTGTTTTTTTGCATGAGCCAACATGAAGAGACCAAGAGATTTTTAGGAACACGATACTCCGGAAGATTTGGACAAATCTATTTAGCTAGTAGTATTCATGGCTTACATGTTATTTTGTTTGTTTTAAAACTTGCATTATCTATTTGCATCCAGTATATATTTAATGTTTATTTATATATTTATTGTTTTTTTATTTTCATTATACGTTGCGCCTACCTTTACAACTTTTGTATCTTTATGTATGTGGGGGAATCTTAGGCAACCCCGAGGGTTTAACGGCTGCATCCCTATTCCCTTTCCTGTATCTAGAGGAGCGCAGGACAAACATTACAATTTTTTCTATACCCTATTACCAACCTCTACACAGCTAACACAAGACAACAACCCTCTGACCAATATTGATGTGTGACTGATAACACAGCCCACTCAATATTTTTACCTTTGCATTCTAGCTGGTCCAATGTACAATATGATGTAGCACAAGTCCTTGTGTTTTAAACTCCCATTGTCCCATACAATTGTAAGCTTGCGAGCAGGGTTCTCTTACCTCTCTGTTTTACCCAATATTGTTTTATTAATGTTTGTTCCCAATTGTAAAGTGCTACAGAATTTGCTGGTGCTATATAAATAAATGTTGATGATGATGAAGGCTGTGGGAAAGTCTGATTGAGCGTGGTAGGGAATCCCATAAGTGGGGATCAGCACGGGAGAAGTCTTGTAGGTACGAGTGAGAGGTGGTTATCAGAGACAAGACAAAGCTCAGGTCAGTGGTAAATCTAAGGAGGCAGCAGGGAAAGTATTTTTATATGAGATTTGAGATGTATGCAACAGGAGTAGTGTTGTTGAGGGCTTTGTAGGTAAGGTTGAGTAATTTGATTCTGGAGAACACATGGGGGTAAATGTATCAAGCTGAGAATTTTCCAGCGGGTTTTAAAAACCAATCAGATTCTAGCTATCATTTATTTAGTGCATTCTACAAAATGATAGCTAGAATCTGATTGGTTGCTATAGGCAACATCTCCACTTTTCAAACCCGCTGGAACACTCTCAGCTTGATACATTTACCCCATGGAGTCAGAGTAGGTATCTGCAAAGAGGTGCAGCAGATGTGGAACCATGAGAGAAGATGATCAGTTTTTCAGCAGTATTTATGATGGATTAAAGAGTAGATATGTGGGTGTCAGCAATGCCAGATAGTAGGAGGTTTCAATATTCAAGATGGAAGATGATGAGAGAACGTGGGTTGTAAGACTGGGTGGATATTAGATTTAAAGAATGTTTGGTTGGCAATTAAAAGGGCAGTGCTGGAAGATGAAAGGATGAATTTATAACGGAGGAAATTGGGATAGAAATGAGATTTCTTCCAGTGGCGATCTGTAATGTGTTATGGTTGGGGTTCGTATCATCAGAGACTATATGTAGTTGCTGGAGCTGCATTGTCTAGGCCTGAATTGAGTGTTTTGTTATAGAAAGAGACAGCCTGATTAGGACAGGACAATGCAATCATTGGAGAAAATAATTGTTGGGATAAGGGGATTGGGATAAAAGTACTTTGTTTCGCTGTGTACGTGTGGATTTGGGTGCAGGGGGAAGGGCATGAGGTAAGGTGAGGCTGAAGGAAAGTAGGTTGTGGTCGGAGAGTGGGAAGGCTAAATTGGAGAAACTAGAGTTGGAGAAGTAGCGGGAGAAGACCTGGTCAAGAGAGTGCCCATCACAGTAGGTAGGAAATGAGGTCCATTGAGAAAGACCAAAGGAGGAAGTAAGTGGCAGAAAAGACAGTGGCATTATCAATGGAAATGTTAAAATCATCTAGTATGTGAGTAGGCAGGTGAAAGGAAAGGAAATAATTGAGCCAGGCTGCAAAGTTTTCAAGGAATTGGGAAAGTAGACCTGGGGGACGATAAAGAACAGCAACACGAAGGTGTAGAGTATATTCTGTATATATTGCCATATTCCTTTAAAAATTGTACTTACAAGTTTATTATTTTTACTAAGCCTTTAATTTTAACTGAGATCACAGATATTTCCTTCAACTTTTATTGAAAAAATACCCAACTGTAGTATATGTAATATGCATATGCATAAAGATGATAGGTGAAGGCTAAGGCTATATATAAGATTGGTGCTGCTCTAGGTGAGAGAAATAACCCTAAATTAGTAATTGTTCCCCCATGTGGTCTTGTCGCTGTATCCAACCCACCCTCCTCCATTATTTTTTCCGGGGAGAATAGGTGGATGGTAAGGACCTAAGAAGCAAGAAAATAAAATTGAAAAATAAAAAAAAATAAACAGAAATTATATGCTAATTGATATATTTATTACACTGGTAAACACTATTTTATTGCCAATCATAATATAGTGATTTTGTGGGTACCATTGTGGTGCTGATTCAGAAGATGACATTGTTTATGCTAGATTGGTTCAAATTTTTGAGAACATTGGTACCCCATTGAAAAACATAAAAATGCAAAAAATATAATGGTCAGGCAGAGCCTACTTACAAATTGCACTGAAATTGTCTCAAATCAGTCAAAAGTAGACACATGAAATATATAATGGCATTTTATTTGGTATAGTAAGCTGATTCAGATAATTACAAATAATGCACGGTAAAACGCTGTTTGCACAATATTCTTTTATGTAGGTTATCAGGACAGTCACATTGGAGGCTCCAACAATAGCCATGCATTATGTATCTGTCCCATCTGCTTTGATACCTTTCCTCCAAACTAACAGATTCTGGATACTTCAACTACTAATCTTGATTAGCGCTGGCTTACCTGGAGGTGCGGAGTTTAACGATCTCCCCGGTGTTCACCAAGAACCGTCGCAAGGCGGGGTGGGCTTCGCTGACAGGAGTCGCAGGTCGCGGTCCTCAGGTTCGCCCCAAGATGTAGTACAGCAGAGTGGAGTGGAGGTTGCGGAGTCAGACAAGCCGGTTCGGTACACAGGAATGGAGTCAGTCAGAATCAGAAGGCAACTCGGAGTCAACAAGCCAGGTTCGGTACACGGGTCACAAGAACAGAGGAATGGTCAGCAAGCCGGGTCGGTACACAGGGATAGGAGAGCCAGAGTAGTCAAACAGGCAGAGATCAGCACACAGGAAGGCACAGGCACCTCAAAGACACAGCAATCCACGAAGCACAGGAGCCAGGAACAGGTAAGTGTTGCTCTGACACTCAGTGAGGTTTTTATCCTGACAGGGATTCAAAATCCCTGCCTCTAGGTTGCGGTCATGTGACCGCCCCTGGGTGCGGTCATGTGGTGTTGGATGCGGAAGTGCGGCTTCCGGGACGGCGGAGAAGGTAAGTCCGTTACAGTGCCCCCTGCCATAAAGGTGGACTCCGAACACCTAATAGGGTTTTAAGGGAAATTTTTTATGGAATAATTTAAGTAGACGGGGAGCATGCAGATCAATGGCTCTTACCCATGAGCGCTCCTCAGGGCCGTAACCCTTCCAATCCACCAAGAACTGTAGAGCACCTTGAACTTTACGAGAATCTAGGATAGTTTTAATCTCGTATTCGACTTGATCCCGATCCACAACAGGAGGAGGAGTTCTAGATGAGGTGGAGAATCTGTTGGTTACCATCGGTTTTAACAAGGAGACATGAAAAACATTAGGTATGCGTAAAGAGGGAGGCAGACTCAATCTAATGGCTACGGGATTAATAATCTCAGAAATAGCGAATGGGCCAATGAACTTGGGAGCAAATTTTTTACTGGGAACCTTTAAACGATTTTGTTTTGGGTGGATAGCCATACCCTGTCACCGACTGAAAAACTTGGGGTCACTCTCCTCCTTTTATCGTAGAATTTTTTGGAACGAGTGGTTGCTTTCTTTAAATTTATCTTGGTCTGTTTCCAAATAGCGGAGAAGCTACGAAACAGAGAGTCCACTGCCGGAACTTCAGAAGATGTGATTTGCGAGAAGGTGGGTAGTCTAGGATGGCAGCCATAAAGAACAAAAAAGGGGGAGTTAGAGATGGCCTCATGGAAATGATTGTTATGGGCGAACTCGGCCCAAGTGAGAAGGTCCACCCAGTTATCTTGGTTACTTGAGATAAATATTCTTAGAAATTTCTCTAATTCTTGGTTAGTTCTCACCGTAGACCCATTGGACTGGGGATGATATGCGGAAGAAAAGTCAAGCTTAATTCCGGACTTATTGCAAAAAGACCTCCAAAATTTTGATATGAATTGTGATCCACGATCGGAAACAATATGTTGAGGACAGCCATGGAGGCGAAATATTTCTTTAATAAAAATATCGGCTAAGGAGGAGGAAGAAGGAAGGCCTTTAAGAGCAATAAAGTGGGCTGTTTTAGAGAAGCAATCCGTGACCACTAGCACCACAGTACAGGATTTGGAAGGAGGAAGGTCTGTGATAAAGTCCATTGAGATCTGTGACCACGGGTAATCAGGAATGGGTAATGGGAGTAAACATCCATTTCCTAGAGGTCTTGTGTTGAGCACATTTGGAACAAGCAGAAACAAATCTCTTCACATCGTCCAGTAAAGAAGGCCACCAGTAACTTCGGGACAACAAGTCACAGGTCTTGCAGATGCCGGCATGCCCAGAGAAGAGAGAGTGATGAGCCCGGCTAAGGAGTTGAGTGCTTTAACTGGGCAAGATGAATGTTTTGCCCAGATGTGCAACCCTTGTTCAGGTGTGTAGTTGCCAATACTTGGCAGGGGTCTACAATGAATTTATTGTCCTCCAAGGGTTCCATGTCGGCTGGATCAAAAGAGCAAGATAAGGCGTCTGCCTTCATATTCTTGGATCCAGAGTGAAAGGTGATGTTGAAATCAAAGCGTGAGAAGAATAAGGACCACCTTGCTTGCCGAGGGTTTAGACATCGGGCAGTACGTAAGTAAAGCAAATTCTTGTGGTCGGTATATATGGTGATTGGAAATTGCACCCCTTCTAGTAGATGTCTCCATTCGGAGAGAGCCAGCTTGATGGCCAGGAGCTCTTTGTCGCCAATCCCATAATTCCTCTCAGCAGGTAACAAGCGACGGGAAAAGAATCCGCAGGGATGAAGTTTGCCAGAAAGGCTTCGTTGTGACAGTACGTCTCCAGTACCAACGGAAGAGGCATCTACCTCCAGGATAAACGGATGTGAACAATCCGGCTGTTGAAGAATGGGTGCAGATGAGAAGAGAGACTTTAATAATATAAAGGCTTGGATAGCCTCAGTGGACCATATGCTAGCATCAGCAGATTTACGGGTCAATGCCGTGATGGGAGCCACCAGAGAAGAATAACCTTTGATAAATTGACGATAATAATTGGAGAATCCTAGGAAGCGTTGGGTGGTCTTAAGACCAGAAGGTTGGGGCCAGTCAAGTATGGCTTTCAATTTGGTGGGGTCCATCTGCAGACCAGTGCCAGAAATAATATATGCCAGGAAAGGAATTTGTTTCTGCTCGAAGGTGCATTTTTCTAATTTGCAAAACAGATGATTTTCCCGGATACGAGAGAGGACTTCCAGTACATGACTGCAATGAGATACTAGATCTTGAGAAAAAATGAGGATGTCGTCCAAGTAGATGACTACGGATTGATACAAGAGGTCTTGAAAAAGCTCATTCATAAAGCCCTGAAAGATGGCCGGGGCATTACATAACCCGAAGGGCATGACCAGGTACTCAAAGTGGCCGTCTCGGGTGTTGAATGCCGTTTTCCATTCATCCCCTCCTAAATGCGTATAAGGTTATACGCTCCTCTGAGATCAAATTTAGAGAAGATGGTGGCACCCTTAATCCGGTCAAACAATTCGAAAATCAGTGGCAGAGGATACCGATTTTTAACGGTAATGGCATTCAGGTCTCTGTAATCTATGCAAGGGCGGAGGCCCCCATCTTTCTTTTTTACGAAGAAGAAGCCAGCCCCAGCTGGGGAGGCAGACTTGCAGATGAAGCCCCTTTTTAGATTTTCTTGGACGTACTCCTCCATAGCCTTAGACTCCGGGAGGGAAAGGGGGTAAACACGGCCCCTGGGAATGGATTTACCAGGTATCAGATCAATGCCACAATCACAGATTCTGTGAGAGGAAGTCTAGTGGCCTCTTGTTGACAAAAAAATCAGAGAAGGTTTGGTATGGTTCAGGCAAAAGAGTCACAGGAAATTCTTGGGAATGTCTGGGACTATCTGGAGGAACCACTTTCTAAAGGCAGTGAGAAAAGCAGGACTGTCCCCAGGACAATATGTGACCCGATTTCCAGTTTAAGGTGGGGGAATGGAGACAAAGCCATGGAAGTCCTAGGATGACTGGGTTGGTAGATTTCTGAATTACTAGAAAAGAAATCTTTTCCCGATGAAGCGCTCCTATCTGAAGAAGGAGGGGAATGGTGCGTACCAGAATGGACCCCTCAGGATTTCTTCCCCCATCAATAGCCAGCAAAGAGATGGGTTGTTCCAAGGTTTGTGTGGGAATAACGAATTGATTAAATTTCCTGCGGCTCCGGAGTCAAGAAGTGCCGACTGCGGGAAAGTCTTTTGTCCTAACTGAAGGGAAATGGGAATAGACAGGCAATCATTGCTACCAGGAACTGACTGACACTGAGAGAAGAGGCCCAACGATACAGTTCCCAAACTCGTTAGGCCCTGTCGTTTCCTGGGTGTTTGGAACAAGAACTCAGAAGATGGCCGCTCTCCCCACAGTATAAACACAACTTGTTCCGAAATCTCCTCTCCCTCTCTTCGGCTGATAGGCGGGTCCTCCCCAGTTGCATCGTCTCTTCCGGAGGAAGAACAGGGGTTTGGAAGTTGGGGGCCAAGCGAATCATACTACGCCGAGACTGTTCCTTCTCGGAATTACATTCCTTAAAACGCAAATCAACCTTGACACAGAGAGAGAAAATATCATCCAAAGATGTAGGGAGTTCCTGAGATACTAACTCGTCTTTGATCCGGTCTGAAAGGCCCTGCCAGAACGTAGCTACTAGGGCCTCGTCGTTCCAGCAGAGTTCAAAGGCAATAGTTCTGAAGTGGACCGCATACTGTCCCACAGACTGGTTTCCCTGGGGAAGACGTAATAAGCCGAAAGTGGCATTGGACACCCTTCCTGGCTCATCAAATATTTTCTTGAAAGTGGACAAAAAGACGCTGAAATTATATAGAATGGGATCACCCCTCTCCCATAAAGGGGAAGCCCATGCTAAGGCTTGACCGGACAATAAAGAAATCACATAGGCCACTTTCGTTTTTTCAGAAGGGAAGTAATAGCTCGAATTGTATGGAGCATTGATTTAAAAATCCTCTGCAATATTTGGGGTCCCCATCGAACTTAGGTGGTTTAGGTATCTGTAACTGCGAGGAAGAAGCTGCTGCTACGGCCTGAGGTTCAGGGGCCACTGCCGGCCCAGGTGGTCCACCAGCCACTAGGGTCTTCTGGACAACATCCAACCAGGTAGATAGACTATTGAGGAATTTTAAAAGTTGCTCTTGGTTAGCCTCTTGCTTATCCATCCTTCCCACTAAATGCTCCAACAGATTTTTAGCTGCGGCATCCATGGTCAGAGCAAACTGTAACAGATTCTGGATACTTCAACTACTAATCTTGATTAGCGCTGGCTTACCTGAGGTGCGGAGTCTAAAGATCTCCCCGGTGTTCACCAAGAACCGTCGCAAGGCGGGGTGGGCTTTGCTGCCAGGAGTCGCAGGTCGCGGCCCTCAGGTTCGCCCCAAGATGTAGTACAGCGGAGAGGAGTTGAGGTTGCGGAGTCAGACAAGCCGGTTCGGTACACGAAATGGAGTCAGGCAGAATCAGAAGGCAACTCGGAGTCAACAAGCCAGGTTCAGTACACGGGTCACAAGAACAGAGGAATGGTCAGCAAGCCGGGTCGGTACACAGGGATAGGAGAGCCAGAGTAGTCAAACAGGCAGAGATCAGCACACAGGAAGACACAGGAGACTGGAAGATACAGCAATCCACGAAGTACAGGAGCCAGGAACAGGTAAGTGTTGCTCTGACACTCAGCGAGGTTTTTATCCTGACAGGGATTCAAAATCCCCGCCTCTAGGTTGCGGTTATGTGACCGCCTCCGGGTGCGGTCACGTGGTGTTGGATGCGGAAGTGCGGCTTCCGGGACGGCGGAGAAGGTAAGTCCGTTACACAAACCTCTCCCTTTGATCCTCACTAAAATCACCTAGATTATCCAGAAATCTGTGTAAGTGGGTATGGAGAAAGTGTACCTTTATGTTCATACTAGTAACCACATTTTTAAAGTTTGTGAGCCAGTTCTTCATAAATGTCTGCCTTACCCAAGACGTTCTTGACAACTGTGACATAACTGCACCATACAGAAGCTTCAACACCATTCATAAATTTTGGGAAATTAGAATCTTTGATAAGTTTATGAATTTGAGGGCCATCAAAGATTCCAGCTTTTAGTTTTTCCATACTTAGTCAAGGGAACAATCTACAAATGTATTGGAAGCAATCACCATCTTTGTCCAAGGCCTTAACAATTTGTTTCCTTAGTCCCAGCTTCATATGAAGTGGTGGGAGAATGATTTTTCTTTTTTTTTCCTTTCCCTGTCAACCAATGGCTTATTAATGATGTTTGCTGCATCTACAGTCATGTTTTCTCTTTAAGGTCTTGTCACTGTTTCCCAATTATCTTGCTTCGACCTACTACCCCACAAGCAGATGAAATAAGGGTACTTCATATATATGCACTTTACTACCCATGCAAGAAGTTTACAATCTATAGATCAACACAAATAGACAACTGGAGCTTCTGCAAGACAATTTTCATATTTTCATGTTTTGTTGAGGGAGAAATTGGAAGAGATGCATATCAGTTACCAATTGTGCAATACAGCACATTTCAAGTTTCTACTGGAGCTGCCTATAAAAAAGTCGCTAATCTGCTGTTATAGCTATCCACATGTCCTAACGAATTTCATTAGCTTCTGTGACTCTGAAACAAAATATTATGTCTCAGAATGAACAAATGAATTATTGCTTCTACAGCACTCCCTACATCTATTCACCGGGACATTCATTGCTAGCATCCAACTCTGTAAACTTTATGGAGATCATGAGCATGAGTGCATACATACTACATGATCGGTCAGTGTTGGTCAGAAAATATTAAACAGTACAACCAACCAAATGAAACGATGATCGGCACTTTTGAGATGACTTTAGATCATCGTGTCACTATACACACTTACACGATATCAGACCAAATGGTTGGATGTCGGCTGATTGAAGGTTTTCATGCAATCATCGGGCCAGTGTGTACCTAGCCTTATTTTCCTATTAACTGAAAGTATCTATTATCTCAAGAACTACATCCAATTTGAATAAAAATTACTTTAAATTTTTCAATTCGGCAATCACAAAATACCCTAAATTCGTTCAAATATCCTTAGCAATTAATTTTTTAAAAAAAATTGCCATGCTGTGTTATATTTATAACCAAATAAAATATATTTTATATTATATAAAAATATATAAACACTTCTAATAACATACATTTTGCAGTATATTTATAATAAATAAGATAGGGGTGTTCACCACAAATATATATTAGATTAATCCTGGAGTGGAATATTTTAAATAGAGTATTAGTATCTTACAATTTAGGAGGAACAGATCCAGGAGAAAAAGTGTGTGCATATAATTCAAATTAGATTCAATTCATAATGAAACCAATGTATTATATATAAAAAAAAAACATTCCATATTCATTTTATTCATTACATGATTAAATATTGATTTTATTTAGAAAACTTCATAAACATGATTCAACATTAAAAAGATAAATAATTGTGGAAATGTATAATCCTCATTAATTATCCAGGTAACATCAAGGTTTTATATATATAATTATAGTATGTGTAATACCAATAATTAAAAAAAATAAATCAAAATTCATCTAAAATATAAATCTAAAATAATAGTTTACCCTAATAAACAAATAAATTGAAATGCATTGAAATAAAGTGAATTTAGTGCTGGTACAACTAAATGATCATCCTTCAATGTACAAATTGAAATCCAGAATTGTTCACATTGCAAAGCAGAAATATGTTTCATTAATCCATGATGTCCATTACAATTGTGTCATACATAAATGGTACGTTTATGTTCCAACTATGAAAAGCTGTATTCACAATGTAAAGCGACAAGGTGACATATGGAAAAGAATTACAGTCTACTGGAGCTTAGCACAAGAACATGCCAAATGGTTTCCATACCCATCTGCCATCTTCAGGAGCACACAATACTTGCAGATAAAAATGTGACCTCATTATATGAAGTCACATGATCAGAACAATCTGTAACACTAGTTATAAAAACCTAGCAATTATAAATAGTAAATGGGAATCAATATAAATAATGAGCAATAAATATGCAGAAAATATTTTAAATCATTATATGACCATGTTGCACAATGGTTAAATGACAGTCTATGCAAACTATATTTTATAGTCATCCTCTTATCAAATAAGCAGTATAAAATTCATCCAAAATGTAAGTTATTACCTATTCAATTAAAGCTTCCTTAAATATGCATTGGTAATTATTATAATCCTATTTATTATTCATCAGTTGCATTGATTTTGCTGAGGTTACCCAGCAACAACAGACAGTAGAAAATGAACTACAGGCAGCAGATTCTCAACTTGCTATATTAAAACATTGTTTTAGATCATCAGATAAACGTGAAAAGGTTTTGGTGTTACAACAGTCTTGCACCAAATGGGGTGAGATGTCTTACAATATAACACATGGAAATATTATTCAGATTCAGAAGTAGAAATAGACCTATATAAGAATTGCCCCACTATTATTTACCCCAAAACATATCTAGTGATTACCAGATACGCTAGAAAAAAGGTAGAAGAGAACACAAATTAGCAGGCGTAGAGGGATCACTTGTATTACCAGACTGACATGATGACAATTCTAACACCTTTAGCCATTAAGAATCATCAAAGCAAATGACAGAATAAACATGAAATTAAAAAAACAGGAGAGTGAAGTGACATAGCAGCAAAACACAAATGGAACAAGGTCAGTGCTTACTAACATGGGTGTTATGTATCTGAGATTTAGGGGGTGATGTAGATGTATTGGCGACACAAGAAACAATTGAAAAGTATTACCACAGATCATAAAGTACATTTAAACATGAAGAAAATTAGGTGAATGCAAATTTCTTAAACATGGCTCCACTTTGTACTGCTGAATTGTACCATAATCCTTACTATTTCTGCATGGGTTGAGCAACTACCTAAAGATAAAGTGATCATCATGGGAAACCTGGTATTTCAAAAGATTAACCAGACATGTAATTATTTGATTTATCTATCCATAATATAATTATTATTATTTATTTATTTATAAGGCGCCACAGATTCCGTAGCGCAGGATACAGAAGGAAGTAACAAATAGCAAATAGATAAGGCAATACATGTCAACAGCACAGATGAGTGTGAGTAATGCTATCGGTTGGGTACGGATTATCGATGACCAAAATTCTGACATCCTTCATCTCTACAAAAAAAAAAACGATTGCACAAAAAAACGAAGTAAATACAAGCAGACTTGTCTGAAAGCCGAAGATGCAGATGTCCGGTAGCACCGCAGGCTGACAGGCAGTGATTCCGAATGGACAGCTCTCCGACACTTGAGTGTGACGTGTGCGCGACTTTGATACATGTTAATTTAAAGTGGCAATGCCTGTACTCAACACAGCCTACGTTGTCATCGGACATCTTCATCTTTGGCTTTCAGGCAAGTCTGCTTGTTTTTACCTAGTTATTTGTGCAATCGTTTTTTTTTTGTAGGGATGAAGGATGTCAGAATTGTGGTCATAGGTAATGCGATTACCACCGAATGCTATGGGGACTCACACAGAGTGCCGCAAAAGACGTGACAGGACGTATGAGGGACAGGAGACAGACGTGGGACAATAGGTAGAGAGGATCCTACCCGCAAGGGCTTGCATTCTAAAGGGAGGGTGGTGAGAGATAGTAGGACCAACTGGAATAAAAAATTTAGATGGCAGACGAGGAAGAAGAGGTGATTGATATAATTGTTAGGAGGTGGTAGGATAGGCAAGGATAGGCAAGCTTGAAAAGGTGAGTTTTGAAGGTTGGGAGAGAGTTGAGTCTGACGGGGTAGGGAGTGCCAAAGATTAGGGGCAGCACGGAAGAAGTCTTGAAGGCGAAGAGGTGTGGTGGGAGAGGAAGATGAGCCTAGCCGCAGCATTCTGTATGGATTGAAGGTCAGAAGTGAGAGAGTGAGGAAGACCAGTGAGAAGGAGGTTGCAATAGTTGAGACGAGAAATGATGAGTGAGTAGACCAGTATTTTGGATACTTCCTGAGAAAGGAAGGGATGGATTTTCATAATGTTACGGAGGCAGAAGTGGCAGGATTTGGTGAGGGACTGGATATGAGGGGTAAACCTGAGAGCTGAATCAAGGGTGACTCCAAGGCAGCGGGCTTGGGTGACAGGAGATAGAGTGATTTTGTCAACCAAAAGGGAGATATTGGGAGGGATAGCAACATTGGCAGGAGGAAAGATGATGAGCTTGGAGGCCAAATGATTGAATGAGTTTACCAAGAGTAGTGGTGTACAGAGAAGAGCAGAGGGCCAAGGACAGAGCCTAGTGGGACTCTAATAGAAAAGGGAAGAGGGAGAGAGGAAGAGCCAGAAACAGACACACTGAAAAAGCGGCCAGAGAGGTAGGAGGAAAACCAGGAGAGCGCTGTTTCACGAAGACCTATGGAGTGAAGGGTGGTGAGAAGAAGAGAATGATCGACGGTGTTAAAAGCAGCAGAGAGGTTGAGGAGTACGAGAAGGGAGAAGTGACCATTGGACTTAGTTGAGAGCAAGTCATTTGTTACTTTAGTGAGGGCAGTTTCAGTTGAGTGAAGGGGACGAAAGCCAGACTGAAGAGAGTCAAAAAGAGAGTGGGAAGAGAGAAAGTGGGTCAGACGATTGACGACAAGTCGTTCGAGAATTTTAGAAACAAAGGAAAGCAGAGATATGGGGCAATAATTGGAGAAAGAGGATGGGTCAAGGGAAAGTTTCTTGAGAATAAGAGAAATGAGAGCACACTTGAAGGCCGAGGGGAAGATACCAGTGGAGAGTGAGAGGTTAACGAGAGGAGCAAGGTGACAACAGGCATTGGACGAGGGGGAGCAGAGGAACTTGGAGGGGACAGGATCGAGAGGACAGGTTGTAGAAGAAGAGGATGAGAGAAGAGAGACGTTTTTAGGCATAGTAACACGTTGATAGGAGCCAAGGGTGGCAGAGTGAGTGACAGAGAGGACAGGTGGGGGGGTCAAGTCTGACAAGAACAGATATCATTGTGTATAGAGTCAATTTTGTCTTTGAAATAGGTGGCAAAGTCAAGAGCGGTGATGGACGAGGGGGGAGGTGGTGGGGGAGGATACAATAGAGAATTAATGGTAGCACAGAGGCGTTGGGTTTTATTGGACAGGGAGGAGATGAAGGATGTGAAATAATTTTGTTTGGCAAGAGAGGGCAGAATAGTTGGAGGAAAGGGTGAATTTGTAGTGGGTGAAGTCAGCAATGAAGCGGGATTTCCTACATTGGCATTCAGAGGAACGGGAGCACTTTTGGAGAGACGAGTAAGAGAGAAGTGCCAGGGTTGGGGTTTAGATTGGCAGGGACAAAGGGAGGTGTCAGTGGCTGCAGTATCATGGGCAACAGAGAGTGTGGTGTTGTAAAGAGACAGAAGCATTGAGACATGATAGGGAAGAAATTCGAGCAAGTAAGGGTTCGAGAGAGGACGCAAAGATGATGGGGTCAATGATGTTGATGGGACTTTGGGTGGGAGAGGTGGGGCAAGAGGTAAAGAGAGGGTAAAGGAAAGGAGATTGTGGTCAGTGAGGGTAAAGACAGAATTGGAAAAGTTGGATATGTCACAGAGATAGAACACTAGGTCCAGGGAGTGATCATCACAGTGGGTGCCAGAAGTTGTCCATTGGAAGAGGCCATGGGAGGAAGTGAGATTGAGGAAATTAGAGGCAGCAGTAGTATTAGGAGAGTCGGTATGGATGTTAAAATCCCCAATAATAATAGTGGGAAGATCAGAAGAGAGGAAATGGGAAAGTCAGGTGGAAAAGTTATCAAGAAATTGAGAGGATGGGACTGGGGGGCAATAGAAGACTGCAACATGAAGGTGGAGAGGGGAGAAGAGGCGGGTAGAGTGAACTTCAAAAGAGGAGAAGGAGAGGGAGGGTTCAAGAGGAATAACACTGAAGGTGTAACCAGGAAACATTAGGACACCTACACCACCTCTTGGCGGTCCCCAGAATGGGGACTGTTGGAGAAGGAGAGCCCCCCGTGGGAGAGTGCAGTGGGGGAAGCTGTATCAGAGGGGGAGATCCACGTTTCTGTAAGGACCAAGATACCAAAGGAATGGGAGAGGAAGAGGTCATAAATGGGAGTGAGTTTGTCGCACATAAATCTTGAATTTTAAGAGTGCACAGGACAGGGGAAGCTGAGTAAGAGGAGTGATGGGAATAAGGTTGGCGGGATTGGATGTTCGGGGGAGACAGGGTGATATGTGGTGGTGTAGGGAGCGACGGGGCATAGAGGGAATAGGCTTGGGTCAGTAGTATGGAGTACTGATGTGGGGAGCCATGAGGGGGAATGGGTGGAAGTGCTGAATGGAGGGTAATAAGATACAGGAGATGTAGTAATTGAGACCTTGCAGAGTCATGAAATAGAAGAGAAATATTGCGTTGAAAAGACAAATGAGAGTATGGCAGAAGGTAAGGACTGTGACAAGTTACATGTGAGGTGAGGAAAGAGAACAGGACAAGTGGGTAAAGTGAGCAGCATAAGTGAAACCAACAAGTCATAATCAAACAGCAGATGCAAGAATTATGGTTGAGAAACAGATCAACAGGGTGTGTGCAGGCAGTGGACAATGCAGGTGGTGGAGGATTTCAGAGCTCACAGATTGTTGTTGAATGTTTTCCTCATGTAGCAGTGTTTCCAGATAGAATATTCTTCTTTTGTTCACCTCTTGTTCAACTCTTGTGTAGCTCTTACTATGCTATCTAAATTTTAAGATATTAAAAAATCCTCACTTAGAAGAAATCCTCACTAGCTACACAGCCTAACTATATATCTAAAGTGATTAATTCGAAAAAAGCACCTTTAGATATATAGTTAGGCTGTGTAGCTAGTGAGGATTTCTTCTAAGTGAGGATTTTTTAATATCTTGAAAATAAATGTGAAGGTAAAGTTGCTAGTTATTTGTTGAAGCTATGCCAGAAGTGAAGAAGTCAGTATGAGATAAATGGCACAGTGCTTTAATTTTAAGCTGTTAAAGAGTCAGACAATCACTTCCTTCTGATGTTTAAGGTGGTAGTTCTTGAAAACACTCCTGATTAATAGGTGTAAAGTATGAAAGAGCAATAAATATAAAAGAAGAACGTACCTTTATAGTTTATATTTATTGCTCTTTCATACTTTACACCTTCTTACCTTCACATTTATTTTCAAGATAATGGCACCAGTTTGACTGGACAGAAAGTTTGACAACAGCACAGGCAAATGTACATTGGGTCTTCACATTCCCATTTAATTAAATACCTAGTAAAACAAACAAACAAGATTCAAGCCATATATATCGACTTACAGGCTACTGACTTGCTAGATCTCAGAATAAATGGATAATCATTTTTTAACCATATCCCACCACTCCAACTTAGTACAGCAAAATTCCATTAAGGATACCTGATCCTGGAAAAAAATCCCTAAAAGATTGTCTTACCATCTACTCACACAGGATGTACAAATTTAAGTGCCATAAGCCTCTCCCTAAGGGGTTTCTGTCACAGTAAGAAACATTGACAGCATAAAGCGCTCATAGAACCAATTTGCTGTTCTATGATGTGTGTGAACCTTGTATTTTCTGCAAAGTGCTTAATGTGCATATCTTCCAGTCCAGCATCCCTAATAATAGTGTGCTGATACCAGCGTGTTAGGGCTTAAGCTCTCTAAGTGATCCTGGTATCTAGGGGTTCTTAGATCACACGGATCAGGAGAGATGGAAGATACAACAATATGTTTATTACAGAAAAGAAAAAACAACTGAAAAAAGCAATAGCTAGAACACAAATAAAATATATTTAAAGCAAAACCAAGAAGTCACCATCTCACATGAGTCTCCTCAACATCCCATAATTAATAATATAGCATCCGCTATAAAGTTAAATAGAGATTACTTAGCTGGTTTAAGATATGCAATTCCCAGGCCTATCTGTAGTTCCCATACTCTGAAAGGGCTGCAGAGTAACGCTCAGCTACAACAGATTGTCTCCTGGCCAGACTGTTAATGTGTTTTCTTCCAGGCAAGCTTTAAATATGCTTTTCTCCAGGCCAAGGTGTAAATACGATTCTTCTATTGGAGCAGGGAATCCTGTCTCTTGCCCTTAATGGCCCTGGCTACTTGGCCACAAGCTCTTCACCAGTATGGTGGGAGTCTGAACCCCAGTAACCCTGCTATTGTAGGCACACCAGGAGGACAGACTCACAAGCGGCTCTCAAAAGAGTGGCGTTTACTCCAAGGCAGAATGTCTTCTATAAGTTGTGAACAACGGCCGTATCGCAGTATAGGTTCACACAGGATTATAGTATAGAATAATAATGGAGCTGGTAGGAGACAGATCTCCAATGCCAAGCTCAGATGAAACCCAAACTTTCCTTGCAAGCTCCTTTTAACATGTCCAAATTTCCCATGAGGAAAAGTTCCCATGAGGAAATAAGTAGGATGAATATTCAGCCCCACGTTATAATCTTCCCTGCTGAGAAGGAGCTGAGAAGTCTTTCAGAGTCCAGAGGGAAACAATAGTTATTTAAACTAATTAACACAGGACTTAATTCTAGATGATGAAGTACAGCTCACTCGGTTAACCCCTTCCATGCTTTTATGATGTGGAATGGGTCTTAGTTGCTTCACACATCCTGTCCTCATGGTGGAAGGATGGTTGACAGGAAACAGTGTTGCATCCATCTTATATTCCACCTGAAACATGAGCAGCCCCCTGGCTACATTTAAGAACTTGAGATTGCTGCCCATATTTTTCCAGCTTTAGTGGTAATAGAATCTTTATATCTGAAAGTGATAATACTGTTAGATTAATATAGAAAGAACCGAGTTCTAACTTCCACTCCTTCTATTAGCAGCTCTACTAGTTTATATTGGGATACACACGTCCCAAATAAAATAACCAAAAATTGAAGTGAATAAATGTTCAAACACTGATAGTGTTAAACACATATGTGAAATAAGTGAAAAAAATACTTATACGATAAGTGAAGATCTGAAAATGTATAGCAGGACTTCTTGGGCAATATTAGAATAGATGGATTCCTACCAAGCCTTCCCACCAGCGCGTTTCAACCTTTATGGTCTTTCTCAAGGATGAATCATCTCATCCTCCTTGAGAAAGACCATAAAGGTTGAAACCCGTTGTACCACGCTTAACATCTGTGTAATCTGGTAGGAATCCATCTATTCTAATATTGCCCAAGAAGTCCTTCTATACATTTTTGCAATATATTTTATATTGTTTTTAAATGTTTTTTATTAAAGATCTATATTTCATAAACAGTATCAAACTAGATATTGTTTTATTATTTTTTATGGTTTCCACACACATGCCGATATAAATGTAACAGCTAATCACAACAAGGATCACTAAAGAATGTGTTTACAACACTCTCATAGATATGGAAAGCTTGTGAGTACAATCACATGAGGGTGTGGTGAAGGCAGAAGATATAACTATAACTTATAACTTGACCCCACCTCTCTTCCTAACTACCGCCCTATCTCTCTTCTCCCTTATGCCTCCAAATTACTTGAGCGGATTGTCTGCAGCCGCCTCACCAGACACCTCTCTGACAACTCCCTCCTTGACCCTCTCCAATACGGCTACCGCCCCCTCCACTCCACCGAAACAGCCCTGGCTAAAGTTACTAATGATCTCCTATCAGCCAAATCCAAGGGTCACTACTCTATACTCATCCTCCTCGACCTCTCCGCGGCCTTCGAAACCGTGGACCACCCCCTCCTGCTGCATACTCTTCCCTCTCTCTGCCTCTCTGGCTCTGTTCATGCCTGGTTCACCTCATACCTTGCTAACCGCTCCTTCTCTGTATCCACGTCTGGTTCTTCCTCCACCCCCTCCCCTCTCCCTGTTGGAGTCCCTCAGGGCTCTGTTCTTGGCCCTTTACTCTTTTCGATCTATACTTCCTCCCTTGGAGCTCTCATCTTTTCTTCGGTCTTCAGTATTACCTATATGCTGACAATATTCAACTCTACTTCTCTTCTCCTGATCTTTCCTCCTCCCTCCTTTCTCGTGTAACTGACTGCCTCTCAGCCATCTCCTCCTGGATGTTTTCACGCTTTCTTAAAATTAACATCTCCAAAACTGAACTCATTGTCTTTCCCCCACCCAGACGCCCTTCCCACCATGACCTCTCTATAACTGTTAACAACTCCACTATCTCCTCTGTCACCCAACTCCGCTGCCTAGGAGTCACTCTTGACTCCTCTCTCTCTTTTGCCCCCCACATTCAATCCCTTGCCCAAGCCTGTCGCTTCCAACTCCGTAACATTGCCCGCATCCGTCCTTTCCTCTCTCAAGATGCCACCAAAACTGTCATCCATGCTCTCATCATCTCCCGCCTCGACTACTGCAATCTCCTCCTTACTGGCCTCCCCTGCTCCCACCTCGCCCCCCTCCGCTCTATACTTAATGCGGCTGCGAGACTCATCTTCCTCACACGCCGCTCCTCCTCTGCCTCCCCTCTCTGTCTTGCCTTACACTGGCTCCCCTTCCCCTACAGAATCCTTTTCAAACTCCTCACCACCACCTACAAGGCTCTCTCCCAGTCTACTGCCCCTTATATCTCTAACCTCCTCTCCATCCACACTCCCGCCCGCTCCCTGCACTCAGGCAATGATCGCCGCCTCTCCTCCACTCTGATTACTTCTTCCCACTCTAGAATACAAGACTTCTCCCGAGCTACCCCCTTCACTGGAACGACCTCCCTCGCTCCATCCGTCTATCACCCAATCTGTGCCCCTTCAAGCGGGCACTTAAAACTCACCTGTTCCTTAAGGCCTACCTACCATCCACTTAACCTCTCACCTCTTCTGTTTCTCACTGGCTCCTTTTTGTCTCCCCTTTGCTTCACTGGCTCCTTCTTGTGCCTGATTTTGTCTACCCTCCCTTAGGATGTAAGCTCGTATGAGCAGGGCCCCTCTCCCCTCCTGTCTCCAGACCTGTTCTTCCGCTCCGTCTTTACAGTATTTGCCTGCCTGGAGTTTCTGAAGTTCTGGTACTTTGTGTTTACTGTTCTGTATTGTTTTACCCTGTATAGTCTACTGTTTGTACCATGTACAGCACTGCGGATACCTTGTGGCGCCTAACAAATAAACGATAATAATAATAATAATAATAATAATAATAATAATAAACTATATTGGAAGGAAAATATTCACGATTATATATAAGGCTTATATTGTTTTCTTTTTAGCAAGTGCATTACCTAAGGGGTTATCATCACAAATTGATCTTCATGAGACCATACAATATACACATATTCATACGGAATTATAAACACATTTATGTTCATATGTAAACAGTGTCACACTATGTTTGTGTTTGCATTTGTCATTTTACATGGTTCACTGCATTGGAAATGCAAGTACCGTATATACTCGTGTATAAGCCGAGTTTTTCAGCACATTTTTTGTGCTGAAAAAAGCCCCCCTCGGCTTATACTCGAGTCCCACTTACCTGGTCTCCGTTTTCCAGTCTCCCCCGCTCATCTGCAGCCTCTGTGGATCACTGTCAGCCACCATTTTATTGTAGCCTGTTTTTGTGTGTTCATTGCACATGGAACAATAAAGTTAAATGAAAAGGAACCTGTCAGTCAAAGCTAAAGACCGGGACATTTCCATCTAGCCCCGTTGGTCAGAGACACATGTGAGTACCCTGACTTGTCCACTGCAATTATTTGCAGCAGTTTTATAAAGTCCAATATTTTCATTTTTTGTCACCTATTAATAAGTGTCTGAAGATTCTTTTGCATAACTGTGAAATCATTGAAAAGTCTAAAAACATCCCAAACTTCAAGTATAATAAGGGTTAAATCACACAAAGCAAATAGTATTGTTCTGTTAAAATGTTTCTTCCAGCAAGCAAAATCAAACTTCTCTTTATCTGAGCTATTATATCAAATTCTATTTAGTGTATGTGCAGCATCTTTTGCATTACTAAAGCCTAAATTACTGTACTGTTCTGAACACTTAGGAGTAACTGCTCATCACCTTCTAAAGGCGAATAAACTTAACTGGCACATGTATTTAGTATCCACAGACTGTCTCATTGATTTATATATTAATGATCTGAGTTGTCTTTAGTGAATGTTATTTATATCTGTGTTCACCTATTAGGCTTGATACCAAGTGCAGAGGATTTAGTTTAACCATTTGTGTACAGTTTATTAGGATATGGATATATATTATGTACTTATAAAATTTTATTGATGTTTAATAACAATAAATTTTGATATATTCATTTACAACCTCACGTTTGTATTATTGGGAGCCCAGTGTTAATGATATCCAGCACTGTTTTTATTTTTGAAACTTACCAGTAGCTGCTGCATTTCCCACCCTAGGCTTATACTCGAGTCAATAAGTTTTCCCAGTTTTTTGTGGTAAAATTAAGTGCCTCGGCTTATATTCGGGTCGACTTATACTCGAGTATATACGGTAATATGCGATAATTCAACATATGTTATTTAAGAGAGAATCAGATCTTCACTTATCATATAAGTATTTTTTTCATTTATTTCACATATGTACTTAACACTATCAGCGCTTCAACAATTTATTCACTTTAATTTTTGATAATACTGATAGAGTCCATCAGCAACGAGATGCAGTCTTTTGGCTCATAGTGACAGATGGGGATGATAACTGTAACCCCATCTCATCAAAAAATATATTAATAATTATACAGTCATGCTGCAATTGGCATCCAGCCTCCTGTTTTTGGGCCTAGTAATGATGTTAAAATCTCCGCTACAGATTACTAATTTGTACGGAAAATTACGTATTTAACAATGGTAAAGGGGCTTTTTCTATTTAACTTAATCTGGGAACCATGAATATTAATTAGATCAAGCCCTTTACCACAGCATCAAGACTCATGAATCTACCCATCTCTAGCTCCATGAGCCACATGACAAGTACCTCATATGTCTTAAAAAAGACTGCCACTCCATAGTAAGGCACAGCCACAAGAGACCAGAAGGTGGATTAATGCCTCCAATCTTTTTTGGCAAAAGGAATGTCAGCTCGATTATGTAGTCTGGTCTCTAGCAAACCTAACATTTCTTATTCAGGAGAAAAATTGGTTGTACACGTTATGTGTCATTATGCCCTTGCTACTTACTATTTATAATTAAAAAATGTTCACTGACCCTTGTGTTTTGGTTTTGGTTTTGGATCTGGATTAACTTCGTGTTTTGGTTTTGGCAAAACCGCCCTTGCGTGTTTTGGTTTTGGATCCCTATTTTTTCTAAAATCCCTATTTTTTTTTGCTAAAATCACATAATTTTGCTGTTTTTTTCCCCTATATTATTATTAACCTCAATAACAATAATTTCAAGTCATTTGCAGTCAATTTTGATCACCTCACAGGTCACAATATTATTTTCATACACTTTCAAACAAAGACTGCAGCGACCTGGCTGGATGCTAAGCGACAGAGCTATGACACAAACACACGGCAGTTCATAGCACATCTAGGAAATATTCCCACACAGCAGTGGCTGAAAAAAAATAAAAGTGGTGCAAGATGGAATTGTCCTTGGGCCCTCCCAGCCACCCTTATGTAAAATATTGAAAAGGACATGTACAGTTTAGCAAAGCAAGCACTGCAGCGACAAGCAGTGCCATGTTTGAGGCTGAAGTGCTTGGTTTGTTTGGTCCCCCACAAAACAAGCTAACAATGGGCTTAAGGCACCTAAGCAAGCAGTGCTGTTAATGAACTCTACTGGGGCAAGTCATGCACCAGTGGAAGCAGTTCTTGCCAGTGGTAAGAAGTAGGCCATTGTCATGCCTGGGCATAAGACCAAAAAATCCACCTCTTATGTGTGGAGTTATTTTTACCCAAATCCTGACAACAATTGTCTAGCCATTTGTAGCATTGTAAAGCCACAGTCAGTAGAGGTAGGGCCCTTAACCATCTAAGAACCTCATCCATGTTACGCTATTTGAAGCGAGTTCATGGAAAGCTTTGGTAAAAATCAGAAACTTATGCTAAAAAATAACAACAAGCAGTCCAGCATCAGCTACCTCCCTTCTTTCAGCTAGATCCCAGCACCTGCAATCTACACCCCCAGCACCTTTATCATCAATATCCTCATAAGTGATCGGAGATAGTCCTGCATCTAAGTTCCTAAGACAAGATGACACTTCCGCTATCCAGGACTCCTCAGAAGAATCCAGACCAAGAAGAAGACTAGTAGTAGTTTACAACAATTGACTGTTAAACAATCCTTTGAAAGAGGAAGCAAGTATGGCAACTGTCAACCAGTTGCACAGCAGATCACAGGCACCATGGTGACTATACTAGTATTAGATCTGCATCCAATATCCACCATTAATGCAGCAGGAATAAGACAGTTAATTGAGGTTCTGTGTCCCCGTTACCACATTCCATCTCACCACCATATTACTAGACAAGCAATTCCTCACCTGTACCAGGAGGTTACAAAAAAGAAAATAATTGGGATACAAAATGCCATTCTACCAACTGTACACTTAACCACAGATATGGGGACAAGCGGAACTGGGAGAACTAAAGATTATATGACTGTGACAACCCACTGGGTTGGTAAATTGCCTTCAGCAGCAGGAACAGCAGCAGATATTTCAGAGGCAGCTACTCTGTGTATCATCTGCTTCACTAAGAGGCATATAATTATTATTATTATTTTCATAGATTTGTAAGGTGCCACAGTGCTCCACAGCGCTCCACAGCGCCATACAGTAGGGAAGACAAGGACATACATAAAACAGGACATACCTAAAACAAGAACAGACAAGGCAGAAAAAATGAATGGAGACATGAAAACAAAGGGTATGGAGAACCCTGCTCATTAGATAGCTTACATTCTAAAGGGAAGAGGGCACAACTGAAACAAGAGGAGCGAGTGTGGCTCAGAGTGGAGATTGGGATAGTTGTGAAGATGCATTAGTGTGAATAGTATTATCGGTGATAAGGTCACTTCTAAAAAAGAGATGGGTTTTCAAAGAGCATCTAAAGATTTGAAGGCTGTGGGAAAGTCTGATTGAGTGTGGTAGGGAATTCCATAAGTGGGAAGCAGAACAGGAGAATTCTTGTAGGCGGGAGTGAGAGGCAGTTTCTCAGAGATGAGACAAGACACAGGTCAGAGGTAATACCGCTGACAACCTGTTTAAAAAAACGAAGGGATATCATTGCTTGGACTTATCTTGCTTGGACTCTCCTGAGGATATGTGATTCTGATAACCACACCAGTATTTTTAGAGCATTACAGCAGGGGGGAATTCTATCACATTCCCTGTTTAGCTCACACAATCAACTTGGTGGTACAGAACTTTTTAAAAAATCACAATGACATGCAGGAGATGCTGTTTGTGTCCCGAAACATTCAGGGTCATTTTCGACATTCTGCAACAGCATGTAGGAGAAAGCAGCAGCTGCAGGAAGAATAGAATTTAGGGGAGATGCACTTTTAGTCCAGCGCAGTGGAGAATATTTTCCGTGTTGTGCAATGTGCTAAAGCCACTCAAAGTAGTCACCCGTAAAGAGAGTGCAGACACTTTTAGCTTGAGTCAAGTGATTCCCCTATTTAGACTTTTTGAAAAACAGCTAGAGAAATTGAAGTAGGAAATGAAACAAAGCAATTCCGCTAATTACATTGGACTTGTAGATTAAGTACTTTATTCAGGATCCAAGAGTTAACAACATATTAAAATTGAATCATTACATTTTGGCAACTGTGCTTGATCCTAGGTTTCAGAGCTATGTCTTCTCTTTCTTTCCAACTGACCCAGATCTCAAGAGATGCAATGATCTCCTGGTCAGTAAGCTGACAGCTCAAGTGGTACATGACACAGTGACGTCTCCTCCTTCAGTTTCTTTGGAAAGTGCTGCTAGGAATAAACTTAGCTTTCCCAAGACACCCAGTGGTGATGCAGATGAGTCTGCACAACATTTTGACATTTGGTCTGGTGTAAAAGAATTGCCCGAAAATCGTGACAGCTCTTCCATAAAATGAACTACAAATTCCATGAGGAAGGTCATTACCGGCAATTACATCAAAGTACACAGACCTCTGTGATGGTGGATTCCAGCGGGGATGAATTAGTATTGTTTGAGGATGATGTACACACTGATGAAGGTGAAGATGATGACAGATTGCAGGTGCTGAGATCTAGATGAGAGAAGGGAGCAAGCTGATGCTGGTATGCTTGGTAATATTTTGGGTAAAATGGCATGTTGGCAATTTTATGTTTTTCTACAGTAAACTTTTACCTTTACTAGAGAGGTGTTTTTTCTTTAAAAAGGTAAAAGCTTTTTATTTACAGTTTTGTTTTCCTGACTTAAAACTGCTATGCACTTGAACATAGGCTTTAGCACATGAGGTAGAAGGATTAATATCATCATGACGGAGACTGGAGAGTAACAAGAACAATGTGATTGAAGACTGGAGAGTGACAAGGACACTGCCACTCCTCCTGTTTCTCTATGAGCTATGGCACAGTAGAATGTCAATGGAGACTTTTAAGAACACTGTCAGCCCTATTATTTCTATTTCAGCAATGACAATTAGCAATGGAACTGTCCTGTTGGTGTGTTAGATAGATAACACCGTACAATGTGACTGCAGATTTAGAACAAGACTGCCAGCCCTATTATTTCTATTTCAGCAATGACAATTAGCAATGGAGCTGTCCTGATGGTGTGTTAGCTAGATAACACCGTACAATGTGACTGCAGATTTAGAACAAGACTACCAGCCCTATTATTTCTATTTCAGCAATGACAATTAGCAATGGAACTCTCCTGAATGTCACTGGAGACTTTGAAGAACACTTCTACCCCTCCTAATTTTTTTCTACCTATGATGCTGCGAAACTGCACTAGAGACTGCCAAGAACTGTGCTACCCCTTCTGTGTCCCTCTGTGAAATGACGCTCGATTGCCGTGGAGGGTGGTACTTATAGAATCCAAAATTTGTGAGATCTGACGACGTAAGGGTTTGCTACGTTTTCATTTTCGAGGGCGCGTGAACCATTCCTATGTCAAGTTATGACACGGGTATTGCTTCACATTTTTTTCAGATGCCATCCTTGTTCACTCAGAGCTGGACTTAAATTTTGACCATCCTTTGTGGGCACATTATACTCAATGTGATTGGAGAGTGAAAAAATACAAACTAATTGCTAGATTCAAACCTCATGTCAGAAATAAAAGGGAAATGCTAGTTTGTGAGTCCCAGTTCGTGTGCATATGCCTTTTTGATGCCTCAGTAAAGAAATTTTCTAAATCCCAAAAGCATAAAACAATGAAAAGAAATCTGTAACTGGACATTTAATGTGGAATCACAATGTTAATGTGCTTTTTATTACAATGCAAAAAAATCTAAAAAAAAAGCAGAAATAAAGATTAATAATAAATACTGCCATCTAACATTTCTATGAAAATTCTCTGGACACTGGTAAATAAACTCACATCTCTACTCAGGCTTCTAACCCCAAACACCTTTTTAACACATTTAAATCTCTTCTCAACCCTCCCACACCAAACCCACCGACTACGATCAGTGCTTAACATCTTGCTTTCTACTTCAAGGACAAGATTGAAAAGATCCAACCTGAAATGGAATCTTCTTCCTTGACAAGCAACATGCTCATTTCCTTCCAGCACCCTCTGGCACCCTCTCTTCATTTGATGCCACAAACGAAGATTAAATATCTTCTCTCTTTTTATCTTCCTACTCTACTACCTGTATTCATTATCCTATACCCTCCTATATCCTCAGAAATCAGTAGAGATCTGTGTCCTGTGCTCATCCCAAACTTAATTAAAATTTGTAATCTCTTTCTCTCTCTACTGGTATCTTTCCCTAATTATTCAAGCAAGCAGTGATTACTCCTATTCTGAAAAAGTAAATTCTGACCCAATTAAGCTTTTGTTCACAACAGAGAATGCACTGACAAAGGTTGTTAATGATTAGATAACTGCTAAATCTAAAGGCCATTACCCGCTTCTAATGCTCTTGGATTTCTCTACTGTATTTAACACTGTTGACTAATTTCTTCTCATACAAATGCTACAATCCAATGGTCTTCAGGACACTGTCCTATGTAGGTTTTCATCCTACCTAATTGCTCTTTCAGTGTTAGGTTATCTGTATCCTCCTCCTCTCCATTTCCTTTATCAGTTGGAGTAGTACAAGGCTCAATCCTAGACCTATGGTCATCTGTATCTATACCACCACTCTTGGGAAGCTAATAAGCTTATTTGGATTTCAGTATAATCTCTATGCAGATGATATTCAAATGTATCTCCCACCATCTGTGTTGGCCCACGTCACTGACCATCTTTCTGCCATTTCATCTTGGATGTCCTCTCATGAACTCAAACTTAATCTTGCAAAAGCAGAGCTATCAACATTCCCAACAGCCAACAGAAGTTACCTAACTGATATTTCTATCTCTGTTGACAACATGACAATAAATCCTATCCCACAAGCTCCCTGCCTAGGTGTGATCCTTGACTCAAAACTATCCTTTGTTCCCAACATCCAATCTATATCTACATCCTGTTACACATCTAAAAAACTTTTTTAAAAAATGGTCATATCTAACATAAAACTTTAATTCATGCACTTAACATCTCACATACTGACTATTGCAATACCATCCTTATTGGTCTTCCCCAAATCAAACAGTCATCCCTGCAATCTATTTTGCATGCAGCAGCTAGATTGATTTTCATTGCAAATTGTTCTTCCACTGCTGAGCCACTGTGTCAGTTCCTACATTGGCTGCCTGTTTATTACAGAATCCAATATAAAATACTTCTAACTAACATACAATAGATCAGCAAAAATGCACCAACATACATCACTTCACTTATACTTGATAGCTTATTTGTACACTGAAATGTAAAGTTGATATTTGTGTGCTATATGAAAAAACAGTCAGTATTTAACTTATGTGCAAAACAGAATACTAATTTGCACCCCTTGCATTGTAACATGGTTTTGTCCAGGAGACTGAAATAAGAAGTTTCTTCAGTTAAGATCCTTAATGAATCAGGCCCGAAGAATCTACAAGAAGATATCAAAAGTAGTAAATAAAGTTTTATGACAAATAATCCTTTTTTTATTTTTTGTAATGATAATATATACATACAAAAAAAAAATGAGATTAGTCTTTCTCTGACCTGCCTCCCCTCTCTATATTCTCCACATCAGCTGATGTTATGAGCAGCCCTGCTTTGTCACTGTCTAATGCCGGCAGTATAGGTATATTTTGGTTAAGTGTTAAATTATGCAGCAAACAGCATGACAACACAACAGCCATCCACCTTAGCTGGGACATATAGAAGCACACCACCAAAATAATCAAGGCACCTGTGTATGGTCTTCAATAGCCCTATAGCCCTAATGTACGTTCTTTCACACCTCTAGTGGATGTATGTGTTTTAACACCAATAGCCTAGAATGACATAAATAATAAAATAAAAATTCTCCCAAAAAAATCTATATCATACATTTTGTTATATATTATGACTGAAAGTACAAGAATATTAGTTCATATACCCAGTAACCATCCCTTTGGCAAGTGTCGGACTGGACCACCGGGGTATCTAGGAAATTCCCAGTGGGCCCCACTGTCTGAGGGTCCCTTCCCCCTGCATAGAGAGACGGGGTTCAAACTGTGCACAGCTTGCTGCTCCCTGAATATTGACTACAACGGTGCGGTAGTGTGATTCAATAGGTCACATGTGCATCAGCTGAGTGGAGCATGGGAAAAAAGAAGAGAAGGCGCTGATAGGTTACCAAGGCATTTCAGAGATAGTAGAGACCTGGGGGAGGAGGGGGGGGGCAAGTAGGGAGAAAAGGATGGAGGGGTGGGATGCAGAGAACTCGGGAGGAAGGTTTTACACTGTGAGTTGTAGATGCTCATGGAAACAAACTGGCATCCTGTTTCTAGGTTTATGCTGGGTAACTATAACTACTTGTACCATGCTTTGAAGAAGGTTAGGTGCACTTAGTATTGTGCATGTATGACTCTGAGGAGTAAAATTTAGTAGGCACCCATTGCCCATTCCTAGTTTTCAGCCCAGGACCCAAGGTTATTAATCTGCCACTGGTGCACACAAAGTGGCAGCGAGCAGCATCTTCATATTAGGAAGAGTGAAACTGCTATGTACTGGGCATGGATGTTATGATACTCCCCTAAAAGTGATGGAGCACCCAAGCTACCTCCTCTGTGAGTGATTTGGCTGGGACCTGTCTAAAGTAGTTGAAGGTATGTTTTGCACAGTAATATCATGAGTCATTTTATACTGCTCTGTGGTGCCATATACTTTATATTCCAGGGTAAACAAGATTTTATTTTTTCCATTTAAAATGTATACATTTTTTTGCTACTGATGGTGGAGAGAACTGGGGTGAGGGTTAAGGAGAGACTTGATGAAAAAATACAGTGGGAGGGGTTGGGGGTTAGGAGTTTGAGAGAACTAACGTGGGGATGGGTAGTGAAGAAGGTGTAAGGGGAAGAAGAGCTCTTTATGTAATATAGCTAGCGGTGCTTAAGCTATTACGGTAATTTAATGTGAGGTCTAGCCCTTAACCAGTGGAAGATATTAATTTATTGTTGTGGGCTATTTAATTTAAAAGGGGGGTAATGGTAGTATCTATTAATTTAATTTGTGATGATGGTACTGTTTATTTAATGCTGGGGTGGATTGGGGGCTAATTATTGAATTTGTTGGGAAACTTTACCGTGGGTGAGGGCTATGTATTAAATATGAATACTAATTATTTAATGTCAGGGCTGCTTGGGGGGGCATTCCTTTATTTATTAGATGTGAGTACTTATTATTTATTGTCAGGCAGGTTGGGGGGAAATAGGTCAATTTATGAAATGTGAATGCTATTAGGTCACCTTGGGTGCTATTGATTTAGCGTCCGGGCTGGTTTGTGGGAGGGAGGACTAGAGGGTTCAATCGCTGCTAGGCTTTCCATATGTCATGTCTATCCCTTTTTCCAAACATGCTCCTAACATTTCAGGATATAGACAAGCAGATGCTGAGCTTAAGACACCAACAGCAGCAGGAAGTGAAACCTACAAGAACAGAAAGAGCAGAACAGACTTACAACTGTTCCAATTCTGATGGGGTAGTCCCCATTTTGGGTGACTGTTTTCATAGTAAGCATTTTGACCCCACTACAAGGACAGTTGGAAGGTGAGATAGTGCTGATTTGCAAAATCTCAGCTTTATAAATCTGACGTTTTGTATTATTAGACTGGTTAAAAGTTAGGATGGTCTTATAATGTGGCGCTTTTTAAAACATCATTTTACTGGCGTTATTCTATCAGTTCACACTTTCATACCTCTGTGGTTGACAAATCATTGGAAAAAAAGCTTGATACATTTTGTCCTTGATTTGTAAAATAGCTCTATGACTAGTAGCCAAATCGGACTTTATGAAGGCTACGGGGAATGTATGTAACCCCAGAAGATGTCCAAAAGTGCAAAGGTTGTAAGCATATATCAGTATAAAATTCTGAGAAAAGTAAGTAAAAACAAACAATTGTTTACAAATGTGGCAAGACAAATAAAACAAAACTCTTCTGAAATGTTTCAATTCAGATAAATCTTGTTATGGTATATGATATATAATTCCTAATGTCAAGTTTTAAAATTATTCGGGGTGCTCAAGTACCCCACATATGACTGAAAAATACAATGCCAAGACACGGATAGCGGCAGCACAAATATTGGAGTGCTCAAGTACCTAGAGCACCTATGCGGCAACTCTTATTAAATAATAGACTATCCATTAATATTCTATAGCTATTCTAAATAAAAGATAGCAAATGCTTCTTCTTCAGTAAATTAAAAGAATAAAAATAGTAGGTGGTTACCATAAAATACTGTATATGCTTGTTTTTAAATTGTGATTAGTGAACTCATGGTTGTCACGACTGAGTATAGCGTACCTGCTATCGTTGGCGCTACTCGAAGGAAGGTGCGGAGTCTAACGTGCCCCTGGTGAACCAGGGACCCCCGCAAGGAAGTATTGACTCAGCTGCAGGGAACACGCAGGTCGTGGTCCTTCCACGAGTCAGATAGCGAAGCACGAGAGAAATGTCAGACAGGCCGGTTCAGCAATGGTGCGGGCAAGGCAGGTACATGGGGAAAATCTAAAGGAGTAGTGAGTCAAGCCGGGTCGGTAGCGTTCTGGCAGCGTGGTACAGAAGGGAGATCCAAAAGAGTAGTCAAGGCAATCCGGGTCACAAGGGTCACAGGCAAACGGCAGATAATCGGGAAGCAGGCAAAGGTCAGGAGACAAGTTATCACAGGTACACAGGAAACGCTGGAGGACAGGTAGACCTGAAACTCTGGCACTGGAGGTGGGACTATGGAAAGCTTAAATACATCTGATGCCCAATCAGCTTCAGCGCCGCAGCGCTGTCATCATATTAGCGCCGTAGTGCTTCCTGAATACAGCGTCCCGTTGCCTAGCAACGGGAACGCTTTCACTGCTGTAGCCGGGTGGCCGAGCGGGGCGGAGGTGACGCGTCTGGTTGCTAGGCAACCAGACGAGCGGATATGAGGTGCCCTGCACGGACTTACAGGCGGCGCCTGACAATGGGGGTGGATAGTTGTGTAAACATGATCCTAAATTAAATAGCAAGTCCTTTGGGAGAAGGTACCCAGTTGGTAAATCATTTTGCCTTCTACTTTAGATATTTGATAAACAAAGCCTTCTCTCGGTTTTTTCACCAATTTAATTCCTGAAAATAATAGGTCTAGAGTCTTATTTGTGCCCTTGTTAATATTTCTAATATGATTGGAAATGTTCACTCTTAATTTCCCGGTAGTAAAGCCTATATATTGAAGGCTACATGGACATTGTAAGAGATAAACAATTCATTCTGTATTTAAGGTGATGCTATCTTTAATTCTGAATCCCTGTTTTATGTTTTTTAAGAATACTCCCTAAATTTAGTTTAGATTTAGTTTATTTAATCGCTATTGTCCTACATTGTATGCAATTATTGCTGTGATAGAACCCCGAGTCCTCTTAGGTAGCCAGGTGTCATTTGCTTTGTCAAGTGAATTATAACCAGATACAAGTTCATTCTTAATAAATATTTACAGCTGTTGTATATGTCACTCTAGGTCACTCTGGTAGTATTAGTTTTCATCCGTCAAATGGTCCTAACTGTGATGGAGGCTTCTTCAACCATGTATTCCTTGTATTTATGCTTACATCATTTTTCTAGTAGAGATTTGAGATAGAGATTTGCCGTAGTAAAGAATATCTTCGAGCGATTTCTGTTACTCCTTTTGGGTTGGCCCCCTTGTATGTTGTTAAGCCATTTCAGGTGCTGATCCCTGTAGTGTGCAGTTATTGCAATCCACTGGCTTTGTACGCATAGTTTCTACTTTTCCATGTAAATTTCAAAATCTAGAAGCATTATACTCAATTAATCTGTAAATTCTAAATTGAGGCCATTTCTGTTGATGTGCTTGATAAATATTTGCAATTCAGTTTGTGTATCTCCCCAAATGAAATGAATACTGACTATATAACTTCACTACCTCAGACTCCAGCTGCAGGTCAGCAAATGCACAAACTACACCTCCATGCTCTATCGTGCCCCCATGGACAGTCCTGCCTTGTTAACCTATGTGCTCACTACAATGCTGGAAAATGAACGGTCATGCTGCACATCAGACCTAAGCACATTCCTAATCTGTACTTTTTTATTTGTAATGGTCCCATAAAGAGCAGTATTATGTTACACTAATTATGCACATAATAATGTACATCATTTATTATAGTATATCATACTTCAATGTCCAACTGTGATAGTTCCTGTTTAATTTATAGAAGAGAAAAGCTGGCAAGCACTGTACCTGTATATTTTGTCAAATTGATGTTTTTAATCACAGATTGCTCTAAAACCATAACAAACAGTGTCTCTTTACACATGATTTGTCTACATTCGGTTTTGCATAACCCCACAAGCAAAATATGCTGAGTGCTTTCAATAAACACATTTTTTTTATCTCACCTCTTTATAAATTAGCTCAGATTATAGTATTTTCTCCTGTAGATAGTACCATCTAAGCCTAATAATTTTGAGAGCACTGCTAGACCATTTTAACAGTGCATTAGAAGTAGGATTAGCAATTGCATCATAATCATTATAGGTCACTGGATATAAATATAGTGCTGGGTTTTAAAAAAACTTGTTTTTTTTAAGAGATTTTATGTAAGATGTTCACTCTTCCAGACATCATGTTATAAAATGACCTTGCACAACCCACTTGAAGCTTGACTGTATTTCTATTTTTCATTAAAGTACTCAATGGGGGCCATTTACAAATGGATAACGTGGGGCAAAGGTCTTGCAAACTGCTTTTGGGCATGCTGTGCTTGTTTTTATGACACCGTGCCTGGATTTGCAAGTTAGATGGAATCTTTAACAGAGCGACGGTTGGGAATTTGTTATAAAAGGCTAGATATACACATCTGTCCATCACTTGCTAACATTTAATTTCTTATATAAATAATATAATTCTCTGAACTAGTCTGGTCTAAGTGGTGGCACATGACAATTTATACTTCTGTCTTCAGATGCATTGTGACATTTACATACAGACTATTTAGAGTGAAGCAGAGTTCATTGTACTCAGATGTTAAGTGGTATTAGATTGATATTGGCAAACAATATAGCCTGGCTGTCAGCAACAATTAATATGCCTACAAGGGCAAATTACATAAGGTATGAGGGAAGGTTGGAAATTGTACTCTGGCTAATTGCACACATTAATAGTAGATTGGGATTAGCCTACAGTGTTGTATGTATCATCATTGTGTTCATAATAAATGTTTTAAAACTACTATGTTATCCCATGGGGCAATAAATATTTTTTTTTTGCAGCAGTGCAAAAAAAAGTAACTCATTTAGAACTGTTTCATGGAATATTAACCTCATTACGCATTTTACTGTGGGACTTGGCATTTTTGTGTGGTGGAATTTAACTGTATGTGTTCTATGCAGAATTCCTCCTATCATTATTGTTTGACTAGAATTCCCTATCATTTTTTACTCAGACTTCTACCTTAGTATACTCATACATAAACAAATTTGAGCCTCTGTGAATTGGGCAGTTCCACTGCAAAATTTGATTTATGAGAAATTTTGGCACGAAATATAGCAAAAACAATTGATACATACATCAAGCGCTACCTTCAGACACACAAGGACCAAGAACAAAATATACATACATCGGATGCTCCCTTCAAACCCATACGGATAGGCTAAATTCCAATGGTGAGGTGTTCAAGTTGAATTGTTCACCGAACTATAATGGCATACGGCATAACATAATGTAATATAGTACAGATATATTAGTCCAATAAATTCTCCTTTTTCCACTGTTTAGAAACGGTGCAGAATATTTTCAATGTTTTCACCCGTGACCATACACACACCAGACCCTCTTGGGTATAAGCTTACAGGATGGTAAATCACATCTAGCCTTCAAACCGTCAGATATGTTGGTAAACCTTCATGAAGGTGAAGGGACTTCCACGGGATCCCCAAAAAAGAAGAATTTCAAATCTTGTTACCTCTCCTTTATTTTTCAAAAGTAGGTATCCAATATTTAAAACCTGTGTCTCACATCGAGACCTTAGCAATAACATACACACAAGTAAAATGGTGTAAAGGTGGACTCCTACCTGAAAAACCTAATGCAACAGCGTGAAAAAGCTGAGGATAGTATCGCTGGATCCTCCGTCGCTGCTATCTCCAAAAGTATCAGCCAGTGTCTCTGAATAAGCCAACACGCTTCAACTTGTATACAGCATTACCAGCACAAGATGAAGATTATTAAGGCACCACTACTTCAGATGCTATTCGCAAGGTACCAAAGACAACATGCAGTGTATTTGCAGAAGAAACTCAAATAATACAACATGAGATCAAAACTGATAAAATGATTATGCAGCACAAATTTGTCTATGTCCTTCAACATGCTCCAACAAATTTTCCAGGGAAAATCTTTAGTAAAATCAATTAATATCTATTCTCTCTGGCCTGAGGGGAAAGGAGAGCTAGGATCAGTTTGTGTAAACTGCATACAACCAAAGACTCTGGCCACATGGTGCTTCTCAAAGTTAACTGTATTATATCTAAAGCATTGCACTTTAACACCTACCTGCTGCCCTACCCCCCACTTGTTCTTCCCTCCCGCTCTGGCTTGCCTATCCATTGTGCTATTATTAACTTTCTAATTACCTATCCCTCATTTCACTTTTATTTATAAATATTTTATATTTCTCTTCTCCCCAATTTCCCTACATTCCATTCTGCCATCATTTCTCTGTTCTCTTTCTCTTGCATGTTTTACCTTATTTATTTTACGTACACCTATTTCTCTACCTCTTTTAGCACTTATTTTTTTGTTCCCCCTAGCACCTCAACCGTGAATACAACACTGTGGACTCCTTGCTCCAGTGCAACTAGACATCGATTCGCAGGACACCAAGGGGGTTACAGAACTCCACAGCTACAAACAGAAAGGAGACTGTGATCAGTGCTGCACAATGTCTAGCAGGCTATGAGGTATATTTACTAAACTGTGGGTTTGAAAAAGTGGAGACGTTACCTATAACAACCAATCAGATTCTAGCTGTCATTTTATAAATTGTACTACATAAATGCAAGACCAGTGCTTTATATGTCAATCAAATCCTGCCTATATGTTTAAATATCTACTTAAATTTAATCTGCTGTCATAATCTCTGAGAGATTAATTATACACACCAAAGTTGTTATAAATGCAATCTACATTGCATTCATTATCTTTTGGGACATACTTTATATTGCCAGTTCAATAGTATATTTATTGAGACATCCTTTAAATCAGTGTGCTCTATTTTTGCCTTTATATTTGTGATTCTATAAAGGAGCATCAGACACATACATTTCCACAGGAGCGCTCAACTCTATATTTTTACTAAATGTGATATGCAGACAAATTAAAGGACCTGTAAACCCTGCAAAAAAAATTATCTTAAATCACTCACATCAACATTGTTCATAGATTCAATTACCCCACAGCAATACAGGGAAAATAATAATTTTGCAGGATTTCTGCTTCTCTGAGCTTGAGTGAAGGTTGGCACATTCATTAAGGTGATAGGGTTCATTATATACTATAAATAGTTTAATTGTGACTGTTTTGTTCCATATGTAAGTTTCTGTTGACATGTTCCATTCTGTAGCAATGCTTTGCACTTCCACCATTAAATAGGTATTAGAAAATCACTACATAATTACTGTATACTGTATTGTGTCCTCTCTTTTATTTATTTTTTTAACCAAGGATCTGTATGTTTTCTGTCACGTTACATCACCTTATTCTTAAAGGATCAATTCAGTTTTAAATGTAATTCCATACATTAATCATAAATACACATTATAACTTACATGATGTCTGTCTAATCGGTGTGTCTGCCACAGTTTAAGGGAGAATGTCCTCATTCCTATTGTCAGTGTATTGTTAATGAAGATAGAGGTCTCTTGGCATATACCCTGCTAGTCCTCTCTGGTAATACCTGAGATATCTGTGACTACTAGTACACCTAAGAAAAGTTTTGTAAAACTTATTTTTTATCTATTAAAATAATGCTTTGCATATCAATTATGCATACGGTGTTTGAAATCATTTACTACCTAAAATTCTAATATTATATAGTAGCAAACAATAGTAAAGAAAATTGATGGAATTGCTCATAAAATTAAAAGAAAAGCTACCAATTTATTCAGTATGATTTTTCTTATGTTTAAACTGCATTTTCCAGTGAATAAATGTGTACAGCCAAACAAGATGGCTGCTCACTGCATCTTCTTCTAAGCGACACTGTTATTAGAATATTGACCAACTGTCCAATAACAGTAATCCTCTTTTGCATGTTAAATGTAATTCTTACCATCTATTTCTCTTCTCCTAGCTTTATAAGTAAATTTTTTATTGAAAAGTAGTATTTACAATGCAAAAAAGTATGTAAATACTTAAAATCACTAACATGATATGATGGG
Source organism: Mixophyes fleayi (assembly GCF_038048845.1). Lineage (NCBI taxonomy): Eukaryota > Metazoa > Chordata > Amphibia > Anura > Limnodynastidae > Mixophyes > Mixophyes fleayi. The sequence goes on along the minus strand of NC_134405.1, from coordinate 113,522,917 downwards.
GCTTGTAGTGCTCCAAGAGCCACCAGGATAGTAATGCATGTTCTTAGATGCAGTATCAGTGTGTGGAAACTATTTTAAAATGTTAAGGATGCAATGTGAAGTGAAATTTGTTAATGTACACAAAGCACTATAGCACCAATCGCTCAGGTCAGTTACCTGCTGCCACAAGTTGCTCTTAAAATAGTATTTGTGGGAAGTCAAAGAAATCTCCCAGTGCACTGAAAAAAATTACAATATCTCTCTTTATTTTATTGTCACTCGTCGTCTGCACCAAACTCACCTGTCACCTCTTCACTGAGTTCTGAATAAATTCCCATCATTTTAAATAACGTTCAGAAGTGCAGCAAAAGATACAGCGACTATTATGCATAAACATATCAGTGTTGGATGTTATACAATAGCTGTCCTCGAAAAGACTTCCTAGATAATCTGCTGCATTTAGTGATATTCAGTGACAAGCCCCTTCAGAAAAGAGGGGAACCTAGACAAAAAGTAAGCAGAGGCTACATGAAAACAGAACAAATACTATTATAAATACTGATAATAAATATGAAAATGTATCAAATGGAGTAGTAACAACAAAGCAACAAAAGCTATCAGATAACACATAAATATATTAACCATATATTGTTTATATTATCCATCAACTTAATAAATTTAAAAAATATATAAAAAGGATGTGACTTTACTTTCATTTTCAATGGCAACCATAAAAGGGACAAAATGATTACAATTATAGACATATGTTTGCCACACAACAGACTCTCTAATTGAAATAGAGTGCCAATTATCAAGTTAAAAGGGAAAGCGCAACCCTGAAATATTTTTTTACATAATTGCCGTTAGTCCACATTGCTTATTTTGACACCATTCTTTCTGATGCAGATGTCTTCTTATATTTATGAAGTAAAGTTGTACCAGCTGTTTACACATCTAGATATACCTTTTCCAAAGTTAACTCATCAGGTGTACATAATGTTGTGTAGTTGTATTTAGTGATTCATTGTCTACTGTTTGATAAGTAAGATTCATCCCTCATCTTGAGCAACAGTAGCTGAGGATACCACATGGTCCAATATTTAACTATTTTCTAGAGACACTTTCTGATTGGGCAGATAAATATATACCCACAACACATGGTTCTATACAGTAGAACAAGTAGCACATGTTTCACTGACTATATTGATAATATAAGACTGAAAATACCACAAACCATACAGAACAAGAGAAGTGGTATTGTGCAGTTCAACAATATAAGCAAACAAACAGAGATATTGCCAGGACACCAAATTCCAGGGATTAATCTAAGACTAGGACCATCCTTGGCAATTAGCTAGCATTGGCAGCTATTGGATATGACATGGGATAGATTAACCAATTCTGGAAATTTCTAGAGGGACTATTGCTTTTCAATTATATTAAGTTATACTTTCTATTATTAAATTAATTCATCTCTATAAAATGCCCTGCTTACATTAGAATGTGCGCAGACTGCCAGAGGCAGTGGTAATTTATCATGTAGCTGTGGCTGATTTGATAAATAACTCTGGTAAAAAATAAGACTGTGTTGAAGGTGCACTACATTATATACACTGTACTGACTTTTAAACATAACCCATCATGTTTTTAAGGGAAACTGCAGTTATCATCTGTTTAACTGTTTAGTTATTTCATATGTAGCTAGAGGATAGGATCGTGGAACAGTCATTTTTACACAATACCGATATAATAAGTTCTCAGCGCTTTGTGTGTCCTTTAAAGCCTTAATGGTCCTGTGACTTCATCCATTATTTAAAGTCCCAAGATGAATTATGCTCTTTTCAACTACCCAGATGGCCCAGGAGCATCTGCTGCTGACTTATCATTTGTTACATCAAATATTTGAAAACTGCTGTATCTGTGCCTGCAATAAGATTCTGTCAGCCTAGCAGCACACTATGCTGTATTCTGTATTGATATAAAACAATCACCGCCAGTATGTATGTAACACATGGACTTCAGATTTCTGAACATTGTTACATTGTTTTGACTACATTTAGTTTGGCATTTGTTTTGGTTATTATTCAGTTCATTACAGTTCTCCCTTTGTAATTATAATTTGGCAAATTAAAAGGCCAGTGGCTAAAACGTGACCTTACAGGATATTTCCTAAGGACCTTCAGAAAATCTATAGTAGGACCTTTTAGTTTAAGATGATTCAGCGAGAATCATGTATCCATAATTTATGTGACCATACTCACTCCTCCATGTGACAAACAATACAGTATATATCTATTCTAAAATAATTTAACATTTTTAATTGAAAAAATATTTTGTTTTAAACAGTATGTTTGTAACAGATTCTGGATACTTCTTTTACTAATCTTGATAAGCGCTGGCTTACCTGAGGTGCGGAGTCTAACGATCTCCCCGGTGTTCACCAAGAACCGCCGCAAGGCGCGGTGGGCTTCGCTGCCAGGAGTCGCAGGTCGCGGTCCCCAGGTTCGCCCCAAGATGTAGTACAGCGGAGTGAAACGGAGGTAGCGGAGTCAAACAAGCCGGTTCGGTACACAGGAATGGAGTCAGGCAGAATCAGAAGGCAACTCGGAGTCAAAAAGCCAGGTTCGGTACACGGATCACAAGAATAGGAGAATGGTCAGCAAGCCGGGTCGGTACACAGGGATAGGAGAGCCAGGGAAGTCAAACAGGCAGAGATCAGCACACAGGAAAACACTGGAAACTGGAATACACTGCAATCCACGAAGAACAGGAGCCAGGAACAGGTAAGTGTTGCTCTGACACTCAGCGAGTGTCAGAGTGAGGTTTTTATGCTGAAGGGGATTCAAAATCCCCGCCTCTGGGTTGTGGTCATGTGACCGCCTCCGGGTGCGGTCACGTGGTCCTGGATGCGGAAGTGCGGCTTCTGGACGGAGCGGCGGGGATCAGGTTAGTCCGGCGGTTCCCAAAGTGTGCGCCGCGGCTCCCAGGGGTGCCGCGGCGCTGTCACTAGGGTGCCGCAGGCCAGGCAAAAAAAAAGAAAGAAAACAGAAACTTACCAATCTGCGCGGCGCCGGGACCCAGCTGCCTCCTCTCTCCCGCAGCTGTCACTGACGTCATTCAGTGACAGCTGCGGGAGAGAGGAGGCTGCTGGGTCCCAGCGCCGCGCGGATTGGTAAGCTTTCTGTTTTCTTTCTTTTTTTTTTGCCTGGCGTGGGGCAGAGGAGGAGGAGGACAGATGGCAAAGAGGGAAGACAGACGGCAGAGGAGGAGGGGGACAGAGGGCAGAGGAGGAGGACAGATGGCAAAGAAGGAGGACAGAGGGCAGACCAGGAGGACAGATGGCAGAGGAGGAGGGGGACAGAGGGCAGACCAGGAGGACAGATGGCAGAGGAGGAGGGGGACAGAGGGCAGACCAGGAGGACAGATGGCAGAGGAGGAGGGGGACAAAGGGCAGACCAGGAGGACAGATGGCAGAGGAGGAGGGGACAGAGGGCAGACCAGGAGGACAGATGGCAGAAGAGGAGGGGACAGAGGGCAGACCAGGAGGACAGATGGCAGAGGAGGAGGGGGACAGAGGGCAGACCGAGGGCAGAGGAGGAGGAGGACAGATGGCAAAGAAGGAGGACAGAGGGCAGAGGAGGGGAACAGAGGGTAGACCAGGAGGACAGATGGCAGAGGAGGAGGGGGACAGAGGGCAAAGGAGGAGGACAGAGGGCAGAGGAGGAGGGGGACAGATGGCAGAGGAGTAGGGGCACAGAGGGCAGACCAGGAGGACAGATGGCAGAGGAGGAGGGGGACAGAGAGCAGACCAAGGGCAGAGGAGGAGGAGGACAGAGGCAAAGGAGGAGGACAGAGGGCAGAGGAGAAGGGGGACAGAGGGCAGAGGAGAAGGGGGACAGAGGGCAGAGGAGAAGGGGGACAGAGGGCAGACGAGGATACAGAGAGCAGAGGAGGAGGACAGATGGCAGACCAGGAGGACAGAGAGCAGAGGAGGAGGACAGATGGCAGACCAGGAGGACAGAGGGCAGAGGAGTAGGACAGAGGGCAGAGGAGGGGGACAGAGGGCAGAGGAGGAGGACAGAGAGCAGAGGAGGAGGACAGATTGCAGACCAGGAGGACAGAGAGCAGAGGAGGGGGACAGAGGGCAGACCAGGAGGACAGAAGAGGGGGACAGAGGGCAGAGGAGGAGGAGGACAGATGGCAAAGAAGGAGGACAGAGGGCAGAGGAGAAGGGAGACAGAGGGCAGACCAGGAGGACACATGGCAGAGGAGGAGGGGGACAGAGGGCAGACCAGGAGGACAGATGGCAGAGGAGGAGGGGGACAAAGGGCAGACCAGGAGGACAGATGGCAGAGGAGGAGGGGGACAGAGGGCAGACCAGGAGGACAGATGGCAGAGGAGGAGGGGGACAGAGGGCAGACCAGGAGGACAGATGGCAGAGGAGGAGGGGGACAGAGGGCAGACCAGGAGGACAGATGGCAGAGGAGGAGGGGACAGAGGGCAGACCAGGAGGACAGATGGCAGAGGAGGAGGGGGACAGAGGGCAGAGGAGGAGGACAGATGGCAAAGGCGGAGGACAGAGGGCAGAGGAGGAAGGGGACAGAGGGCAGGACAGATGGCAGAGGAGGAGGGGCACAGAGGGCAGACCAGGAGGACAGATGGCAGAGGAGGAGGGGGACAGAGAGCAGACCGAGGGCAGAGGAGGAGGAGGACAGAGGGCAGAGGAGGAGGGGGACAGAGGGCAGACGAGGATACAGAGAGCAGAGGAGGAGGACAGATGGCAGACAAGGAGGACAGAGAGCAGAGGAGGAGGACAGATGGCAGACCAGGAGGACAGAGAGCAGAGGAGGAGGACAGATGGCAGACCAGGAGGACAGAGGGCAGAGGAGTAGGACAGAGGGCAGAGGAGGGGGACAGAGGGCAGAGGAGGAGGACAGATGGCAGACCAGGAGGACAGAGAGCAGAGAAGGGGGACAGAGGGCAGACCAGGAGGACAGAGGAGGGGGACAGAGGGCAGAGGAGGGGGACAGAGAGCAGAGGAGGAGGACAGATGGCAGAGGAGGAGGGGGACAGAGGGCAGAGGAGGAGGGGGACAGAGGGCAGGGGAGGGGGGCAGAGGAGGGGGCAGAGAGCAGAGGAGGGGGACAGAGGGCAGAGGAGGGGGACATATGGCAGAGGAGGGAGACATATGGCAGAGGAGGAGGACAGAGGAGGGGGAGAGAGGGCAGAGGAGGGGGACAGCATGAGAGATGGCAGACGAGGGGCCAGGGTGACAGAGGGCAGAGGAGGGGGCCAGCGTGACAGAGGGGGCAACGTGAGAGGGGGCAGTGTGCCTGGTTGCAGAGGGGGCAGTGTGCCTGGATGCAGAGGAGGCAGTGTGCCTGGATGCAGAGGGGCATTTTTGCATACAACTAAATAAGAATTTCTGTCGTGACCTAAATACTTATTACAACTTTTTGACCCAACTACCTCTAAAACAGGACTGTTCAGTAATTATTTTGGAGGGGTGCCTTGAAAAAATTTGGAGACTCTAAGGGTGCCGTGAACTGCAAAAGTTTGGGAACCACTGGGTTAGTCCGTTACAATGTTATATGTGACAGACAAAAATGTAATAACTTGTAGTATTGATCCACCTGTGCAAGACTACAAAGAAATACATCCTAAAGTTTTAAATCCATCATAAAATGATAAAGAGAGATCACTATTCAGTTATAACCTTTCCAATGCAGTCTTACTAAATTAAAAGGGGCTGACAGGGCTGGGGGGCAGGGGCATCTGCCAACTGGATCAGTCCCATTATGGGAAACTTTGGGCTGGGACACTGGGCTAGATGGATTTTTTACTTTAAAATGTTCCTTATAGTCCGCTTCCAAAGAAATAGCTTAAGGTAGCCGGAGCTGAGCACAAATATACTCAAGAAAAGGTTTCAGTAAGAGGATGACTATTTGTAGGCCCAAACAAGAAACATGATCCAAGATGGATTAGGCAGTATTGACCATCTTGGATAAGAGCAAGTTCAAAAACTAGGTTTTAGGTACATCAGCAGTTCTGGTGAGTGGAGGTGAAATTATCAGAGACAATTCCTAACAGTTTTGTTGCTGTGATTTTACTCGTCCTCGGCTCTTGGAGTCCACCAACCTGCGGTAGACAACTTATTTTCTAATATACTAGTAAGCCCATCACACAATCTCTGGTTTCTAAACTGCCCCAGAGTGATGTAAGGTTAAACACCTCCCTCTTAAGTAGTGTCAGTCATCTCTGAGGCATACAACTATCTATCTTGCTTGAATGATAGTTCTCAGAAATCACAGGTGCACCTAAATATATATGTGTACTGAAACAAAAAACAGGAACCAAAGCAGGTCATTTAAAAACTCTAAACACACACCATATGTCATGCCCTGAGGGTGATACCTTCAATCCCATGGGCTGGTTGCAGATATTTTAAGACAGTTGAAAAAATATTGATGTCCAAATCTTTTTCCTTCTCCCGGCTGTGGCTGCCTATACTTTTTCACTTGTATGGGTTTTTTGGATTAGGTGAGAGCATAATTATAAACTTTCGTTTTATGACTTATCATTATGCTGATTTAATGAATGTTACTAGGTAATGGTAATTTTGGGCTATGCTGACCTAATCTGTATTTTTCAGTAGAGGTGAATTCACTGCTTATTATTTTCATCTTAATGTGTGTTATTAACTAAAGGTGTATTCGATAATTATGCCAATTTGAATTTGTCGTGGAAAACATTGAATTCAGTAATGGTGTATATACATTTAACCAATTACAAAAATGGTTTAAAAATCTGTTTTTAGCAATACATGACAAATTAAATGGACCTCTTTTCTGTGTTTTTGTACAGCAGCATTGTAGGGAAATTGAGTGCTTTTAATCAATTGACATAAAAAACTGTTAAGTCTCTCTTTTTCACATAAAAATATTGAAAAATGTAAAGCCGACCACCCCACCAAATAGCTTAATTTGAGCCTCATAATTATTTCACTCTGTAATACATATGTAGACACAGTAGTACAGAGTAATTAGCATTGAACATTGACAAGAGACGACTGAACAAATGGGTTTCTTGTATAAAAAAATCCTGTCATGTACATACACTGCTGAATCTGTTTGACACCTCCTGAATACTCTTTCTCCAAGTTCAACAAAATAGGCCTTTAATATTGCAGTACCAGCAGTATGCTATACTCTTATTGACAATATATATCAGTGAACTTCCCTTGAGACAAAATCCAGAAAATTATGAAACTTATTGAACCTTTTCACGGATCTCTGGGCCTGACAGGCAAATTTGTTCCCTACTGGCATTTTGCTGCTAACAGGAATAAAATAGAAATTCTATAATAAGACTAACAAATACTATTGTCACTTCTTTTTGTTGTTTCAGCTCAGGTGCAAAACAGGGATATATCTGCTGGAATTTAAAATAGACTATAAGTTGAAGAAAGAAGGGGGAAATGGCTCAAATGAGCAGCAGTATTTTATAATATTGACGTAAATTGATGTAAATAATGTAATGCAATCAGGATTGTACCTAATGCATCAGCTGAAATGATGCTCTTCTCATTCCATTTGATTATTAGATCCAGGGCCTGACTGAGGGTTTAGGCCACCCTAGGCTAATATGCTCATAGTTCCCCCTTGCCTCCCATGCCAGGCTAATATGCGGTAGGTAAAAATGAACTTGTCCTTAATTTAAAATCCAGCTACCTTCACCCCTTCCCCCCCCCACACCAATGTTTATTATATATTACAATTAATTTCAGTTTATATCACAGTTTTTCACTCTCAAAAATTTTGCTCCATCTCAAAACTCTTGCGCCCTAGGCTGCAGCCTAATCAGCCTATTGGATAATCAGACCCTGATTAAATCATACTCTCCAATATTTATAAAAACAATATTGGAAGACAATAAGCACACAATCTGCCGAAAACCGCACAATAGCAGCCTAAATACCGATTGGATCTGTCCAACCAGTTTTCAATAGCCCACACCACCATTGATGTTTAAAAACTGAGCTATTGACTGTTATATGTTAGCTCCATCAACAAGGTAGAAACCATTTTTTGGGAACTATGTTTGTTTTAACCAGTTTAGAAGAATCAAGGCAGCATTCCTGGTAAATGCACATCATCTATCTTAGTATACCCTTAGTTTGATTCTTTTTTCAAATTCATGTAAATGTAACCCTTCTTTTGCTAATTTGTCTTTCACTTAATAAAAGCTGTTATACAAGCCTTTGCTTCAAAATAAATACAAAGCAATCTAATTAATATTTAAATACAATTCCCGCTTACATTCAATAGGTGTATACATTGCGTTAAAGTATATGACTGACCATAATAAATAATTCATTTATACCATAATGCTCATTTGCATAGAAGTAACATCATTTATATTCAGTGCCGAGTAGTGCACATTTGGGTAATGACAAATGAAAGAACTCATTAAGCACCTGAATTTTTCTACGAGCAGAATCTCAATTACGCAGCCACATGGCACAGATATACCACTGAGGTAGTAATTGGAAAATAATGTAAGTTAAACTACCTTGAGCATGTAAAAATTCATGTACTTATGTAAGTATAAGTTATGCTATTGGATTTTGTTAGGGCAGTTCAATGAGCTGTTCAAATAAAAGTATAACCATGCTTGCAGAAAAAATAAATATTGTACGTTGGGATCACTGAACAGAAACTGTGACAAAAAATAAAAATAAGTCTGTTGAAAGCATTAAATAAAAACACAAACAGCTATTATTCTGCTCAACAGCACAGTTGTGCAGTGCAACTGTTGCTATAAAGAAGTCCACAGATTGCAGTCAATATTACACACATAGGGCCTGAGTCATTAAGGAGAGCAAAGCATAAAAAAGGAGTAACATTTGCACCTGGGCAAAACCATGTTGCATTGGAGGGGGAGGTAAATTTCAAATGTGGGGACAGATTTATAGTTGGGGTAGGGCATGTCCTAGATCGACATTAAATTTCAGTGTAATAATAAAGCTATTAAGTATTTGTGTGTTAGATGAAAAAACAGCCAGTATTTAACTTATGTGCAAAATAATAAACTAATTTACACCCCTTGTATTGTAACATGGTTTGTCCCAGAGAACATTTACTCCTTTTTTGCCTTAATGACTCAGGCCCATAGTGTATGATGAAGTGTTGGTTGAAAATTGGGCATAATTTACGCAAAAAAAAGCCGCACATACAAATAGCATATTTATGCCAAGAGCTGAGCCATATACATCTTAAGATCCTTGCATGTCTGCCCCCGTTGCAAATGCTAGAGTTTTGCAGAAGGCACCCATCACAGACTTACGTCCAACTTGTGCCCGTGTACTTATACATTTGTTTTATGTGCAGAAAACATACTATTAGGCATTAATAAAACTTAAATAACTTCTCTAATAGAACAGAAACAATTTCCTATTTTGTCTAAGAAAGAAATATGTTTTGCTTAAACACTCACACAAATATATGCCCAAGTGATGAAGAAAGCACAAATCAGTGTCAGCGGTGCAATGATAAACAGCCAATCACAAGCTGTTCACTAGAGCCAGTAGCCATCATCCTCATCAACTATATGCACCTGCCCATCTGCAAATAATTCTGCTTTCTTGGGTGTATTTATAACTTTTTCAAAGTCTATATCTGATCGGTTTTGCTAATGCCCTTAAGGTACTCATCCTACATTAGAATACCCCCGTTCCACCCTGAGTCACCTCACCAAAAGCAGGCTGGGATAAGTGCAGAATCATACAAATCCGCATGGGCACATATGCAGTCCAAAAAAATACTGGTAAGTTAATTGGCTTCTGACAAAAATGGACCCTAGTATGGATACAGTAAAGCGGGTAGTTATTTATAGGTAGGGCCTCACAGCCGGGAAAGGGATACCTGATATTCTGCAAGGCTTCTACATTTGTACCTGCATGGGCAGAAATCTTCTGCCAGTCTTCTTCGTTTGTAACTGCATCCATAGGATTCTTCTGCAAGTCTTCTTTGTTTGTACCCTCATGCGCAGGACTCCACTGCAAGCCTTCTTCCTCTGTAACTGCATCCGCAGGACCCTTCTGCAAACCTTCTTCGTTTGTAACTGCATCCACAGGACCCTTCTGCAAGCCTTCTCCGTTTGTAACAGCATCCGCAGGACCCTTCTGCAAGCCTTCTTCCTTTGTAACTGCATCCGCAGGACTCCACTGCAAGCCTTCTTCCTTTGTAACTGCATCCGCAGGACTCTTCTGCAAGCCTTCTTCCTCAGTAACTGCATCCACAGGACTCCACTGCAAGCCTTCTTCCTCAGTAACTGCATCCACAGGACTCCACTGCAAGCCTTCTTCCTCTGTAACTGCATCCACAGGACTCTTCTGCAAGCCTTCTTCCTCTGTAACAGCATCCACAGGACTCTTCTGCAAGCCTTCTTCGTTTGTAACTGCATCCACAGAACCCTTCTGCAAACCTTCCTCGTTTGTAACAGCATCCGCAGGACCCTTCTGCAAGCCTTCTACCTCTGTAACTGCATCCGCAGGACTCTTCTGCAAGCCTTCTTCCGTTGTAACTGCCTCCGCAGGACCCTTCTGCAAGCCTTCTTCCTCTGTAACTGCATCCGTAGGACTCTTCTGCAAGCCTTCTTCCTTTGTAACTGCATCTGTAGGACCCTTCTGCAAGCCTTCTACCTCTGTAACTGCATCCGCAGGACTCTTCTGCAAGCCTTCTTCCTTTGTAACTGCATCCGCAGGACCCTTCTGCAAGCCTTCGTTTGTAACAGCATCCGCAGGACTCTTCTGCAAGCCTTCTTCCTCTGTAACTGCATCCACAGGACTCTTCTGCAAGCCTTCTACCTCTGTAACTGCATCTACAGGACCCTTCTGCAAGCCTTCTTTGTTTGCAACTACATTCACAGGACCCTACTGCAAGCCTTCTCCGTTTGTAACAGCATCCGCAGGACCCTTCTGCAAGCCTTCTTCCTTTGTAACTGCATCCGCAGGACTCCACTGCAAGCCTTCTTCCTTTGTAACTGCATCCGCAGGACTCTTCTGCAAGCCTTCTTCCTCAGTAACTGCATCCACAGGACTCCACTGCAAGCCTTCTTCCTCAGTAACTGCATCCACAGGACTCCACTGCAAGCCTTCTTCCTCAGTAACTGCATCCACAGGACTCCACTGCAAGCCTTCTTCCTCTGTAACTGCATCCACAGGACTCTTCTGCAAGCCTTCTTCCTCTGTAACAGCATCCACAGGACCCTTCTGCAAACCTTCCTCGTTTGTAACAGCATCCGCAGGACCCTTCTGCAAGCCTTCTACCTCTGTAACTGCATCCGCAGGACTCTTCTGCAAGCCTTCTTCCGTTGTAACTGCCTCCGCAGGACCCTTCTGCAAGCCTTCTTCCTCTGTAACTGCATCCGTAGGACTCTTCTGCAAGCCTTCTTCCTTTCTAACTGCATCTGTAGGACCCTTCTGCAAGCCTTCTTCCTCTGTAACTGCATCCGCAGGACCCTTCTGCAAACCTTCTTTGTTTGTAACTGCATCCACAGGACCCATCTGCAAACCTTCTTCGTTTGTAACAGCATCCGCAGGACTCTTCTGTAAGCCTTCTTCCTCAGTAACTGCATCCGCAGGACCCTTCTGTAAGCCTTCTTCCTTTGTAACTGCATTTGCAGGACTCTAATGCAAGCCTTCTCCATTTGTAACTGCATATGCAGGACTCTAATGCAAGACTTCTCCATTTGTAACTGCATCCACAGGACCCTTCTGCAAGCCTTCTTTGTTTGTAACAGTATTCGCAGAACTCTTTAAGAAAAGTACAACAGCTCTGCAGGCAACTCAATGTCTAGCTTTTTTCTTCTGTCCCTTTGGAGGACCCTTGGCTGGAGCAAGTGGAACAGCTCCTTCCCTTACAACTGGACCACTCCCTGGTTTTACCATGGTATTTTCTGAAAATACAGTCTTCTGTAAAAAAACAAGGTATAATATGCTGTGGGTTCTCCACATAAAAAAGTTGATATTAAAGTCAGAATGGGATGACCCAAAGGTATCAAAAGAGAATCAGCACAGTCTTGAATAAATTGTATCTCAACCCAGAGAAGCTACATAAGATTTGGCCCTCGGTGCCCTTGACATGTTGGCGTAATTGTTCGGAGAGAGGAAATATATTTCACATATTTTGGTCATGTCCAGTTCTACAGCCCTTGTGGAAGGAGGTATTTAACTTACTTGGAGCTAACTTTGAATGCCTGGTCCATAACTTCCCAGAGTTGGCCCTATTACATCACTACCTCAATCCCACAATGGGACAAATACATGATGGACCATGTTCTCATAGCCACTAAGGCCGCCAGAGCTCAGGCAAGGAATTATCCATTGCCAACATCACTGTCAAAGATTATAGCAAAAGTGAATTTTAGTTTCGAAATGAAGACCATGGGTATACCATACTCTACGGCTACTTCCTCCTCAATAGTGAAAGCGGGAACTTCGCCACAGACCTCCCAACAGAATGTTAATGCACATTCAATGGGTTCTTAGGTGTTATTCAACCAGCAATGTTTCAATGTTATGTTCAGTTGTTTACATAGATGTACAGAGTAGACGGATAAATAAGCTGCTATAACCGTACAAAAGCATTTTATAGATGTGACTACATGTTCAAATCTTGTTTTATGACCGATTGTTGTGTTCCGTACCCACTATGTACCCCCTTTTCCTTCCCCATTATAATGTCTTTCTCTTCCCCCCTTTTTTTTCTTCTGTACCCCTCCATGAAAGACATATAAACTCTAATAAAATTTTCAGTTAAACAAAAAGAGAGAGTCAGCACAGGGGTGAAAAATGCTTTTGCCGTAAAAAGACTGCTAGCAACAGAACATTTTTAAGAATTCCTTTTGTTTCAGTAGTCATAACATTAATATTTAGGCAAGGGCAGAATTACTGTGGTAGCTGTTACGGCACTCGAAGAGTGGGGCTGCAGACAATTTCTCACGTTTGCTGAGTTATAGAAGCTCCATCTAGTAATCAGGCTGGGGCTACTGTTATATTAAGGAATCCTGTGTATAGACTGTATGCTACCATTTCCTATAACAGCAGCCACAGATTGGTCTGTAGAAGGAGTTGTTGTAAGCTGGAATAGGTGAGAAATTGTCTACTTTATGTACATTTGGGTCCTTCCTAAAATTTGTTGTGCAGGCCACAAATGTTTAGTTACACCCTTGTACTACGGGATAATTTATATTAGGATACTCCAGAAAACAAGATAAGTATGGCCACTTTAATCTATAGATCAATTATTAGGATAGTATTGAATTTAATGTTATGTATACTATTAAGTCCCTTTAAAACTTGCATCACAATACATACCTTTTGTACCACTTTTAACACTATTAAGAGAGTATGGGAATTGAACCAATTGACCACATACCATAGCATTTGTACTTGTGATTGTTTACTTTGCACCACCATTTTCTAGATGCTGTCTACTCTGGTGGGCAGGGGGGCACATGCTCCCTGGGCAGGATCGAAAATTACTATTTTTGGCCGGTGCATTAACCGGCCCAAGTCTGTATTATTTTGTGGCTGGCCCTTCTTCCGGGACTAGCCACCTTTTATCATTGGCTGCGGCCCCTCCTCCCCTCCTCCTCTCTCTTCGGGCTTGTCACATGGGACGCTCACCACGTGACAGGTGGATGGAATAAGGTAAGTGAGTAAGTAAGTGTGTGTGTGTATATGTAATATATATTGTGTGTGTGTGCAGTATATAGTGTGTGTGTGTGTGTGTGTGCAGTATATATAGTGTGTGTGTGCAGTATATATAGTGTCTGTGTGTGGGCAGTATATATAGTGTGTGTTTGTGTATGTGGGCAGTATAGATAGTGTGTGTGGGCAGTATATATATTGTGTGTGTGTGTGTGGGCAGTGTATATATTGTGTGGGGGGGCAGTATATAAATATAGTTTGTGGGGGGGCAGTAAATAAATATAGTGTCACAAATCCGCTAGGGTGCGTGGGATCCTGTTGGTTTTGACTGGGATTGGCAGCATCCCTCCCAGAGGCACAGCGTCTAACAGAGCGGAAGGTTTTCACCAGAGAATCCCGCAAAGAAATTTGGGTTCCGCAGCTTCCACCCTGCGGGTTGCGGCCCTCCAGGGAAGTTCCCAGTATGAAGTGATAGAGAACTGGCACAAGAGATGAGGGTAGCCCTAGATAACCACTAAGGAGTGGATGATGATGAAGGTAGAGGCAGTACACAAGAATAGATAACACGTGGAGGGCTACATCAATTAACATCAATTGATGGAGTAGGTAAAGGTGAATTACAACCACACATTTGGAGACATGGAGAGCAATGGTCTGCGGCAGTTACCACTACTGTGAGGAGCAGGTAAGCGATGATCTGCGGCAGCACAGTTGGAGATATGGAGAGCGATGGTCTGCGGCACTTACCACTACTGAGTGGAGCAGGTAAGCGTTGTCCTTTGGCAGCACACTTGGGGATAAGGAAAGCGATGGTCTGCAGCAGTTGCCACTACCGAGTGGAGTAGGTAAGCGATAATCTGCAGCAGCACAACTTGGAGATATGGAGAGCGATGGTCTGCGGCAGTTACCACTACTGAGCGGAGCAGGTAAGCGGAGATCAGCAGCAGTACACAGAGAGGTGGAGGGTGATGATCCACGGCAGTTTCCACTATCAAGTGGAGCAAGTAAGCGGAGATCAGCGGCAGTACACAGAGAGGTAGACAGCGATGATCCATGGCAGTTATTACTAACGAGTGGAAGAGGTAAGCGGAGACCAGCGGCAGTACACAGAGAGATAGACAGCGATGATCCATGGCAGTTATTACTAATGAGTGGAAGAGGTAAGCGGAGACCAGCGGCAGTACACAGAGAGATAGAGGGTGAACACATCGAGGAGAAGGGAGCTGCTTCCAGGCCAGGAGACTGACGTGAAGAACCAGGATTGAGAAATGAGGGGAGGAGCCTTATAAAGGAGCGCCAGAGGAGAGCAGCCAATGAAAGCACCAGACAAGTAGAACAGGTGAAACGGTCTGCGCAGGCTCAGGACCGTTGCTGGCATGAGAGCCTGAGTGGGGAACAGAGGATCAGGGGGCGGGTAGGCGCGCCGGTCCCCGAGTGGCGGCCACGGGAGACAGGCGTGTGAGATATAGTATGTGTGGGGGGCCAGTATATAAATATAGTGTGTGTGGGGGCAGTATGTTAATATATTTAAGGGAAGGGGAAGGTCTTAATATAGTGTGGAAGGTAGGCTATTTAATGGTGGAGTGCAGGTGGGGGCTAATTATTTAATGAGTGCTATTTTATTTGTGGGGTGATGGTGGGGCAATGTAATTAAAAGTGGGGCCTATGAATATATAATGGGGTAATTGGACCTTTAATTTAATGCTGGGGTGGTTTGGGAGATATATATTGATTGTGGGCTGCTTGTGGAAAATGAGATCTATTTATTAAATGTCATTATGTATTATTTAATGCTTGTGATTGTTGTGGGAAATGGTAATATTTGTTAAAAGTAAATGCTATTTAAATTATTGCTGGGGCTGTTTGGAGGGAGGGAAATAGGTTCATATATTACATGTGTTTGCTATCTAATGTCAGGGTTGGTTGGAGGGAAAGAGATCTATTTAGCAAATGTGAATATTATTATTTTAATGTTGTGGCCGAAGAGAGGCCTAATTATAAAATGTGGGAGCTATTGATTTAACACTAGCACTGGTTGCAGTTTTCTAAATTTTATGTACCCATTTTGTTTTCAAATAGGGCCTCCAATATTCCAGGATCCAGACAACCAGCAAATGAGCTCAAGTAACCAGCAGCCACAAGTGGGGAAAGTGACAAGAACAGGTAGGAGAGAGCAGGACAGTCTGCCAACTGTCCTGAATCTGGTAGGACAGTCGCGAATTTGGATGACTGTTTCACTTAGGACAGTTGGGAGGTATGTCCCGCTTCACCGTGTACTGCTCATGAAGGCAGAACTGTGTGCACCTAACAGTAGTGCACACAGTATTACCTGTGTATGTGTCTAAAATGATAACCATGCTACATCATAGGGGTTACCCTTTCTAAAGTGGGCATAAAAATATATATATGGATCAAGCAACACTAAAATAGCCTCTTTTATATAGATAAATATATATTGTACAAAAAAACACCCTTTAAGGATGGGCCGCTACTTATGGGAGTGCTTGCCCCCCAGGCTAAAGTCTGCCAGCCCTTCCCTGTGTCTACTCAAGCTGCTTACATTCACCACAAGTTAACATATTAGGGTCAATGGACTGTCCTCAATTGATCCCCTTGACCCCAAGTGCAAGCACTGCTTAATGACCGCATGTCAAATGCAATCATGTTTGAATTGCAGTGTCATTGGAGTTGAGCGCAATGCCAGTGGGTTTGCAGCCTTATAGTGATATTTTCTATACTCGTACTTCTGCTGTATCTTCTGTAACTGTAAACAAACGCAAGTTAACTCAATAAAACATTTGTATCTTAAATCATCAATCATGTCTAAATTAAAAACCTGCGGTATATTAAAGCTTTAAGGATTGTTCATCAAATACACCATTTTAATATGATGATGCATGAGGGACTTGCCACATGTAAATGTTCATGATAAAGTACTTAGCAGAAGTGGCTATTTCAGGTAGCGCATATTAATCATGTTAGATAGAAGAGATAAACTTATATAAGACTGATCATTGATGTGCAGCAAACCTAGCAACTTTTCAGAGTACATTGAATTTCTCAAATTTCAAAATTAAAGGGTGGAAATTTTAAAAATGCTGATTTATGAAAGGGCGAACTGATAGCAAACCACTGGAAACTGTCGTTTTCAAAAATGCCTCATTACAAATTGCAGTCCTGATTATTAGCCTTTATAATATTGAAAATTGTGAGATGTATGAAACGGCATTTTTGCAAACTGCCGTAAAATCTGCAGAAATAGAAGTATTTCTGACAGGTGAGATTGCAAAAAGTCAAAAAGTCATTGAGATTGCAAGTCACTGGCCTATGCAGGCTTAGCCTATGAAAAGGACCCAAAACATGTCTAATACTCATAATATAATTTTAGTAATATATACTGTATATATGCATCTTTTGTTCCTATTTATACCTAATACCCAAAAGACACTTAATATACATTTTGAATGTTTTGAAAAAAAAACATTTATTAATCACTCCCTGATCAGATAACTTATCAAGTAATTAAACAGTCAAACAATATATCACCTCTATTGTCAAGAAACTTCACCTGACTACCTTTGCCAGTCACAAACCGTACTCTGCGTACTTGTGACGTGGAGGTTTCCTGTAAAGGATTCCATCAATTTAATCTTACACTCACCTATCCCTAAGCTTACAGATCGAACTAGTCCCTTTCCCAACACAGATACTCACTTCCACACCTCTCAACTGCCACCATCTACGTATAAGACCCATAGAAAACCTATGAGTTAATTACCCAATTGTGCACTCTGTGTGCTCTGATAGCTAAAAAAATTAACACTTCTCACACTGGTATTCAAAGGATTAACATAGCCAAGTACAGTCCACATCTTCTAAACAGATAGTGAAGTTTTTTAGAGAAATAATTATTAAGTTAGATTTAATATGAAAAAAGTACAATGCTTACAGATTATAAAAACAATTAATAAAAGATGACATAACATAAACAAAACAGATAAACTAAAAAGGAGGAAGTTTCAGAGTATACACTTACATACATGTTGTATAGTCTGTGTCAATGGAAATTGGCTTGGAAGATGTACAGCTTATCAATGTTGATTGATTTTCCAAACATCTGACAATATCTTGTAAGTAGTCTCATTTTAAAAACAATTTTTCACCTTTGCCCTTCTACAGGGGAAATAATTAACTGTGGTTAATTCTGTTTAATTAGATAGCAGCAATATTTTTACCTAGGCAAAATGTTCAGAAGTTAGGAAATTAGGAAACACAAAACACAGAGAACAACTGGAGACTGACAACAATGACACTTGTATCACACTCACATACAGATAACATAGACACAAAAAAAACCTAAAAACACTGTGAATAATAAGCATATCAACAAAATACAATAAGACAATAGCTATGTACAAGACAACTTTCAGATATTAGATTAAACTTACAACACCAAAGCACTCTTTCCTCTCTCTACTGCTGTAGCTCCTTACACCCATATCAACTAATATAAGGAAGAACAACAACATTTTTGTTATTTTGTCAAGAAACTGCACCTGACTACCTTTTCCCACCTAGCAAATGCTAGATCAGTGGTAATCAAACAATCTATTCCAAGAGAGAAGGCAGAAATGAATTCCCTTTGGCGCTAAAATTAATTAATGTGTTGTAGTTGCTCCCAACAACAGATGCTGACCCCTGTTTTTCTTGATAATGATACATTTGTGCAAGAATGGAAAAAAATTCTAAATACTTGCTCACAGGCACTCATGAAACTCCTAAATGAATATAGGAGCAGTAAAACTACTGAATTAGAACGAATTGAAACTGCCAAAGAAAATTTGGAGAAATTTAGCTATCATCCAGTTCATAAAGATAGGAATGATTGAGCTAATAAAAGACATTCATTTTGAAAAAGAGTGTCACAACGGAAGTGTAATGGAGGCTAACTGCTGGTGTTGACATGACAGAACAAGGAGGCGGGGAGTCATACGCACCCTTGGTATTCACCAGGGACCCCCACAAGAAGGTATGGAATTGGCTGCAGAGGGTGCGCAGGTCACAGTTCTCCAAGACAGTCACCAGCATGATAAATGAACAGCGGATAATCAGACAAGCCGAGGTGGTAACCAGGAGGATGATGCAGTACCGAGTTAGTAGCCAAAAGTTGTCAGGGAAGCCGAGTAGTACCAGGAGAGCAGAGTCAGTGCCAAATCAGGATCCAGAGAGAAGTCAGTAACAAGCAGAGTCAGCAGGATAATAGAAACGGAAGACTGGAACAAACACTGGAGATCAGGTGTGAGCCTAGCGGTGTCAGAGGCAGCTTTAAATAGAAGCAGGGTGCTCCTGATTGAAGCATGAGAAAGCCTGCTCTGGATAGGCAGATGCAAAGCGAACAGCGAACAGACAGGAAGTGTCCCCACTGCTAGGCAAAGGGACAGCCTAGCGTATGCATGCTAATGGCCAGAAACACTGCGTACCGTTGCTAGACAACGGAACGCTTGTGGACAGATGAAATCGGTTGTCCGTCCACAGCAGCAGTAGCAAAAGAAAAAAAAATATAGGAGAAATCAGAATTTTTACTAGAAAGGATAAAATTTACCTATATCAAACAACACAAACAAATAGCTTCAATTATAAATGATCAAACATATTAATAGCAAATGGAAATCCTATTTATAATTCAAGAACACAATGAGGTAACAAATTTTGGACTCAATTTGATTCTAATTCTTCTAGACAGATATTTGACTCCCCTAAAAACAAAAAATATTTTATATTCCAAAATAGTGTCTAATACTATATTGTTGGACACTAAAGAAAAGAACATGGAAACTGATAACTGATAATGATACCTACAGAATAAGACCAAAACCAAAATAAAGATTCCCCTTTTGTATGAGAGGATAAATAGATCAAAATCATAAAAAAAGATTTCCAGATAAAACTCACACTCATTATGAACATCTAAACCAAGAAACCCCCAAAAGGGGAAGAAATTTAGAATTAGAGGCCATAGAGGAGGCAGAAAGACAATCAGAAAAAAAATCAAAATATCGATAAAGCTGAGAGGTACTGTATATTTAATCTGTCCTCTAAAATTCTAACTCAAGACCAAAATGCATTATTAGCTAAAGATTAAAATTTGAGCCATTTAGTAAGCCTAATTTTTTTAGTTATTTGATGATTTAAACAGATGTGTCCGTAATCTTTGTCAAAAGTTTTATTTTGTTTCGAAACTGCAAAAAAATTAAAAAATAAGTGGTTCCCCAATATTTTTAAACACTGAAAATTTGAAATGTATCTCTATACTTGAGAGCTTAGGTATTTAAACAACACAATATTCTAATACACAGACTGAATTTATTCCAATTTTTAATGCTAAGGAGAAAATAAATACTACATTTAAAAAAAAAATCAAACTTTTAACAACTTCAATACAGAGGCACCTTTATTGATAAATCTTTGGAACAGCTTAAGATCTTGTGTGAAAAAGAGAAAACGATTAATTATAAAAATCATAACCTATCATCAGTGGAACAAAAGGCTTTAACAGAACTCTGTGAAAATAACTCTATAATAACGACAGTGGCAGATAAAGGAGAAGGAATTGTTGTCCAAAATTTGAATGATTATGGAAGCTAAACGTCAATCAACAAATATAGATTTCTATAAAACCATACCTCTGGACCCTACCGTCCAATATCAAAGAGATCTAACTGCATTTTTTTAGATATTACATTAGAGAAGAGAATCATCACAAAAAAAGCTAGAGACTTTCTTTATCGCAAATATCCCGTCACTTCCACATACTACCATCTTTCCAAAATTCACAAATCACTTACACAGCCACCTGGACATCCTATTATATCTGGCATTGGCTCAAATCTTTCATTTTATGTTGACTCCTGTCTTCAACCCATATCCACTTCTCTACCATCACACATTAGAGACACAACATACTTTTTGCACTTAATTCAAAATATCTATTGGCAACTAGATTACATGTTTTTTTTTTACTTGTGATGCACAGTCACTCTACACCAATATTACTCATGAAAAAGGGATAAATGAGGTTGAATATTATTTAAATTCATGTAACACTATAATAACAGATCAAATTAATTTTACTATCTATTCTTGTATTCATAGTAACACAATAATTACTTTATGTTTGACTGTAAATATTATTTACAAACACGTGGAACAGAGATGGGGACCAAGTTTGCCTCTAGCTTTGTCAATTAATATATGGGCAGATTTAAACAGTCACATATTGGATAGCGAGTTCCTGGTGAATCTGGTCCTCTACGCAAGATATATAGATATTTTTTAACACATGGAAAGGTGATTCAACATCGATCACCCACTTTCTCACATTCACAGAATCATCAGATGCTATATCCATTTTTCAGATATTACACTTGAAATTGAGATATATCATATACAAACTTATACCTTATACAGGTTCATTTAAATCCTTTTTTGAAATCTGATTTGGGTCCAAAAAGCCAAAGTGGTTTTCAAGAAAGCAAAAAATCTTGGGAACTTATTTGCTCCTGGTCGCTATCAAGAAAAAACTAACTTTGCTTTGGATAATAAAAGTAAAAAAAAAATGGTTTACAGAGTCAATAAAGAGGATAGACTGCTTTAAACACAGAGGCAGGAAATGCCTAATATGTAATTATATACAACCTCAAGATTTCTTTAAATCTTTTGTCACAAAATATTTTTTTTTATCCAGTCCTTTTGCAATTGCAATACAAATTTTGTTATCTATATGCTACTGTGGCTTTTTGGCGACCAATATATTAGACACACCAAAACTCGGGATCTGTTTTTTGGAAAACAGATCAAACATTAAATCTAAGAAGCTCAATCTTCGTTAATCACGTCCCTTTTTGAGAAACATAATAATGACACTAAGGGTCTAAAAGTGATAAGACTTGAAACTATAAACTAGGCAGTTAGAGGGCGTGATAGATTTAGAAAACTAATCCTCAGAGAATCTTATTAGATTCAGCAAATAAATATAATACAACATGAAGGCCTAAATGAATGTCTTAATCATGATTTTGGGTAAATTATAGAATATTTTGACCACTTTATACTTATACATAATGTAAAGTGTATATACAAATATGGGGAAAATATAGATGAGAGTCTTTAGTGAATTTTAGTGATTGAAACTATATAAGAGATTAAATGATATGCCTAGAAATAGCAAAATAACAGATTATAAAATATAAAAATAATGAGTATACTTTAATTAGATTTATTGTTTATTATCTTTTCTGTTTATTATTTATTATTTTTTTCTTTATACTTATATTTTTATATATTTTATAGTATATAATTTTATCATTTAGTTGTATATAGAATTGTTGTAAAATATAGAGATAAGCCCTTTATGTAATTATCTCATTATAGATGGTTGCTGAAGATTTTTTCCTAAAATTTACAAGCTAAAAATTCATAAAGTATCTTTATGTAATAGACTCAAGAATTGAACAATATGCTGTAAATAAATACATTGATGTAGATTTCATATTGATTCTCTTTTAATTGTACCCTTTTATTTCAGATAGCACAGATATTTTAATTAGGAAGAATCTCTAAATGATTTATGGATATTTAAATACACAAGGTTTTTACCTCTAACAATTCCTTCTGTTGCAAAATGCTCCCTGCTGCACGGAAACATGTCAAGGCTGCTACAAAAAGTCTCAATTAAGGCTGTTTTAATGGTTGCTAATAAGAGGTGCATATTTCAAAGCAACCAAAGTAAAGACATCAATTAATTCTTTCAAATTGCAGGTGATGAAAATATTTTCAAGGAACAACAATGGTAAAACCTACTATACTATCTAGCTAATGAATGGCACCTCGTATGGAGGTTAACTAACATCCGACATTTGATTATGGGCAAGTTAATTGAAACCTGTGTACTGGCTAACAAGTTGCAAACGCAGGAGCTTATGAGTGGCTTGCGCTCTCAAAGTGGATAACAGTGATCAATAGACACTAGGTAATTATTATTGTGTGGTTATTGGAGCCAACGAATTGATAAGCGTACTGTCTGGATGCGAACTTAGTTAACTCCCACAGTGAAACAGAGATCCGAATCTACAAATGACTGCAAAGTGAGTGACAACCTTTGTGCTTCTTTTTATATCGAAACCGTTCATATGTTAATTTGGAGACAATACACATTTTTTTACCCAATGCAGTTTATAACTCTATGAAATTAGGGATCAGAGTATATGACTGACATTTATTACTAATCATCACACATTTGGTATGCAGTCTTAAAGAAACTTTCACATATTATATAGAGATTCTACATCAGTTGCTATTTATATTGTATAATTTAAGATTTTAATAGTAATAAATGTCTGTTTTATTTCTATAAATACAAAGGAGTTGCGACATTCATTTCAATATAATTTTTAGCAAGCTGCCTAGTGGTTGATAACTTTACCTTTAACATTATTTCACTTATCAAGAGTTACTTTATCACTAGCAAATAGAGACAAGAGACACTTTTTTGGCGAATGAAAGGTCATAAAATTTTATTGAACATTAAATTTAATGAAAAATGGTGGCAAATAAATAGCAAGACCTATCTGCCTTCAGCCATATCCATAAACCATGAACTTATTGAACTAAATATTGGGACAGTCCGAGGCAGTGGACTGTTTAGCTTATTAGCTGAGGCCCGCCTGCCCGACCAAGTGGTGCTCATAACTACCCCAAAGGATAGTATAACTAATTGAACATCCCTGATAGGGAGAGTGCCCAACATGCCACCAGAGCATATCATTATGGGCACTGATTGGACTGCTTTTCACCACAGCTAGGTTCCCCCACCCCAGGAACCTAAGCCCACCACCAAAGTGACCTCTCAAGGCCCAAAGAGAGAACAAAAAATCTGCTCCACACAATATGCAACTCCAACGTCAGACAATTGTAATCCATCATCCTTACAAAATTAGGAGAATCTCGCTTTAATGGTTGGGTAACTAATTGCTTCGCCCCCTAAACCCAAAATTAACTTAACTGTCCTGATCACTTTAGAACGTGCCATAACAACACTTTATTCTGGGAATGATGTCCAATCAAATTAAATGAGCAGAGGCTCATCGGTACTTAATGACTTTGAGCCTGATTCATTAAGGAAAGTTAAGCAAAAAATTAAGTAAGTTTTCTTACTCAAGATATCTGGACAAAACCATGTTACAGTGCAAGGGGTGCAAATGAGCTTATTATTTTCCACATAAGGAAAATACTGGCTGTTTTTTCATATAGCACATAAATGCGTGATAACTTATTTGCACACTGAAATGTAAAGTAGATATAGGACATTCCCTACCCCAACTATAAATCTGCCATCCCATTTTAAATGTACCCCCTACAATGCAACATGATTTTACCTTACTTGCTTACTTTTGCTTAACTTTTCTTAATGAATCAGGCCTGTCAACATCTTATTTAATATGGGCAATGAGATCCAGGCCCGTCAACTTACAAAATCATTCCCACCCAAGAGAATAACTAAAGATCCTGGTCGCCCAAATTTAGACTCACTATTACAAAGGATACTTAACAGTGAGCACCATCGAAGCTTCCTAAAACCCAACCAATGAACAAATCTAGCTTCAGGGAAAATACTCAAATTCCGAGCGGAACCACTTTTACTGGCCCAAAAAATAAATGAATGGCCCACAAGCCACACCGTCTTGATGTCCCGTTGTACACCTAATCACATGGAGGAGAAGAAGACAGGAGACAGACACTAACGCAGTCATATGAAACAAACAAATGAACACAGCAAAAAGTGCACTTGGCGCATGCACAGGGTGACCCACATGGAGGTAAAACCGAAAACCTCAAGAGTCCACCAGCCAGTCAGGCTTCCTATTATAGGAAAAATAAAGAAAAATCCCTCTATGCCTCCTTTAAACAAACAAGAGACGCATGTCCTGGGTAAATCCCGCTGAGATCATATGCCAATTTATTGTGCTGGGAATGGCCTGATGTAATTTTTAAAACAACTTGACCTCCAGCAACCTAAAGGCATAATATTATGCACAGAACTACCCTCCAGAGCTGTAACAATAGCAGTGCCAATTCTAAACGAGTGAGTCCCGTAATGTATGACGCTCAAACCAAGGCTAGCAAAATTTTTAAACACAACATTAAATTAAAATCCTGTTAAAGGAAAGCCATCCTGATATCTAAGTCAATTACTACCAGGTGCTAGCTCCATACTTCAATACAACGAAGCCAACCCTACACGGCAAACTGTGGAATCTGTACTGCTTTGCAAAGTAATGCAATGCCCTTTACCAAGCGGGTCCATCTTAGACCAGTGGTTCTTACAGAATATAACATCATCCCTAAAAAACACGTTTTTATAAAGTAAACTAGAACAATTTGACAACCTGGAAGACGCCACCAATTCACTAATTCAAATAGCCCCAACAAAAGCCATTGAGAAGGCTAATTGTTAAAAAGATGCCTTTAAAACTATCACTAGCTATCTCGCAAACAACAACAAATGCCCCAACAATCACTTGTCAATAGGTCTCCTCCTATCATCCTGAACTGGGGAAAGCTTAGCCAAGACTTTTAAAGTCTTATATACTAAAAAGGATTTAGTAACATCCCGAAGACCCTTGAACTGTAAGAAAAAAATAGATACATGTAAGGGTGCCTACCATAAAAGCCTTAGACTTACCCGAAGTAAAACCATTCCACACAAAAGCTAGAATAAGTTGCTCTTCCTTCTTACTTTTAACTTTGGTTGGCAAACAGAAAAACCTCCCAAGATGACCAGGACCCCTATATTTCTTGAAGGTGGCCGTCCATGCACCACTTAGTCTTCTATACCGGCCCTATAATTGACCAAAGAAAATCAGGATTTGGAACCTCAACGGCATTAGCTTCTGGAGCAAGGGAACGAAACCTGGCCCAATCAAATCGTGACAAAGCATCAGCAATAACATTAGTAGACACTGGAACATGTCTCACCTTAAAAACAATATTAAAAAATAAACATTTATACACTATGGGCCTGAGTCATTACGGGACGCAAAATGAGCGCAGCGTACATACGTGCACTAATGTACGTACTTTGTGGCTGCGAACGGCCGAAGTCATTAAGCTGCGTATTCTCACATACGCAGCTTCATGACTTGCGGCGCAAGTCTTCCTAATCTACCCGTTCACGTCCGTACAAGCCGGCACATACTTGCATTACGTGCAGAAGCGAACGCTACGCTGTTTAGTGCATAATAACATCATTGGTGAATCTCTCAATTGTTGAATCATGGTGCTGGTTGCAAATAACCGTAAAAATATATATTCTCCTTGTTATGCTACTTTGTTTACCCTGTCAAGATGTTTTACTTTTGATGATTAAAATTTCGTAATATTGAAATATTTACAGTGTTTTATCGTATATCATGTATATTTGATGTGTTTTTATAATGTCATATGTATTATATTATTATTATATTATATAAGCCTTTGGTGTCAGCTGGAAGAAATGAAGTAGTTATTCAAAGAACCTATGTTTTCAATCCAGAGATTTTCAACAAAGACTTGCACAGACTACTTCGACTTGTCCATTGCATCCAGGAGACTCAAAAGGATCAGGATACGCCTAAATACTTTCTCATCCAATTGTTATATGATAGGTGTAAATTATAGTATAACCTTCTTTTGTTGAAACACAAAGTACATCTCTGGTCTGTTTAAGATCAGAGTTTTCAGCATAGAAAAAGAGTGGAAGCTAATTATTTTGTAAAGAAACAATGATCCAATTTTATTCGTTAAGTGTCTTTTGCTGAAGGAATTTTTTTATGACTTTATTAACCTATATAACACCAATGAGGTTATGCCACTAGCCCTGTTTTCCATGTGTATCAGGTTGTGTCTTGGTTCTGTTTTCAGTATATGTTTTAGAAAGAGGTTATGTCGTACCAAACTGTTATTTCTTTGGGCCTTATCACATTATATCCCGGATGTGAGGTGTGACCCTATTGGTTGGCCTCTTCTCAATTGGCTTTTAAACAACAGCTTTACTTAAGTGTATAATGCTAATACGTAAATTAGTTCAATGAAATCACACATATACCAGTTTTTCTTGTAACAAAAATATTTTAATTTATATACTAAAACTATTAACAAATGTTAAGTAAGAAACAGGAAAAAAAATAATCAATGAAAGGTATTTAACATTTTTTTGAGATATTTTTTTTTTTTTTTACATTTTTTTGCTTTTTCTTTATGGCTTTTTATATTTTTTTTTCCTGTTTTTTTAATTCATCCAGAAGCCTCTGGCTGTGCCTTGGAGGACCCATCGACTCCTCATCAGCTGCAAAAAATGAAAGACAACAATTTAGTAAATGCACTCTTAATACATTTCAATGTGGTGAAATGCTAGCTGTCAGTTCTTGTACCTTTGCATTTTGTAAGCTCGGTATACTGCATAAATGAATGTTAACCAAACACTGGCCCCATTCATTAAATTTTGATAAATGTAGAAGTACATAACATATACTGAAAACAGAACCAAGACACAACATGATACAAAGACAGGTGACAGGGTAAACCATAAATCAGATTATCTCTGACAGATAGTGATGGTAGAAATCAGCAAGAAGAAGGCCTAAGCTTAAGAAAACAGGGAAAACAGGCCTATCGAAAAAGGACAAGAGGGTGAAGGTACTGTAGAAGGAGCACACAACAAAAGAGGGCCATGCGCATGAGAGCTTACAACCTAAAGGGAAGGGGGAAACACAAGTAATACAAAGTATTATATTACTATTATATTGTTTTGTTGTATACATTAACTTTCTGCAAAATTTAGCCAAGGAGAATCTCACCATCTAGGGTGCATTTTTAAAGCCTGCCAGCTGAGTTGGCCTGCGCACAAGACAAGAATTGCTGGGAGGACATTTTTCCCATTGTGGGAACTTAGGATGCCTTGTACTGTGAATGGCCAGTGAAAACTGTTTGTCATGTTCTACCCAAAAAATCCAAACATCATATATTGAAAAAAAACAAACAAAAAACAACTAAAGTATACGAAAATTACCATGTAATGTACTTACTTTCCTCAACCAGCACTTGTGGTTGCTGAGAGGTGGATTCTGGTTGGCTCTGGAATAGCAGAGGTGATGCTGCCAGGTCAGCGGACTGCGGCGAATCCTCCACCACCGCTGACTGCACCTGTTGCTGTTGGCTACCACCTGGCGCCTCCGGTGTGACCACCTGTTGATGTTGGCGGTGGTGTTCGGAGCTGCGTTGGCGTCCTGTTGGAGACCATTATGTGTTATCTTATGTGTATTTTTGTAATGTATTCACCATACACAGCGAATACATACATACATGCAGCGAATGGTAGCTTGGAATGCTAAAATGGTACTCATGTCAATAACATTAAATTTGTAAAAAAAATGTACACTTAAATTTTTAACATATATATAATAGGACATAATCAGAATAATCGCAAATAAAACTAACATTATTCATACGTTTAGTATGAGAATGGTCAGAAAATAGGCCTTTTCTGTCCATATTTCCTGTGAGAAGAAAAAATTTCATTGCCATATTATTTAGTGTTTGAGCACGACTAACTAGCAATAATTTCAGCCCTCAAATGTGCAAGGAGGTCGGGCTGCCGTCTCCGCAGATCACTCCATCGGCGTTGCAACTGCACGATGGAGCGGCGGGTACCAACCTTCATACGCAGACGCCTGCGCACGGCTCTGTATGCCTGCAGTTTCTCATCATTTCCCACATACCTCCCTGCGGGCTTAAAACAACGGTCCATCGTTGCTGTCAGCACCCGCAGTTCGGTACGTGAGAATACTGCAGACCTCATTTTGTCTCAGAAATGACAGTTTAATATCCTGCTTACCGATTGGTTCTCAGTGCACGTTGGTGCGTCTGCACGTCTATCGCAGAACCTGTACTAAGATGGCTGACTGACCTGTCAATCACTGCTCAAGCGTGCCTAGCGTTCTGGCGCGTACGCAATTGAACGCACCACTATAAAATCGCATACAGCATGCGATAGTTCGCCCTGACAATTTCTGCATGGCTTTTCTAAGTTGTTGCTGTCAGGAAACAGTTAATATTGCCACATATTGAGGTAAGTAACATGGGCCTAGGTCTGCTATCTGACAGATAGCGTGGTAGGAAATGAAATAATTGCACTTTCTTTTTTCCTTTTTTAGATTGTACTCACTTTGGCCAAAAAAACCTTCAAAAACAGGAGAACCTTGCTCCATTTTGGGGTAAGTAACATGGGCCTAGGTCTGCTACCTGACAGATAGCGTGGTAGGAAATGAAATAATTGCACTTTCTTTTCTACAGGAAAACCTGAACATGTCTGAACAAGACTCCAATGAGCCATCCGGCTCATCATCTGCTAATTTCTCAAAAAATGAAATCGACATTTTGGTCGAATTGGCTGTTGATAGGCTCCACTCCACTCCGCGTCCACTCTCTGCACCATCAAAAGCAAGAATATGGGAAGAAATTACAAATGAGGTCAATGCCGTGGCTCCAATCAGACGCAAGGTTAATGAGGTCCAGAAAAGGTAAATATTTAAGCGTACAAAAATTGGTTAAATGTGTCCAGATTTTGTGGATAATATTATCCTGCTAATGTGTATATTTTGCACACAGGTGGCAAGACTTTAAACGCCGCCTAAAAGATAAAATCTCTGAACACAGAAGACATGCAAGAATGACAGGTGGTGGACCTCCAGCAACGCTGGAATTCACTCCATTGGAGACCAGGGCATTGGCCTCTTTGGATGCGGAGATGGTTCAAGGTGTGGGCCGCATTGACACCGGACGTAGCTCAGCCGCCATCGAGCCTATCACAGCTACAGGTATACACACACACATATATATAAATATATCAATTACCTAAGGACGGCATTATTTATTTCATTTTTTCCCCTTGTAGGGCCCAATACAGCGGAAGAAATTTCAGAGGATGAGCTGGTGGAGGAGCCACGTGATGTGGAACAGCATCAGATGAGTGAGGAGCCAGAAGTCAGTGAACGGGAATCACAGTGAACGGCTATCACAGTATTAGAGACACAAATGCCACAGATATTGCCACAACCTTCACCCGTATGGAACACACTTTACACAGTAGCCTCACCCGTATAGAGAGCACTATGGACTTAAACCTTTCATCTATCAACACTACCCTTACCCGTCTCACTGACCTTATTGCAGTGTATATCACCAATCCACAATCACGCATATCACAGGAATCTTCTCCTACTTCTTTCTCTCCATCTCTTAGTCCCATGTATCAATCATACTACACTTCACCCGATTATCATTCCACAAGTAGGCCTTATCGCGCGCACCCGTCTTCACATATTGAACAACTCCACTCTCAAGGTTCTATTGGTTCTAGTCTAAGACCCCAAATGCATCGCCATCATTTTCAAACCAACCCATATGTTGACATTGAACCATATTCCCATTCTAATCAGCAATACAACTATTATTTACCACCATCTGCCCCATCTGCTGCTCCACTGGCCTCTGCTTCCTCACCACTGTTGCCTTCT
Organism: Mixophyes fleayi; assembly: GCF_038048845.1. Lineage (NCBI taxonomy): Eukaryota > Metazoa > Chordata > Amphibia > Anura > Limnodynastidae > Mixophyes > Mixophyes fleayi. The sequence goes on along the minus strand of NC_134405.1, from coordinate 113,492,614 downwards.
ATGTCACGGGTTACCAGAAGCCTGACTCATCCTCGATGTGATGCAAGCATTATACCAGCAAAGAGGGCCCGTAAAAAAAAAAAATTGTTTGTTTGATGTGTTTTTGCTATTGTGTAAATAAATTGTATAATTATAAACTTATTAGCTATGTATGTTGTATTTTTAAAAAACATTACAAAAACACTTACAAGAGAAGTAGGTGTCCAGGACATATTGCTTGAAAGACACAGCATCAACTGATTCTGGAGGGCTGGGGTCAGCATCTAACACCTCATGGAACACAATCTCGGCCTCCTCCACCCAAGGAACCCCACTCCTAATGGCGATGTTATGGAACACCACGCACAGAGCTATGATATCACATACAGTGGATGGAGCATACATTAGAGCACCACCAGACCGATCTAGGAACCGGAATCTGGCCTTTAAAAGACCAAATGCCCGCTCCACAACCGATCTAGTGGCTGTATGTGCGGAGTTGTATGCCTTCTCCTGCTCCGTACGTGGGTTTAATAGAGGAGTGAGGAGCCAAGGGTGAAAAGGGTATGCGTTATCTCCTACAAGGGGTGACAAGAATGAAAAAGTTTAAAAATATGAGCGAGTGTCATAATTGTAGACACAAATAACTATATCTATGCCAACAAGACAGGCAACATGGATGAGAAATAATGGCAAAAGAAGCAATCAGACACATAACATATTCAATGTATTTGTAACCAAGGTTTAAGTTTTTGAACAACTTTTCATATGGGCAGCTATCCATGTTGGATTTTAAGGTAAACATCACAATTAAATGTACTTTTGAATGATATTGCAATGTGCCTTTGTAATATATCTACTTAGCTACCAAACTTAAGACATTACTATTTCCACTTTAAACTACCACATACATGACATGTTTGTTAAATAATAAAAATACCTAATAGCCATGCATCACCATTCGGCCTTGTACCACCTTGCCTCAGTTGCAATCTTTCCCACATCCCTGATTGCCGGAAGGCAAAGGAGTCATGTGTACTCCCTGGCCACATAGCTACCAGGTTACGAATCTGGAGAGAGGCGTCACATATAGCTTGGACATTTATAGAATGGAAATGCTTGCGATTTAAAAAATTAGCAGCATTCCCACCGGAGGGGACCAAGGCTACATGAGTCCCATCGACTGCCCCTATGACATGCGGGAAACCGGCTATGTGGGAAAACTGCAGTTTTATCGGCACCAGGGACTCCTCATCGAGTGGCAGATGTATGAATTGCCTTAGACGCGACACAAACGCCCCCAGAACAACCTTTAGCACACGACTGAAGGACTTCTGGGACATCCCTGAAGCGACTCCCACAGTGGTCTGAAATTACCCTGTCGCGCAAAAGTGCAATACCGCCAACAGTTTAGTCAATGGCGGTATTGCTGTTGGGCTGTTGCGCTTGGGCTCCAGGTCAATCTGCACTATGCGCAGGGTGTCCAGGATGACACGAGGCGGGAGCCGATAACGCCGCACCACCTCAGCATCAGACATGCCAAAGAGGCTGACACATGGCCTGAACACACGCTCCCTTGGTCGGCGACGATGGGTTACTTGCTGATTTTGGGGGCGGCGATGCTGGTTGCCCTCCTGTGCTGCCACATGTGCCTCGGCCATTTCTAAGAAACGCTATATTTGAAAAGAGAAGGATGTGAAAAAAATACAATTAACTCATAGTGTGGAAAATGTCACTCCTATTTGCACAGGAAACATTGACAATATACTTACAACAAGTGGGTTGGCCAATCTCATAATGTGGCTAAAAAAACAAAACAAAAATTGTCAGAGGGTGAATAAGAAGTTATGGCATCTGCTTCTATGCTATGTCAGGTTGCAGACCTAGACCCATGTTACTTACCTCAAAATGGAGCAGGATTATCCTGGTCACTTGCAAACAATTGTCAATGGGAAACTAAAAAAGATAAAAAAAAGTAAACAAAAGATAAAAATAATCTACAAAGTACTACACAGCCCAATACAAGCAAACTATTATCTGTAACTATTATCTGAAACAAAGTATAACACCCAAAATAACAAAAAAGTCCAAGACAATTCAAACAATAAAATGTTAAAACAAATCAACCAAAGAAACCATAGTAATATCTTAAAATATATCGTGCAAACATACCAGTAAATGAATCAGCAGTGAACAGGGCACATCATCTACGCCGAGCTTTATAGCAGTGGTTAATTAGCAGAGAGTATGCAGGTGAGGGTCTGCATGCGTCCTGATCAAATGGGCGTTCCTTCGGATAAGTTGTGTGTGCTCGTGGTTTAGATCTGAGAGATAAACTAGACCCTTGGCAGGCACACAGCGTACGCCACCACAAACGCGATCAGCTGCGTTCACACAACTATGACTTGGACGTAGTTAGACGGGAACGCCCCTATGAGAAATTGACTACGGCACCACGCCCCTCAACCTCCCTGTTCCCGCCCAGAACTCGTAGCTTGTCGCAAATGGGTTTTGCGATCGCGGCTGTACAGTTTTTGCGTTCGCGAAAGTAAACTGACCCGGCAACCGAGCATGCGCACTAAACTTTGGCGTTCGCTACGCACTGAAAAGGGACATACGTCCCTTGATGACTCAGGCCCTATATGTCTAAGCAACCTCAAAGTAAGGGGATAAGTAGCCTTCTGTTAATTTATAGCATGCACCAGAAAATAATATTCTTATCATGCAAGCGGTTACTCCACAAATCTACTGCCATAATGATTGGAAACAACTCCAAAAGCAAAAGATTCTTTGCGAGACCCTCTTGATATCATGAAGGGGACCACAGAGCAGCGCACCATTCACCATCCAGATAGGCCCCGAATCCTAAAAAACAAACATTGGTCCACAAAAAAAATCCTGCTAAATTGCTTCACAAAAAGACTCCACAATCTAAATCCTCCCTGACCTCCATAGATTGCCTAATAAAATGATGACTTTTTACTGCACTGCTTTAGCTCTCTACAACTTACGACAAAAAACCCCACCCATTGGAATAACTCAACAAAGTTAAATAAACCAAGAAAGAACTGAACCTATTTTAACTTGACTTTCCATATCCCTAAAAACAAATCCAACATACCACTTAATTCCAATATTTAATCCTCAGGTAGCCTACAAAAACCCGCCTGAGTATCAATTTCAATAACCAACCAACCATAGGGCCTTCCGTCTTCTTTGATGGCACCGGAACACCCTTAATCCTGAATAGCGGCCAGGCAGAAAACAATAGCTCTGTACATACATCAGAACCTTGCAGATCAATGAATAAAATATCATCTAAATAATGGCCAACCCCTTGGTGCCCCAAACACACAATACACCAGAGAAGAAAAGAGCTAAAACATTCAAAAAAAGCACAAGACACTGCTCAACCCTAGTCAGACATTTGTCATCCTAATACCCACTTGGCAAACACAAACCCATATATTTAAATGAAGAAGGTTGCAAAGGCAGAAGACTAAAGGCAGACAAAAGCATTAATGCATCTTCAAATAATTGATAAACCACTCTGCATATATCATCCAAAATTGCATCATTCACATACATCCCAGGAGGGTGTAACCAGTGCTGTATCATTCTAAACTTTCCTTGCTCCTTTTTTAGAACAACCCCTACAGGTGATACAACTAAACCCTATAACAAAACATATAACATAACAAAACCACCCCATAAAAACTTAGCTGCTCGTCTATTGGAATATCAACTCAACCACTTGCGCATTTCTGGTTATACAACTGGGAAAGAGCCTTAATGTGAAGGTGCCCCTGCAATGGGTCGCTTGGTAGCAGCTGGAGCTGACTTCTTAGTGCAATCTCTCCTGGGATGTCCTCCACCACATGAAGAACAGACATGCTAAATTGACAGGATTGCCCCTTGTCACAGTATAGGCAAAACACAAGCATACCTACCAACCAATTTGAGAAATTGCAGTACGCTACTTCTCCAATGCCAGAACGAGATTTTGCAGCAGACAATGCGGCCTTAGCCTTAATAGTAATGATGAACATGTCAACAAAATGTCCAATGCAAATTCCATCGAGCACTTTTGTGCTGAAGGACTGTTGTATTAATACAGCGCACAACTTTCTCACCCACTTTGCCTAGGATGCTATCCTGAGCATCCGACAGGGATTGCTCTTTTTCTCTAGGAGTTGAATCAATCTCTCGATATTGCTCTGTGACTGTACAGTAACATCACCACTGTCTGAAAAAGAGCCCACAACTAGGCTATCACCAGGAACCACATAACAGACATGCTGACCAGCTGCAACAGACTCTCTTTGTAAATCGCTGACCACCTGAGATGACGACCCCTGAACAGACGTGGATGTTGTCTCGATGCCAGCTGTGCGATACCTCCAATGCCTTCATGAGATACGACCAGCAGAACCTGTAGTGGAACAAGCAGAACAGAGCTCTCCGGTCCAGGAGCAACAATTCAAGAAACAGCTGGCCTTGCTGAAATGACCAGTAACGTAGTAGGCTCCAATCCAGATGACCCAGCAACTACAGTCTGACTAGCTTGTTGACTTATAAGGGGCAGCATGGATACATCCGTGTGGGAAACCAGCAGAGGGGCCACCAGGGTGGTCTCACAACCAAATCCGTGACCTACTCCACCAGTGACTAAAGGCACAGAGCTATTGGCTATGTGAAAAGATGGCGTTAAACTAGAGGCCTGTGTGTAATCAGACCGCGCCTGATTTAAAGTAGAAATTGTTGGTGATGAACAGTGTAAGACGGTATTATGTTACCAGTAGACATGCCGCTGGCTGATGTCAAATTAATACCCTGTACTTGACTAAAGCTGGAGGCAAAAGCTCTAAACTGGTTTTGTAAGATGCTAGAGCTTAACAGGGGATTGGGCGAAAAAGGAGAATTAGGAAAATAAAGGCCAAAAGCATTGAGGGGTTCAGTACCAGTTGGAAACCCAAAGGGTTGCCCAGGCTAATTAAAAAAACCAACCAGACCCTAAGCATATAAGAGGAGCCACAAGCCCCATGGTCAGTGGACCAGGGAAATGCATTGCGCTGAGGATGTGCAAAAGTCGTCAAGGAAGAAGAGAAGCAGGTGTGGTACTGCTGCACCACGGGGCCACAGGCCCCTTGAAACTGGCGTGATAAGGTCAGGGGCAAATTGGGCACAACTGATAGCGCTAAGGGGTTCACACTGCCCGGACCATAGCACCTGAAACCTGAAAAGGCAGGGGTACAGTAAAAACAGAAAAGGGGGGGCATATGATGTTGAGACTATGGGATTGAATAGCAAGGGGGGGACACAAATGAGAAAGGGGGCAAGATTTGAAGAAACTTTAGATTATGTGAATGTGCATTTGCTGCCACATCTGCCTGCCCAGACTGAACAGGCACAGTAATGGCAGATTCTTCTACATTAGGAGGGTTGGGGGTAGGGCTATGTAATAATTGCATTTTCTCCCCACTCTCATAAATGATGGGGGGGCAAATATGCTGTGGAGTGGAGTGTCATACCCACGGTTAATTATTCTGATCTCTCTCTGGCAGTACAATCGGGAGTCACATAGGGGGGTGGGGTGGACCCATTAAATTCCATCACCTCATTGATGACAGTGGAGTCAACCACGAGCTCACATAGGTCCTCCCTAAGCCCTAAAACTTATTGGCTAATAATTGCCACCCACTCCATGTTAAGTTAACTCTTACTAAACTCAATACTTTCACTTCAATATGAACAACTTCAGCATTTATGCTACTTTGGGCCAATTTCTGCCCTCTTTTATCCTTAAGTGCTTCTATTGTCAGACTTTTAGCACAGTCCTCACAATTAACTTGTAATATAAGGAAGTAGCCAACCTTTAATAGTGTTGTTGAGGTCAAAATTGTGTGTGTTTACAGTCATTACAAATCAGCCAATCAGAATCTGTATAAGTTTCAATATCGGCACATTCACTTTAAACCAGTGGTGTCAAGACTCAGTCCTCAAGGGTTACCAACAGTTCATGTTTTCAGGATTTCTTTACTATTGACTGGGTCAATAATTATCATACCTGTGTCCAGAGTCGGACTGGGAATTAAAGGGCCCATTGGAGGAATGCAGTGGTATGGACCCACTACATTGGCCAACTGTAAGGGGTGTGTGGTCAGCCTATGGAGGACAATGTATAGCACCATAGTGGGGTCCATAAAGAAAAACCGGGCATTGCAAATAAGGAAAATTTCACATATATCATGTAAAAGACCTAGAGATGAAACTCCACTACACTCAGGGCCGGATTTACCGCTAGGCAACCTAGGCACCTGCCTATGGTCTAGCGGCTCTCGGGGGGGGGGACAGGAGCAATTTTTTTAAAAAAAGCCCCTTGTGGCCCCTCCCCGGACTCGCGGCACCCTCACCCCCCTCCTCCCGCGACTCGTGTGGTGGGGGGGTGTGCAGCAAGTCAGAAGAGGGGGGGGTCGGGTGCAGCGAGTCGGGGGAGGGGCCACATTGGCTAGTGTGGTGGCTGGTCTCCTCCCTCTGTGTCACATGGGAGGTGCACCACATGACAGGTGCCATCCCATGTGTGAAGGGGATGAAGACTGCACAGCTCCTAGATGGAAAAAGGTAAGTTGGGGGAGGGGTAGGGTAGTATATTAATAGTGTGTGTATTATGTGTGTGTGAGGGGCCACTGTGTGTGTGTGAAGGGGGGGGCCCAAACCGATATCTTGCCTAGGGCCCCATGAGGTGTAAATCCGGCTCTGACTATACTTGACTTTTTTAACTTGGTCACAGCAATGTTTGTCACTGATTTCATTGTCATTGGAAAATCAAAACTGTATAGCAGAATGGAGGCATGAACGAGATCAACTGATAGCAAAGATGTGACAGGACTGTCACTTCTGAGCCTGTCACCAACCCTGTCTCTCCTACTTGCTTATTCTCAAGTGCCAGCCCATGGATGACTCATTCTTACCAGCCTTTACCATGGGAATATGTCAAGATTAAAATCTTCTACATTTTGTTTCATGTTTTCTTTTTTCTTTGGAGAACAAATATTCCTTTATATTTTAAAGTTAATTTCAGTTTATACCTCTGTCACAATTTACACCCTAGGCTGAAGCCTAGTCAACCTATTGGATAATCAGGCCCTGCAAGAGCCCCCAACCCCTAATAATAATATATATAGTATTTAGGAACAGGACTTTCATTTCTTTTACATTTGTGCTCTGGCTTATGGCAGAACACCCCCACCCCAATACTAGTGCATATAATGTTTTCTAGTAGGCCGTTTTTTTTGTTCATTTGCTGGCTTATATCAAAAACCCCCTCCCCCCAATAACAGTATAGTGTGTTATGTTTACTGGTAGTGATTCTATATGTCAGAACCCCCCCCATTAACAGTATAGTGTGTTATGTTTACTGGTAGTGATTCTTTATGTGAGACCCTCCCCCCCATTAATAGTATATAGTGTTTTGGTTACGATAAGTGGTCTTTAAATTTTGACAGATTGTCCCCTCCAATTAACTAAACAAGACAGTCATCCAAATTCGAGACAGCACAACCAGATTCAGGACAGTTGGAAGACTGTCCTGTTTTCTCCTACCTGTTCTTGTCATTTTCACCACCAGTGGATGCTGGTGTCTTTAGATCAGTTGCTGCTTGTCTGGATCCTGGAAAGTTGAAGGCCCTATTTGGAAAAAAATACATGAAATTTTGAAATCTCCAACCAGCCCTGGCAATAAATCAATAGCACCCACATTTAATAATCAGGCCTCCCTCCAGTCCCAACATTTCCATCCCTCCAATCAGCCCCAGGAATAAATGAATAGTACCCCCAACATAAAAAAAATAATATTCACAATTAATAAATAGCCGTCCTTCCCAAACTTAGCCCCACATTCATTTAGTAGCCCCAAACCACCCCATCACGGAATTAAATAGCTCCACAAAGAAATTAAATTGCATCATTATCACCCCACAAATAAAATACCACCCATTAAATAATTAGCCCCCACCAAAACGCCACCATTAAATTAATAGCCTATCTCCCACCCATGTGCTATTAAGACAACCACCACTCCATTTACTCATATCACACAATATAGTAAGACCATCTCCCTATAATTTGATATAGGCAGCTCCCCCTCCATATAGCTTGGAAGGTGCAGTCTCCCCTCACTATAGCTTGGTAGGTGCACCCCCCCTCCCTAAAGATTGGTAGGTGCAGCCACCTCCTTATAGCTTAATAGGTGCAGTCCCCCCTCCTTATAGTTTGGTAGGTGCAACCCACACTATAGCTTGGTAGGTGCAGTTTCCACCCATCTCTATCAATCGGTAGGTGTACCCCCCCTCCTTATAGCTTGGTAGGTGCAGCCCTAAATGTTCACTACAATTACTAATGTAGATGATAAATACAATGCTAAACTAAGTTAAAAGTACTATGGAACTGATTCTGTCATTTATACAAATTGTGAATATAAATTATATAAGCATTTGGTTTACACTAGAATGTCAAAAATGTGAAATTACATGTACGAATAAGTTACACCTGAAGATATAATTGACACAAATATCTTTTATAAACCGAAATCCGCAACTACATTTTGAAGCACTTTTCATCTTTCCTACTATAGAACAGAAATATTCCCAATAGACAACATTTCTGGCTCAGCGTAACTGAACAACAATATCCTGTAATGTGAAAGCAAAAATTACAGGATATTTAAAAAGAACAAGGTAACGGAATGAAAAAAATAATATGGTAGAACGGCTGCAAGCCAGTGATGGCTGCTTAGCCAGTGTGTATAGTTCTAAGTGTGTTAGTTATAAGTGTATTAAGATTTAAATAGCATAATTCAGGGTTATTCAGGACTTCTTATTAGTTATCAGTTATCTCTATACCAGGCTATGAGAAGTGACTAATCTCTGCTTCTTGTCATTTATCAACAGGTAATTACTCCTACCTTATTTGACCCAGGTTCAGAGCTGTATTAAGGAAGTGCGATGTTTTTCAAATATATTTACAATTAAATAGGGATTGTATTAAAAATAAAGTAAAAAGAATCTGAATAACTTTCCGTATTCCTAAAATAATTGTGTAGAAGGCATGTTTACCAGTATTGAACAGAGGGTCCAAGGACATTTATTTATTTTAATAAATCAAATTATTTTTGCATAGTGCAAAGTGGTAGGGTACCTGAATGTGATACCTTCTGCTGGCATACTACTGGGCATTACTGTTGCTATATTACTTGGCAGCGCTACTACTGTGATATTACTGAGCGTTAATTTAAGCATATTACTAGACATTAGAGTTGAAATACTACTGGATATTAGTACTGTTGGCACATAACTGGGTATTGCTTTTATTGGTTATTACTACTACTATTGTGCTTATAATCATCTTACTTAGCTTAGTACTACCATTGAGCATAGTAATAGGTATGTTACTACTCCTGAGTATGATATTATGTATTGCAGTGGCGGAACTACCATTGTGCCGCAAGTCCCGTGCACAGGGGATCATAGAGATAATGGGGTCCTGCTGCATGGCAGATGAGAGGGTTTACTACTTCCTGCCTTCCTGCACTGGGGCCCACAGTTCGCTAGTTCTGCTTCTGATGTATTACATATTTGCCACCAAGAACTGGCTCTGTATTGTATACGAGTCACCACTAGAATGTGCCTTTCCCTGCATATGTGCCTCCAGACTATACTCTCTTTTGTCTACAAGTCATTTTAATAGTTGGTCATGCTGGAAGGTGTGTGGGCTGGGGGGGGGGGGGGTCAATTTTACACTTGGCATCAGGCAGCAATAAAGCTAAAACCTACAGCTACTTTTGGAGGTGAGGATGACAGAGGTGAGTTGGAAAACCACAGCAGTAATACCAGCTGTCAATAAGACAGCAATACAATACAGTTAGCATATTGGGGTTTGTAGTTTGGCAGCACCCAGAGATTCGCATAGCTGTTCTATTTATCAAACTGTACATCTATCAAAGAATCCTCCATTTGCAGCACTTACAGCTTTGCAGACGTTGACATTCCAGCTGTCAGTTTTCTACTATATACAGGGGGAATTTGAACCCATGACTTCTGTAGCTCTTCCAAGGAGTGTGACTGACTTGTAGGGCAATTTTCCCTGACCTTACGGTCAAGCTCATCTCACAAAACCTCAGTAGGATTGTGATCTGACAATTGTTCTAGCCAGTCCATCAAAGATAGTACTCCGCTCCCTGTTTCTTCACCAGATGTTTTGAGCATAGCTTAGAGGTATCCTTCTGCATTTTTTATCTGTCCTGTTTAAATTCAGTTTGCTCTTTTCTCTCAAGACAGTAGTGGGCACCTTTGTAGGATATTTTCAGTCATATGTGAGTGATACATTCTAAATCATTTTCTGTAAGACTAGAGTTTTTCACTCATCTTACCTTTATTTTAAATATTTTGCTGCCAGAGGCCTAATAAATGTAAAGACGTAGACATATAATTTTTAATATTACTTCATAAAAAAAAGTGTTGTATTTTTTATATTAAAAAAATTAGTGGACTGGAGTGCCTTCTTCTATACAACTAGTCTTGCAATAAAAAAAAAATATAAAGTTGGAAGAGCACATCCTTTAAGTGAATTTAAATAGCAACTTATTGCCTTACATAGTAATTGAAGAAAGTATATACTTGGTGTGGACCAATTTCTGTAAGTACATTCTAGATGAGTAATGTCAAGCAGTAATAGTCATTTGCAGCATTAGTCTTAACTATATTTTTAAATCAATTTACTTGTACCTTGATAAAAATAAAAACATTAATTCTTTAAAAAAACAAGACATTTCTTAGTGATTCCAAACATTTACACACTAATTTTATATATATATATATATATATATATATATATATATATATATATATATATATATATATATATATATATATATACACACATACATACATACAAGTTAACCCGTGCATGATACTCATGCATTCTAGTCAAATCAAGCTACTTAAGGTGTTAAAAAGGTTCTTGTCATGCATTCGGGCCATAGCCCAGGCCTCCTCAGGGGAAGAGCGTTAATTCCCAACCTAAGTGCCCTTTTTTAACGTGGTTTTGTCCACATGTCACCACCTCATCATTCTTCTCCATCACCTCATCCTTCATTTTCATCGCCACATCTATCCAGATGTCAATCCAGACAAATTAAATTAACAAATTAAAAACATCTTAGTATACCAAATTTCAACCCTTTCTGAATTTTTTTTTCTACACACACTAAGAATTTAGTAGGTCACACACACACACACACACACACACACACACACACACAGACTAACACACGCCACTAAGCATTTATATTATAGATTATATATATATATATATATATATATATGTAATACCCCTGAGTTACTTATGCCACTGTCATGGATCGTGATAGCGCTGCACTGTAGTTGAAGAAAAACGGAATTTCCCATGAGTCTTTGGGACCATGCGGAATTGTAAGAAACAGGGAGTGGAGCGTAATGGCAATGAAGTAGTTTTGACAGTTGGTCAGTGAGGGAAGTGACAGGTGGAGCTGTGAGGAGAGTAATGGTGGTCAGAGGCAGTTGAGAAGAGGCAGGAGGAGAGGTAGAGACTGGTTAGATGTGGGGAAGTAAGCATGTAGAGAAAGAGAGAGAGAGACACGTGACTAGTGACAAGGAAAGAAACAAGGGATTTATGAAGAAAATAGCAGGATTGAAGAACTGATGAGTAATTGCTCTGGAGGATATCGTAGTAGCAAAGACAGGTCATCTATATAGGACTCAGTGACATAATTACATGAACATTTCAAGAGATCAATTTCCTTCAGATTTTGTAAAGAAAAAATGCATTAGGTGGAGTAGTAGACATTTACCTCATAAAAAGCATATTGGTTGCAAAATAGAGTCAGTATCTCTACCACTATTCCCTGAGGAAAATATTATATATAATACCAACATTAGTAAATAAACCAAGTAGAGGAACTCTGGAATATAACCATATATTTTGTTCATCAATGTAAGACAATATACACATATATATTTAATTAAGTGAAAGTTTAGAAAAAATTGCAAAGAATGCAAATAGTACAGACTGAGTAGGACCATAGTTACAGACATGAACACAGTTCATGATAGCTGCAGACTTTTCTTTAAAAAGAAAACTGTCATTTATTGACACCTTAGTAACTACTGCAGACCGCTGGGTTGGGTTCCAGCAAGTGTTAATGTGTTAAACTCATATAATATTATCCAAAGAAATCTGAGAAAATCATAATTGTGTGGTGAACATTCGAAATCCATCCCTAGTGGTGGACTGGACAGGGTGTCAGCTTGCCCAATGGCAAATGGGCCCTGCGAGCCCCTGTTGAAGTGGACCCCCTTAAACATTATACAATATGTTAAACATGTTTATGACCTTTTAATAGCTTGAAAATATAATAGAAGTTCCAATATTATTGCTGTATGTAACAAAAATTTACATTGTATTAATATTTTATTAAAATAATTTTTCGAGGATATTTTTTATTTAAGAATATAATAAATAACTTGTCTCTGAAAAAATAATTCTGATTCAGGTTATGTGAGGCTGCGCATACGTTGTATAAGCTAGGATCTTTACTGTTGCGACTGCGCAATAAAGCTTAGCTGGGAATCCCAGCCAGGGATCGTGACGTGCAGCCGGAGTTAACTTTGTATCAAGCTAGTGCATACATTGCAAAGACAACAAATATTTTTCATTTCGTCAGCCTCGGGTTGTTGTGTTGTATGTGTTTTATAAACGGTATGTATTTAATTAATATTTTTTATACCATGGGCAGTATAATGGTATACAATATAAAATTACTGAAATTTAACATGTTCACATATTCACATGTCCATGTCTTGAATTTGGCGATAACTGAAAGAAGCAAAATGTTTCATGCCTGCAGTCTCTTTTTTCAAGTTGTTCTAGAATTTAGCAACTTTTTGTGAAAACATCGTACAAGGGAATGACTTTACGGGTAGAAGTTATTGAAAAACATCTAGGACAAGAAAAAATTAAACGATTAAACCTAATTTTTGAGACAAGATGGTCAGGAAAATCCAATGCAGCAACAACAAGCTGTCAGTACTTTTGTAAATCTATTGACATGCTTATTAATGATACAAGATCCAGAAAAGTTTGATGCAAAACAAAACAAGAAGCAAACGTCTTACCTCAAAGTCTTCTGAAGTTTGGAACAATATTAACGGCATTTAGTTACTTGTATATATTTGAAACTACAGACCTGTTATCAAGTTATTTACAGACAGGTTTGCTTCACACTTTCATGTATTAAAGCTATTGCTTAATGATGGTGAGAATATGGATTCCAGTTGCAACAAGTGTAACATTTGTAGCATCTGCCCAATGTGTGTACTCTGGCATCCAACAGACTTCATGACAAGGCATATGATAACCTTTATGAACTTTATAAAGTCATCTGCACACTAGCAGTTACTCAAGTCCAATGTGAGAGGACATTTTCAAAGCTAAAGATCATAAAGACAAGGCTAAGAAATTCACTGTCTGTGGAGAACTTGGAATCATACATGTTGCTATCCATTGAAAGGGAATTGTTAGATGAATTGGATGCAGAAGCAACTATTGACAGATTCGCACAGTCATCTAGTGAATTCAAATCATTGATCTTAACATAGTGGATTGCATGAAATGTGCTTTTGAACTACCTGTTAATGTGTAAAATGTTCAATACAAGCAAACTATTTAAAAATATCCACCATTTATTTAAAATTAAATTATAAGAATATGTATTTATATTTATTATCTACTGTGTACTGCCAGTAATATGTACAATATTTGTACACTGTAAATACTAACTTTTTCCACTTAAGTATTTTTTGTTATGTTATTTTTTTCTTATACAAATTAAGTGATAGCCTTATAGTTGTGGTTGGGCCCCTTTTGTCTCCCGGCAATATTTTTAGACCCAGTACACCATTGTCCATCCCCCAATAGTTACTGATGAAGTACATAGTGACACAGATAGAACTGTGTTTATAATGCAATGAGTCAATAGCACCATAATTTACAACAGGACTACAATGTTTGAAGTTAATATGTGCACCACCATAAGAATAAAATATAACTGTAAATAATATAATAATACATAGTTATTTATTTTTGGGATGCAGTGTTCTTAGACCTACATGATAGCTTAATTCAGAGCAGGTCTGGAAAAAGACAGAAGGACCGATGGCTAAAGGGGCCGGGGCAGATAGGCAATTACTTTCTTCCCAGACCTGACATTTGGGCTCTCCCTAGCCTATGAGTGGCCGGACCCGACATTAACTAACTTCCTGGTGGCTGGTTCCTCTCCAGAAACCAGACACCTTACTAAATTTGTAACGCGGATCTGCTCAGGGCTGTTCCCGGCACCCCCACAAATCCTGATGCTCACCTCCTCTGTCCCCTGTACTCTGCTTCCGGCAAGTGTTCATATCTCGCATCAGGCAGCCTGTGTCAGCTGACAGGGCCTTTCCCGGTCCGTCGGATGCTGCAGGTCATGCAGAGCGGGAAATCATCTTCAAGAACAATGTAAAGATCATGATGATGAGGAGCATGGGGAGGGTGCCAGAAAAGTGTGAGGACACAAGGGTCAACTGGTGAGTGTAAGTACTCAGAGGACACATGATGAGTATGAGTAGAGAGGGGGCAGCAGATGAGTGTGAGTACACAGTGTTCACGGGGTGGTAGTGACTGATGTGAATGAGTTCTCTGTACAGCACTGCAGAATCAGTGGCGCTATATAAATAAATGGTGATGATGATGATGATGAGTTCAGAGATGAATGTAATGTAAGAACTGTATGGCATAATATGATTTTGGGCATTATTGTTGAATAATGTGATTTGGGGGCACTACTGTGTGGCATAATATGATTTGAGGGCACTACTGTGTAGCATAATGTGATTTGGGGGCACTACTGTGTGGGATTATGAAATTTGGGGGCACTACTGTGTGGCATAATTATATAATTTATATACTGTTATTTAAAATTAATAGAAAAGGCGCATTTTGCTGTAGATGGAAATACTTGATGTGGCAGTGTAGGTTCCATTGATCATGTAACAGTTATGTTTATTTTTGATATATTTGTTAGCATTTTATTTCATGTGGAATGATTCATGAAAATTCTGCCATTATAATTTAATTGCTTTTCTGTTGGAGATTTGAAAAAAGCAGTACAATGGTTCTCTACAGTAGCACCCGTATAATTGGTGGTATTGCTGTAGTGTAGGGGTGGTAATGTTGTAGTGCGTTTGGAGGTGAGTATTGCTAACAAATGCGAGAGGGTATTGCTGCAATGTGGTGGTAATGCTGGTTGCTGTAATGTGGGGGGAATGAGATTGTTGTATGGGAGGGTATTGATATAGCATAAGTGTGTGGGGTGTTTATTTCTGTAATTTGGGTACTAGAAATGTATTCTCATGGTATTTGTTGATGCATTAGGGGTGCTAACAATGTAATGTTGGGGGTCATTAGGAGAAATAAGTCAATCCTAGAGTGGCCTAGAGTGTTTGTTAGCTGCACAGCTTTCCAGAAAGTGAACAGTATATATCCCTTTTCCAAACAGGGCGTCAGCCTTCCAGGATACAGCCAAGCAGTAACTGAGCGAAGCGGTGGGGGTCTGAATATAATGTGGGAGGTAGGCTATTAATTTAACGGTGGAGTGTAGGAGGGGATAATTATTTAATGGGTGTTATTTAATTTGCGCAGTGATGGTGGAGCAATTTCATTTATTAGTGGAGCCTATTAATTTAAGGTGAGGTGACGGGATCTTTAATGTAATTCTGGGGTGGTATTGGGGCTATTAATTGAATATGGGGCTGAGTTTCGTGAGGAGGGCTATTTATTAAATGTGAATATGAATTATTTAATTGTTGTGGGAAATGAGTATATTTATTAAATGCAAATGCTATTTCATTTATTGCTAGGGCTGTGTGGAGGGAGGGAAATAGAACTATTTATCAAATGTGAATACGGTTATTTTAATGTTGGGACTGGAGGGAGGCCTAAATATAAAATGTGGGTGCTATTGATTTAATGCCGGGGATGGTTGAAATTTTCATGTACCCATTTTTTTTCAAGATAGGGCCTCAAAAATTCCAGGATCCAGACAAGCAGCAACTAAAGACACCAGCAGCCACAGGTAGTGAAAGCAACAAGAACAGGTAGGAGAGAGCAGGACAGTCTGCCAACTGTCCTGAATCCGGTGGGACAGTCCCAAATTTGGGTGACTGTCTTGCTTAGTCAGAAATTATCCGACTATAAGGACAGTTGGGGGGTAAGTACCGCTTCACACTGTACGTGCACCTAACAGTAGTGCACACAGTGTTGCCTGTGTATTTGTATAAAATGATAACAATGTTACATCATAGAGGCTCCCCTGTCTAGAGTGCCCTGGGCCACCCAGAGCCTTAATCCAGTTCTGGGTCAGGGTGTGAGATTGACACCCAGTGCCCTGCTCAAACCCTTTTGCTGGCAAAAACATTGTTTTTTTTAAAGCAAAGGGGCTTTTTGCCATTTTATAAAATCAGCCCCTGTGTTCAGCACTGCAATAGAACAATTTTTTATAATCTATCACTACTGATATAAATATATACACAATTATAATCAGCCAGATATGTAAAGAAAAAGGTGCTGTAGGGGTAAGGAACATAAAAAATAAAATGCAATATAAAGTCAGGTTTCTTTTCGTTGAATATTTATTTTCAATGTTTAAGATTTATCATTTTTAAGTCTTTGACTGCAGGCACAGGTAATTAATGTGCTGGTTCCCCCAACTACTTGTCTCTCTAACCCAATGTTTTAATGGTGGCTGTAACAAAAATACTTCACAAACTATATTCTATTAACACATTTGTGTGCATTTATATTGACACCAAGCTCACAATACAACTACTCCATGCCCAAAGGCATAGAAAACGGGTAGGATGTTGCCACAACACAATTGGATCTAAGATTTTCAGACATGTCTATTATTTACCTGTTCAACAAAGACCCTTATATTGTGCAAAACAGAGATTATACATTCTTGAGCCATCTTGTAACCTCTCCAACAAGCTGCAGTACATAGTGCATCTGTTGGGTGATATATGTACCACTGTAGTTTTGTACAGTAAATTGCTATCAGTTTTGGGTTCATAGCAGTACCTCCCACACCTATGTGTGCATTACATTTATATACAACTACAATGATCCAAATGAGGACAGGTGAGTACTGTTATTGTCCTGTATAATCATATACATAAATAAAAAAAAAAAATGGACAAGGTAGCCTACTACCCAGTTCCTTATCCAGCATCAGTATCATGGACATCAAGTGCAGGGTTTATCTGCTATAGTGAAAACCAGTCCTGGGGGTAAATGTATCAAGCTGAGAGTTTTCTGGTGGGTTTGAAAAGTGGAGAAGTTGCCTATAGCAACCAATCAGATTCTAGCTATCATTTTGTAGAATGTACTAAATAAATGATAACCAGAATCTGATTGGTTTTTAAAACCTGACGGAAAACTCTCAGCTTGATACATTTACCCCCTGGGGTGTTAGTCACAGGGCTAGTGCCTCAATATAGAGGGGGGCTGCAAAGAACAAAATTCTCCCCTACCCATAGACTTCCTATCAATGCTGAAACACTCCACAACTCTTCCAGACCCCTTTGGGTGCACTGGGTAATTAGCTTGGGACCCATGTGGCATCCTTGTGGACAGCATTGGAAAACTCATGCAATTAGTTACGCTGATCAGGCTAGGACTAGTTTCCACTATAATAGCACTATAATATGGTCTCCCTCTTATAGTATAAATCAGCATAGTTTGTCTAGTATTAGTCCTGGATAAGGGTCTTTTTAAATTATCTATTAATTAATTTATTACATGTAGCTGACATACTGTGCATACTGATGTACATATACATTATGTCATAAGTGTAACAGAGCTCACAATGCTGAAAAGTATGCACAAGACTGTTTTCACATTTAAAAACAGTGTTGCAAGCCCAACAAAGAAAAATAGCCGGTGGTACATTAACGTGAGGTGTGGTGTTATCTTTTACTCCACTCTACTCTAATGAAGTAAAGTTGTACCGTAATAGATAGCTAAAGGAGGACTCAACTGTAGGTTTAAAATGTACCACACACCACAGCCAGGTATTAGATTAGTCTGTTAGGTAGTGTTTATTTTCCATACCACGTCACACCAGGAATCCAAATAGGTTTAAGTCTATGGAAGGGGGAACTGGTTAGCTTGAGGTAAAAAGATATTGGTGTAGAGTTATCTCTTGGCCAGTAGGGCCACAAGGGAACCTTACAAAATGTAGAAAGCCTCCAGTCAACTTACTGAACACACCTCATTTTCGAAAATGTACATTTTCCAAATTACTACTGTAAACTATCTAATATGGGCTGTGTAGAATTAACTGGATAAATCAGTTGTTGAAGCACAGTACCTTAGAAACCTTCCCTACATCACTCAGAGGCTTGACAAGCCTTTAGGAATCACAAATGATTGATGTGTGGAGGTTAGGTTGTCATGCCCCTTTGACTTGTAGCTAATCCTGGACCTGTACTTAAACCACTGTGAGACGTTGTTCTAAAAATGAATAAAAAATTTTTATTTTAGTAACATGGCATCGCTATAGAACAGTGCAAAAGCAATTTCATGTAGCAAACTTTAACTATTTTAATTTTAAAACTGCTTGTTCATGGTTTTCTTGCTCACTGGGTAAATTTAAATAATTTCTAGGCAATGTTCCAAGTTTAGCATTATATTGTAATAATGATATTTCTAACGTGCGGAACACAACCTTCTTTGAAGACAGGAATACACAGACTTGCAAACAGCGTGGTTGACTTCTCACCAATTTGTATTTTATTTTTTTATTACCAACACAGACACTCCCAATTTCTAATACATCAATATTTCACTGTACATTTCCAAGACCTGTTAATTTTACAGTATAACTGTTAGTTTTAGGTAAAAATGACATAAAACATTTGTTTAAAGGTCATGTGGGATAGTGAGTAGAGAGGCTTATGGGAGCATCTGGGTGAATAATGGGGGTGTGCACGTGTGTTTGTGGAGTCACTTAGTACACACAGTATATATATATATATATATATATATATATATATATATATATATATATATATATATATATATATATATATATATATATATATATATATATACACACACACACATACACATATACAGGGGCGGATTGGGAGCTTAAAGTGGCCCTGGAAAAATTTCTGGAAGTGGCCTCATGTGGGCGGGACCATATCAACTGTAGGCGGGGCAAGCACAAAAGGAGGCGGGATTAGTACAAAGTCGACTATGTCACCAGAGGTCTGTAAAGTGCTAGACTCCCCTTTACATAGCACCCTTCATCCAACATTCCCACCCATGGGACAAACATGTCCCTGGGCGGGACAGAACCCTAAATCAGGACTGTCCCGCTAAAATCGGGACAGTTGGGTGGTATGATTATTGGTTCACCCACATAATGGCTGTCTTCTCAGTGTACGAGTGATGGGTACACTTTGACTAATACATAGTAAGTAGGACAATATGAGCAACTAAATTTAGCAGTAGCAAACTAGTAACAGAAAATGTCATCACAATATATAGTCATGGCCAAAATTTGAGAATGACACAAATATTATTTTCACAAAGTCTGCTGTCTCAGTTTTTATGATGGCAATTTGCATATACCCCAGAATGCGGGATCGAGGCACCACCAGTGCAGAGCTTTCTCAGTATTGGCAGCAGGCAGGTGTGAGTGCACGCACAGTGAGGTGAAGACTTTTGGAGGAAGTCCTGATGTCAAGAAGGTCAGCAAAGAAGCCACTTCTCTCCAGTAACAACATCAGGGATAGAATGATATTCTGCAAAATGTACAAGGATTGGACTGCTGAGGACGGGGGTAAAGTAATTTTCTCTGATGAATCCCCTTTCAGATTGTTTGGGGCACCTGGAAAAATGCTTGTCCAGAGAAGAAAAGTTGAGGACTACCATCAGTCCTGTGTCATGCCAACAGTAAAGCATACTGTGACCATTCATGTGTGGGGTGCTTCTCAGCCAAGGGAGTGGGCTCACTCACAATTTTGCCTAAGAACACAGCCATGAATAAAGAATGGTACCAAAACATCCTCCAAGAGCAACTTCTCCCAACCATCCAAGAACAGTTTGGTTGTGAACAATGCCTTTTCCAGCATGATGGACACCTTACCATAAGGCAAAAGTGATAACTAAGTGGCTCAGGGATCAAAACATCAACATTTTGGGTCCATGGCCAGGAAACTCCCCGACCTTAATCCCATTGAGAGCTTGTGCTCTATCCTCAAGAGGCGGGTGGACAAACAAAAACCCACAAATTCTGTCAAACTCCAGGCATTGATTAGGCAAGAATGGGCGGCCGTCAGTCAGTATGTGGCCCAGAAGTTGATTGACAGCATGCCTGGGCAAATTGCAGAGGTCTTCAAAAAGAAGGGTCAACACTGCAAATATTGACTCTTTGCATAAAGTTAATGACATGGTCAATAAAAGCCATTGACACTTGTGAAATGCTTGTAATTTTACTTCATTATCCATAGCAATATCTGACAAAAAGGTCTAAAACTTTGTGAAAACCAATACTTGTGTCATTCTCAAAACATTTGGCCATGACTGTGCACCCTGTTATTAAATAATCACAAATATGTAAAGGAACTGACAATATAGAAAAATACAGTTGGCAGACTGTCCTGCTCTCTCTTACCTGTTCTTGCTGCTTTCCCTACCTGTGGTTTCTGGTGTCTCTTGCTCAGTTTGCCGATTGTCTGGATCCTGAAATGCTGGGGGCCCCATCTAGAAAAGAAAATGGGTACATGAAATTTAGAAAACTCTAAGGAGCTCTGGTGTTAAATCAAAATAACTCACATATAATGATAAGGCCTCCCTCCAACCCCAACATTAAAATACTAGCATTCACATTGAATAAATAAACCTCCCTCCAAGAGTCCAAGAGCCCCAGCAATAAATTAATAGCATTTACATTTAATAAATATAACCATTTCTCACAACTATCCTGGCATTAAATAATTTATATTGAAATTTAATAAATAGACCTCATTGTCCCCAAACTCACCCCCACATTCAATAGCAGCCAAACCACCCCATTTTAAATTAATAGGCCCCACTATTAAATTACATTACCACCCCACAAACAAAATAGCACCTTTTAGCCACCACCTACCTCACACCCACATTACATTGCCACATGCCCCCTTGTCATCACACACAGCACTGACATCAGCCCCCCCTCACACACAATACTGACATCAGCCCCCCCTTCACATACACAGTTATTCCATTATTTCCCCATTTACACACACACACAAAACACTGACATCGCCCCCCCCTTCACACACACTGTACTGACATCAGCCCCCCTTCACACACACTGTACTGACATCAGCCCCCCCTTCTTCACACACACTGTACTGACATCAGCCCCCCCTTCTTCACACACACTGTACTGACATCAGCCCCCCCTTCTTCACACACACTGTACTGACATCAGCCCCCCCTTCTTCACACACACTGTACTGACATCAGCCCCCCCTTCTTCACACACACTGTACTGACATCAGCCCCCCCTTCTTCACACACACTGTACTGACATCAGCCCCCCCTTCACACACACTGTACTGACATCAGCCCCCCTTTCTTCACACACTGTACTGACATCAGCCCCCCTTTCTTCACACACTGTACTGACATCAGCCCCCCCTTCACACACACTGTACTGACATCAGCCCCCCCCTTCTTCACACACACTGTACTGACATCAGGCCCCCCCTTCTTCACACACACTGTACTGACATCAGGCCCCCCCTTCTTCACACACACTGTACTGACATCAGCCCCCCCCCTTCTTCACACACACTGTACTGACATCAGCCCCCCCCTTCTTCACACACACACTGTACTGACATCAGCCGCCCCCTTCTTCACACACACTGTACTGACATCAGCCGCCCCCTTCTTCACACACACTGTACTGACATCAGCCGCCCCCTTCTTCACACACACTGTACTGACATCAGCCGCCCCTTCTTCACACACACTGTACTGACATCAGCCGCCCCTTCTTCACACACACTGTACTGACATCAGCCGCCCCTTCTTCACACACACTGTACTGACATCAGCCGCCCCTTCTTCACACACACTGTACTGACATCAGCCGCCCCTTCTTCACACACACTGTACTGACATCAGCCACCCCCTTCTTCACACACACTGTACTGACATCAGCCCCCCCCCCTTCACACACACTATACTGACATCAGCCGCCCCCTTCTTCACACACACTGTACTGACATCAGGCCCCCCCCCTTCTTAACACACACTGTACTGACATCAGCCGCCCCCTTCTTCACACACACTGTACTGACATCAGCCGCCCCCTTCTTCACACACACTGTACTGACATCAGCCGCCCCCTTCTTCACACACACTGTACTGACATCAGCCGCCCCTTCTTCACACACACTGTACTGACATCAGCCCCCCCTTCTTCACACACACTGTACTGACATCAGCCCCCCCCCCTTCACACACACTGTACTGACATCAGCCCCCCCCCCCTTCACACACACTGTACTGACATCAGCCCCCCCTTCACACACACTGTACTGACATCAGGCCCCCCCCTTCTTCACACACACTGTACTGACATCAGCCCCCCCTTCTTCACACACACTGTACTGACATCAGCCCCCCCCTTCTTCACACACACTGTACTGACATCAGCCCCCCCTTCTTCACACACACTGTACTGACATCAGCCCCCCCCTTCTTCATACACACTGTACTGACATCAGCCCCCCCTTCACACACACTGTACTGACATCAGCCCCCCCCTTCACACACACTGTACTGACATCAGCCCCCTCCTTCACACACACTGTACTGACATCAGCCCCTCCTTCACACACACTGTGCTGACATCAGCCCCCCCTTCACACACACTGTACTGACATCAGCCCCCCCTTCACACACACACCTGTTATCAGCACCCCCACTTCACACTTACCTGTCATCCGCTTCCAGCCGCGCTTTCTGCTCTGCTCACATGGGACGGCACCTGTCACATGGTGCACGTCCCATGTGATACTTATGCCACGCACAGGGGGAGGGAGGGACAGATCCGCGGCCACTAGAAGGAAGGTGGCTGCTCCCGGGGAAAGGGACCAGCCATCTTCCTTGTTTAAAAAAAAAAAAAAAAAGTCAGACGGCACACGGGCGGCCTCAGGTCATCGGCCTACCGGTAAAATTCCCGGTAGTGCCTATAGCCAATCCGCCCCTGTATGTATATATATATATATATATATATATATATATATATATATATATATATATATATATATATATATAACTTTATTTCTCATAGAACGCTCCGAGCAGCATTCCGGCACCTTTTTGCAAGGGGTTTTCAAACTTTCATTTACTTTTGAACTTTTTTTTTCTTCTCTAGAAGGATTTCATAGAAGGTAAGTACAGACTACCTTTTCATAGAAGGTAAGTACAGACTAGAGAAAGCGGGGGAGGGGGTGCACAAAGAGAGGGCTACACAAAAATGAGGGAAGCAGTATAACAGATTTACTTTTCCAGCATGTTATATAGCCCCATGTCCAGCATTTTATACAGCCCAATGCCAAACATATACAGCTTAGAATCACCAGCAATCACATCAGTGCCAGCAATTAGAACCCAATGTTCATCATATAGCTCCATGCCTAGAACGTATAATTCCATTCCTACTATGTAAACATATCCAAAAAATACCCACAAAATACTTATCCCCAATATCCTATACATTTATCTTTGAAAAGTAGAATAGGGAAGATACTGTAAAATGTGCTGCAAACTGATTGCCATAAATTAATAACAAAAGATATATATGAAACCTATTATGATTGAGAGAAAAGTATTTCATTATGTAATATATGAAGATATTTGCTATGAAAAAACATTAGATATTATTTTAACATCTAATTCATTTAAAGAAACAATGATTTTCCTAAGGACATCTCAATTGTATTGCATTGATCATCAACAATGCCCAATCTGTAGAAATTATTACTGTAAATGTATTTACTGCCATTTCTTTAAGGGCCCTTTCCTGAAACAAAACTTTTAAAGCATAAAATAAATAATTTAACATTACTTTAAAGCATTGTTTTGTGAAACAATACTTTAAAATATAAAATAAATAATTAACACTTCTGTGACTGGAGATTCAGTATATGTTCATGTTACATTGTATATGGATCTGAAGCCTGAAACCAATTGATTGTTTGACATTTATAAGTTAACATACAACCTGTATATCAGATAACAATGTGACACTATGAGATGTAACAAACGTACAGGTCTAAGAGATCAATAATTACCCAACAGGCATCACCTACAGACTTCTTCTACTGAGAATTAAGACTAAAAATAAAAGGTCAGCGCTGCAGTATGTCAGGATTTGAAGAAGTGAATGGATATAATACAACATTATGTGCAGTACAGTACCACGCAGTTACAAAATGAGCCAGGAAAGTACACTTTGATTATCCATTTCAGTTGCAAAAATGATAGAACTTTCCCTATATGAAATAAGGTTTTTTTTTATCAAACAAATTAGGTCTACTGTCATATAGAGGCGAGTTTGACACCACAATCTTCCAGCACAAGTGTGACAGTAGCCTATTGTCACTACTCTGTGCTGGTGCTAAGATTTAGACCCTTGGATTGGCTGCATGATGCCCTCCCCCCTCCCCAACCCTCTCCACCTAACTTCAAACTTTTTTAAACATGAACATGCCGTAGCTAGCTGCACTTACATACTTTGTGCTGCTGTTAACATTCTAATTCTCTGACTGGCTAGAGGTTGTTCTAGCCTCGCCCTTTGTACAGGACCAACTATCATAATCTAAACCTGTAGGCAAACAATTGTATGTGCCCTAAGCATTAACCTATTTTGAAGTCACACTCAATTTACTCAACAGTGCTACAATTGGTTTTCCCAATGGCATATTCAGCATCCTTAATAAAAACAAGCCAATTTTTCAGATTAATATACACAGCCAATTCAAGGAGCCTATTCTGGTGACTAGTATACAAACTAGTCCCCATTTTAATGACAAAGAAGTGATCATTTTGATGGTCAGTGTCCATTCTGTTGATGAAATTTACAAAGTGCCTCCTCCTGCTATAACAACAAGTGGGTAAGTGAAATAACATGATTAATGTTCCTTGATTGATACTGCACGGCATATCCTGTGCTAAGCAAGAAGTGGAGCTACACTACTTAAAATTTTCTTTAATATCTGAATTTGAGATAAGCTGTAACTATCCTTCATCATTTATATTAAGTGAACCCCTTTTGCTTTCGGTCACACTTGTGGTTAGGAGTAGTGGTGTGTCTGGTGTTTTTGTGTAGCATCCTGGTCACTGCCAGAAAGGGAGCCAGTACAGCTGTTTCCCATGTTCAATGGCAGATGCTGACCAGGGAGGCACTGGTGGGGATTGCTAAAGGAAGAACACCAATGACAGCTGAACTCACTGGGTCTAGCAGCTGAACAGATTTCTAAACAACCTTGTCCTTTATGTCATGGCACTCCTTGACACTGCCATTTAATGTCCCACTGCCTTCACAAAATGTTACCAGTTTTAAATTTGTGAAAAAATAATTATGTTGGAAGTAGGGCAGTGGTTCCCAAACTTTTTCAGTTCGGGGCACCCTTAGAGTCTCCAAATTTTTTCAAGGCACCCCTCCAAAATAGTTACTGAGGAGTTCTGTTTTAGAAGTAGTTGGGTCAAAAAATTGTAATAAGTATTTAGGTCACGACAGAAATACTTATTTAGTTGTATGCAAAAATGCCCCTCTGCATCCAGACACTCTGCCCCCTCTGCATCCAGGCACACTGCCCCCTCTGCATCCAGGCACACTGCCCTCTCTCATGTTGCCCCCTCTGCCCTCTCTCACGCTGTCCCCCTCCTCTGCCCTCTCTCACGCTGTCCCCCTCCTCTGCCCTCTGTCCCCCTCCTCTGCCCTCTGCCATCATTCTGTCCCCCTCCTTTGCCACCATCTGTCCCCCTCCTTTGCCACCATCTGTCCCCCTCCTCTGTCATCAATCTGTCCCCCTCCTCTGCCATCATTCTGTCCCCCTCCTCTGCCATCTGTCCCCCTCCTCTGCCATCATTCTGTCCCCCTCCTCTGCCATCATTCTGTCCCCCTCCTCTGCCATCATTCTGTCCCCCTCCTCTGCCATCTGTCCCCCTCCTCTGCCATCATTCTGTCCCCCTCCTCTGCCATCTGTCCCCCTCCTCTGCCATCATTCTGTCCCCCTCCTTTGCCACCATCTGTCCCCCTCCTTTGCCACCATCTGTCCCCCTCCTCTGTCATCAATCTGTCCCCCTCCTCTGTCATCAATCTGTCCCCCTCCTCTGCCATCATTCTGTCCCCCTCCTCTGCCATCTGTCCCCCTCCTCTGCCATCATTCTGTCCCCCTCCTCTGCCATCATTCTGTCCCCCTCCTCTGCCATCATTCTGTCCCCCTCCTCTGCCATCATTCTGTCCCCCTCCTCTGCCATCATTCTGTCCCCCTCCTCTGCCATCTGTCCCCCTCCTCTGCCATCATTCTGTCCCCCTCCTCTGCCATCTGTCCCCCTCCTCTGCCATCATTCTGTCCCCCTCCTCTGCCATCATTTTGTCCCCCTCCTCTGCTACGATCCCTCTCACACTATTCCCCGCGCCAGGTACCAGCCACAGAAAGAAGAAAGAAAACAGGAACTTACCAATCCGCCGGGCGCCGGGACCCAGCAGCCTCCTCTCTCCCGCAGCTGTCACTGACGTCGATATTCAGTGACAGCTGCGGGAGAGAGGAGGCTGCTGAGTCCCGGCATGCGCGGACTGGTAAGTTCCTGTTTTCTTTCTTTTTTCTAGGTCTGGCCCGCGGCACCCCAGTGACAGCGCCGCGGCACCCCTGGGAGCCGCGGCGCACAGTTTGGGAACCGCCGAAGTAGGTTACAGAGCTCGTCTAAACAGCAGTCATTACTAACTGCCGTTCAGATGGCACAAAATATAGAACATTGTAAAATAATATTGTATATGGCTTAAGTTCAGCACGGAATACAAATTAATATTGATCAGACACTGTTTGTGTCACTCTTTTAAAAAATGATTATTGATGAAAACCAATCCTTAATTTTTACCATTTCTCATTATAAACTGGGCAGTGGCGGACTAAAACTACCATGGGCCCAGGAGAGTGCTCAAACCCTGGGCATAACTACATGCGCTATTTTCTTGGTTGATCATTTCCTAAAATGTTCATAATATTTTAATAGCCATTTTGGACCACTTGTCTAATATTTATACAAATATATAGTGAGGTCTCATAGTCCATATATTTTACATTAAAGAGCAAACAATATATTGACAAAGTTTTTTAAAATATAGCAAACTTTTCAACCCACGATTAATTTACCTGTTGTCAAGGTTGTCATTTCTTCACTGAGTTTTAGTGGGTAAGGTCAGCTCCTGTTCATAGGCCTTATTATGATCTTAATCTCCCTTATAAAATCCACCAATATTGGGTGCACTGTTGCATTTGTATCTATGTTTTTCCTATTTGTTTTTTTTATGTCTCCTATGGCTTACAATTTGTCATTTTAGTATGCATTGGGAAAACAAGCATTATGCCAACTATTGTTTATAATAGTAAATGCTAATCTTCAAAACATATTCCGTGTCCATACACATAGCATATTTTCTTTTTAGGACTTAGGAAACTACAATTTCAAAAATCTTTGCAATTTTAAAACCAAATATAAAATATAAATAAAAATGTAATATAAATATTAAAGGAGCTGGAAAAAAATATATTTTACTGTAAGCAATGATTTGTTTAAAGGTAAATTACTATTGCCCAAGATTCAAAAGAATCATTTCATTGAAATCTTTAGCACTACCAACTTCATAAGTCCACTTTATTATAATTTTGATAAAACCAGAAAAGGTGAAATTAAATCAATAAATATAATTTTACAAACTGTATAACATACTGATCCTCATATATATTTCACAGGCATATTTGAACAAAGTACATTAACAGCCATACCGTGATAAATGTTTTAGCCTTTCACAAAGTTCTGGGTATTAAACAGATGCTTTATTAGTTCAGGGAGTGACAGAGTGATAGGAATGTCAGAAGTTGGATAGTTGTATCCATATGTCATGCCGTGTATCAAGGGACCATTAGTCATCACAGTGATAACTGCTTCAACATCTTACTCTGTACCAAGCAAGGAAATTGAAACATGAGCTTCATGCTAAGACCCAAATCCTCAATGTATTAGAATTTGTTTTTTCAGTAACTGCAAAAGGAATGGGTCAGGTAATTTCTGTATTCTTAAATTATTTTTTTTTACACTTTTTACTCAAATCATCATGGTTATTAAAAGCAACTTTGTAGGTAAGTTAAATTAGGCCCTTAGCTAAATAGTTTCTCTGGTGTTTGACACTCGCATGTAACCTCATGCACATGTGTATGGAAACCACATCACAAAGACATGTGCGTTTGGTGCATAGATACTTACATTGTATAATACTATGGATTTTGACACTGCCTTAATCCTCTGTGGTAATTTATTTTTTAATAATAAGGCTGTGTTTTATGTTAATCTCCATGCAATGTGAATAAAGGGCTACTAATCCAGTATGTGTCTGCTACAAGTCTTATATCCTCTTTTAATTGCTAAATATGCACAATCTCTATAAACATTGATGTCAATATACAATACTGCACATGTGTTAATATAACTGTTTTACAGTTCTGTTCTAAAATGCTCTTTAAGTGACTGATATTCCTGCAGCCTTCCGGTTTTGAGTTCTTTTCTTCTTGCATTTTATTTCCAAGTTACTTATACGATCGCGACACGGAGGAGAGAATAACAAATACCATGCATAGTGAAATACCGTTTAGTGATTTATTCACGTGATGTAGATGCAGTTACATCAAAGTGTAGAATTAAGAGCAAAATGGTGATGTCCACGAATTGCCCCTGCCTTACGGTGCTCCCAGGCTTATGCTCTTTCAAACCGGTGCATCTCTGATCTTCTGTGGTATTTCCGCACTGTTTATCCTGCACTGTGGAAGCCTGTGGGGGTCAGTTCTGTCATCAATTCAATGTATCAAACCCTATGCGTTTTCGTCGGTGCACCGACTTCCTCATGGGATAATGAAGAGTATATACTATATCATTATATAGACAATCATAAATTGTGATTGGATAGGTTAGATTGCTCTTGTGGTGCAATTACTGACATACTGGGCCTGATTCATTAAGGATCTTAAATTAAGAAGCTTCTTATTTACATGAAAAAACAGTCAGTATTTAACTTATGTGCAAAACAGAAAACTAATTTGCACCCCTTGCATTGTAACATGGTTTTGTCCAGGAGACTTAAATAAGAAACTTCTTAATTTAAGATCCTTAATGAATCAGGCATATCATAAATATCTTAAACCATTTTAAATCTCAGTGGCTGGATAATGATTTTATTTACAAATAAAGGTCTTGTTTCCAATTTTTCCCTTCTTTTATTACATTCATATGATTACCATGTTGCTATCCACAGGTTTGTATAGCAATTTAACAAGTGGTCTTTCTACTGTATACAGAGTGCTTCTGCCTATTGTGTGTATTGAGCCTCTAGAATTGCTGATAACCTCTGATTTTTCTATGACAAATTTTTAGTTTGTTACATTGTGTATATTTCACCTTAATGTTGGAAATGTCCTATATGTTTCCCTTTCTATATTGTAGTTCTCAATTAGTGGGGAGCTTAGTCTCTTTCTGATATTTTTTTTTATATTTGGCATAAATCCATTTTGTTTTCACTCGGTTTAGTATTTTCCCCTGATCTTCTCCTCTCCAGTGTTGTTTTTTTATGTTTTATGCCTTGAAATTTTATGGAGGTAGGGTCACTGCTGTGGGGGATTTTATAGAGGTTTGAAGCACTATGTGTTTCTTTTCCCCATTGTTACGAGCCGCGGCGGTGCCCAGCCACCGCGACCCGCTTACCTCCGTCCCGGCCGTCGCTTTGACGACCGGGACGTCACTTCCGGGGGCTCGTCCCGGCCATTGCTTAGGCAACGGCCGGGATGCTGAGAGAGAGTGAGAGCGCCGCGTCCCAGCAAAGGAGAACTGCTGGGCGCGTGCGCAGGCAAGCCTGTGGGCTAATTAATGCAGGGCTGTAGTTACAGGCATTAGCCTGCAACGGTGGGTGTCTGACAGGGTCTAGCCCTGATTGGTCTGGAGCCAGATTGCTGATTAGTCCTCAGGGGTGCAGGCAAGCTCTGATTGGCCCATCTGTGTATTTAAGGCAATGAGGTCTGCTGCCTCATTACCAGTTATAGCTTCTGTGTTCCAGTTTGCTGACCTGCTTGTTCCTGCTCTAGTCTTCTGAGACCACGTCTGATTTACCGTGTATGACCTTTTGGCTTTGAACTGACTTCGCTCGTGTATCCTGTGACCCTGATCCCTGGCCTGTTTATCGTTTCTGCTATTCGCCTGTGACCCCTGACCTCAGCTTGTTTACTGATACCGCTGTCTGCTGCCGGCCCTTGACCTCTACGTGGACCTTACTCCGCTTGCCTGGGTTCTCCCCAGCCGGTACACACTTCACGACCCTCTGTCAGTCTGCAGCCCAGTCTGTCCCCACCATCAGGGGTTCCAGTGAACACCTGACTGGCAGAGTAGATTCCGGGTTGTGTTGTGCCGGCTGGAGGGGTTCCTAACACCCGTTTTATATTTCTGATATGCTCAGAAATTTGAGTCTTTAATTTCCTTCCTGTTCTCCCTATATACTGTAGTTTGCAGGGGCAAGTGATCGAGTATATTACTATTTTGATGTCACACGTGATTCTGCTATCTATGGTGTATTTCCTATTGATAATGTTAGAGGAGAACTCTTTCAGTGGTTTTGTATGGATAGCCTATCCAGTTTTGCAACCCATAAGTTTTGTACTTGTGTAGAATCCATTCACACTATTTTATTTAAGCCAATTCTTTCTCCCAGTTTTTACTGGTTTAGGGGCACTGGATTTTTGTTAAGGGTTAATGTTAAGGAAATAGATAAGGAATTTTGGAATGCCCTGCATGAGAAAGTTGTGCTTCTAGTAATTTTTCAAAGGAGGAGGGGACAAGAGATAAGGGACTGGACATGTGGAGTGAAACTGAGGGTGTAGTTAGATGACTCTATGGCAGTAGGTTTGGGAAACAGATGAGGTGGTGATATTGTCAAATATTAGAGAGACTGTAGGAAGAGTTGTAACACTAAGAGGGGAAAAGATGATGAGCTTCAAATAGTTTTGGGACACCCAGGTGGACATGGCAGAAAGGTAGTTGGACATATTGGATAAGAGAGAAGGAGAGAGCCCACGAGTGATTGGAGGCAGAAGGAGATTATTAGCACTCAGAGAGAAGTGTATAAAGAGGGAAAAACAGAGGGTTACGTATAGTGCCTTGAGGAACCCCAAAAGATAGAGGTAGTGGAGGAGAGGATGTGTCAGTAGTAGAGTCACAAAATAAAAGTTCAGAAAGGTAGGAGGTGAACCCATAGAAAAAATTGTGTCAGACATTGGGTACTTAGCCCTACTCCTTGGGACAGCCTATGGTACTCCTGACTCCTCTGTCACTATCTGTAAACAAACACTCCCTGCTGTTCTGCTTCTTGGATTGCATCACGTGATCCAGTCGGATAAAACAGTCTCTAGCAACTCCGTTTACATGAATAAGCCAGACTATCAATGCACAGGACGCCCTACTTAAACCAGGAACTGTTGCTTGCACATGGCCAGAACAACTCTCATTCTTTAGGTAAAGGTCTTCTGACTCTGATCCTGTTCCTGACTACAGTATCTCCTACCAGCAGTACCAAGTGCTCTGATCCTGTCTGCAGTATCTCCTACCAGCATCACTAAGGGCTCTGTTCCTAACTGCAGTAACTCCTACCAGAATTTCCAAGTGATCTTTTCCTGACTGCTGTGTCTCCTACAAAGTGCCTCTGGTTCTGTCCACAGCATCCTCCTCCTACATCCAACTCACACACTTCACTGTTGATGCATTCACTGGTTCTGAGTCTCCTGTGGTCCATTCCAACTCTTCGTTCTCCATAGCTGGTTCAAAGTCTGTGCACCTGTGCTCAGGTCCCAGTCCTAAGTGTCCTGTGACTGGTTCCAGTCCTGAGTTTGTTGCTACAGATTCCAGTCCTGATTTCCCTGGTTCAGGCTCCAGTTTTGAGTTTCGTGTCTCGGGCCACAAGTATCACTCTTCTGGGTAAGGCCCCGATGAGCAAGAGCTTCATCAACACTCCCAGCTTCAAATTCTCGTCTACTAAGCCAGCTAAGACCAAGGGTCTTGATATGGATCTCCAAAAACCCTGCTCTAGTGACACAGTGCTGAGAAAACCAAGGGAGTGCAGAGTGTGGAGGAGAACAGGGTGGTCCACTGTATCAATAGCAGTTAAGAAGTCAAGTAGGGATAGTGTGTGTACGGAGAGGATAAGGAATTAAGGGACACTTATTAAACAAATCTTTAGTCTAGTGTAATGCTGAATAGAAATAGAGCTGTTGGCAGAGGTTTTCTTAATCTAACATATATGACTGAGAATTATGATAGGATTTTAACTTTCCTGATGATGCTAGGCATAGTGCTTTTTTTCTCTGAGAGTCCATAACTAACCCCTATCCATTTATAGCATAAAGTACAAACCCATTCACATTGTTTACCTGGGCTAATGGAATCCTTGGAAGGGCACAGACAATGTAGATAAGCCTTTGAATGTGGAATAATCAGGGTTGAGGAAAGTTTTTCAGTTTTAAATAAAAGTACAAAAATTAACCACAAAATACCATCAAAAAGGAGGAATGGCGAGCTTAAAATATGCAAATATAGATGGTGCACATTGATCCAGACAGACTGCAATGGAAAAATTGCTTAACAGGGCTATAAGACCCAGTTAGAGTGCCTTCTAATTAGCAAAAGCCAATTTAACTAGGGAAGCTTTCACCACAATCTGTCTACAAAAAAAAAATAGCTCCAATGGATTAATATAACATTTACGGAAAACTGAAGCTTGTATGCAAATAATAAAACCAACAAATAGCTAACTAATATTCTCAGATAGCTGCAACAGGGATCTGATAGCGCTTTGCATTCAGATTTGCATGGAATATAAATATTAATTAACTAAAGAATAGCCCCTGCAACACCTCACTATGCTGATTTTTTAAAATCACATTAGGAGTCAAACAGGCAGTTAAAAAAGATTATTTTCAAAGTTTCTTTTGTGGAGGTGTTAGATATGACATTGTATGTTTGCACTTAAAGCATACTGGTTGAAAACAGGTAGGGCATGCGAAGCAGCAGCAATCCCATTTCAGACAGAGTGTAAGATCTGGCAAATGCATTTTGCATGAACAACCAAGGGCTATTTTGCATAGTATTTACCCATAATAAATAAGTCTGGTGATTAGCAGGTGGGTAGCAGATAAATACTGAGAGGATTTATGAAACCACTTTCCTTGTCCTCTCTGTTACTTTTTTATTTAAAATGATGTAACATATATGAATCTCTCCTCTACTACTGAGGGGTATTGCAATATCAGGGGGTTATGGAGGGGAAATGTCAAAACAATAATACTAGGTGTGCAAAAAGGCCAATTCCTCATGAAGATTACAGATTCATTTTATACAATGTCTTGTAATATAGTTTTGTCCACATCAGAGGCAGCATACATTACTCTATTTATTTATTCACAATGTGCACGTAGTATAAATAAAAATGTTGTACATTGGGGAAATTGCTGTAGCCTTTCTACCCACAATATAATTTGTTACAGGCTATAAGGAAGATCATGTGCATTAAGTACTTGCTGCAGCAGTAAAATAATGATTAATGATTAATAATGATTAAGTCATAATGATTAGGTCATCTAGTACAGATGCTCTATCTACTTAAATGTATGGCTACCGTAGTTCTTATAATAAGTATCGGAGTCCATGTAATAAACCCTGCATGTGTAACATACTTATGTATAAGGATTTACGATGTATGATCCTGAATGAATATAGCACATTTATTATTATTATGCTTTAATGTAATCTTGTAAATTCCGTCATTTAATTCCGATATGTATGCGATTGTTTTTCTTTTCTTTTTGTTGTTTAGTATGTTTATATCTTAAAAAATTTCAATAAAAATACTGGATTTAAAAAAATAAATAAAATAATGATTAAGTAACAATAGTTCGGAGATCGGTAGCAGAATGAATAAACCAAATGCTTGTCTTTAATTCTAAGGATAACTTAACCTATCTACAGTATGCTTATTTACACATCAAGCAGAACTAAGTGCAATTTGAAAATACAGATGGGATTGACTATAAACTACATTCTCTAAAGCTGGGTACACACTACAGGGTTTTCGTCCAATAATCGGCTCAACTAGCCGACATACGACTGCTCGTTCAAAAGTCGGGTCAGTGTGTGTAGTGACACAATGATCGAAAGTTTGCCCAAATGGACGATTGTCGCCTCATTTGGTTGATCTTACTGTTAAATATTTTCTTTCCAATCTCGTTTCTGTTGTGCAGTGTGTATAATTTTCTGACCGATCCACAACAATGAGTGCAAAATTACAATCATTGCTCATGACAACATGGCCGTAAATAGTCGCTATCGGGACAGCTGCTCTTCCCTTTAGTGTCTAAAACAAGGCTAGTGTGTATGCAGTCCATGGACCGAGCGATCGGATAATCGATCGGGTGTAAAATCGATCAGCATAAAAAGTTGGTGGAAAATTCTGTAGTGTGTACCCAGCTTAAAGCATCACAGTGCAGATTGCACATCACTGGAACAGCTACAACCCATTCATTTCAAAGTAAAAGGTGTTACTACAATCTTCTAATTGGTGAAAAATTATAAACCTGGTGAGATAAAGACTGTAGTAAAGAGTGCTCCCCCTGTACATACAAATATGGTAAATGGTTATTACATGTCTGAGGTAGAAATCTGTATTAAACAAAGATCAGACTGGATATCGAACAGGAGACTGTTAACTAGAGATGAGCGGGCTCGGATTTCCGAAATCCGAGCCCACCCGAACAGTGCGGATCCGACAGGATCCGAGCACTGTTCGGGAACTTCCGGGCGCCAAACGGAGCCAAACCGAGGCTATGACATCCAAGTCTCGTGTCAGATCTCGCGAGACTCGGATGTCATAAATTCAGCGCTAGCGGGCGCCATCTTCATTCTGGCTGCGATCACTCGTGAGAGAGGTTGCAGTTAGGGAGCTCCTGTCCTTGTTTTAATATTAGTGGTACTTTTGTGCTTTGTCCAGTGCTCTGTTCTGCTGAGTCCAGTGGTGCTTTGTCCAGTGCTCTGTCCTGCTGAGTCCAGTGGTGCTGTGTCCTGTGCTCTGTCCTGCTGAGTCCAGTGGTGCTGCCTGTGTCCTGTGCTCTGTTCTGCTAAAAAATAAATTAAAAAAATATAAAAAAATTATTTTAAAAATACTAGGTACTGCTGTATAACTCCAGTCCAGTGGTACTCTCCTGTGCCGCAGAAAATTTGTAAAGGCTTTGCCGAGTGTGTGTGGTTTAGGAGTACGCTCTCTTGTGCTGCATATAATGGAGTACAAAAAAATTGGAGGATAAAGTAGGGAAAGATCAACACCCACTTCCTCCTCCTAATGCTGAAGCTGCTGCCACTAGTCATGACATAGACAATGAAATGCCATCAACGTCGTCTGCCAAGGCCGATGCCCAATCTCCTAGTACAGGGCATGTAAAATCCAAAAACCCAAAGTTGACTAAAATGACCAAAAAAAGAAAATTAAAAACATCTAAGGAGAAACGAAAACTTGCCAATATGCCATTTATGACACGTAGTGGCAAGGAACGGCTTAGGCCCTGGCCCGTGTTCAGGACTAGTGGTTCAGCTTCACCCAAGGATCTAAGCCCTCCTCCTCCCCCCCCTCTAAAAAATTTAAGAGACTTAAGCTGTCATCAATAACACAGCAAACAACTCTGCCTTCTGAACAGATGACATCACAAATCCCCAAGGCGAGTCCAAGGGTGTTGGTGGTTGCGAAGCCTGACCTTCCCATCTCTGTACGGGAAGAGGTGGCTCCTTCCACCATTTTCAGCACGCCCTGTGCATATGCTGGAAGGATCACCCACAGTCCAGTTACAAATTTGGCTAATGAAGGTGTGAATGTTATACACCGGGAGGAGGATATTGATGTAGCTGGCGCTGAGGAGGAACTTGACGAGGAGGATGCTGATGTGGTTATCATAAATGAGCCACCAGGGGGGGAAACAGTTGTTGTCCATGGAATGAAAAAGCCCATCATCATGCCTGGTCAGAAGACCAAAAAATCCACCTCTTCTGTCTGGAGTTATTTCTATCCGAATCCGGACAACAAATGTATGGCCATATGTAGCTTATGTGAAGCTTAAATAAGCAGGGGTAAGGATCTTGGCCACCTAGGGACATCCTTCCTTATACATCACCTGAAGAACCTTCATAATTCAGTGTTTAGTTCAGGACCTGTGGCTAGGACCGTCAGCAGTCCAGGGACACCTAAATCCCTTGGTCCTGTTGGATACATACCACCAACACCCTCCTCGTCAACTTCCTCCACGATCTCCATCAGATTTAGTCCTGCAGGCCATGTCACCAGCCAGACAGAGTCCTCTTCAATACAGGATTCATCCGAGGAATCCTGCAGCGATACGCCTACTACTGCCACTGCTGCTGTTGCTGCTGTTAGTCGGTCATCTTCCCAGAGGGGAAGTCGTAAGACCGCTAAGTCTTTCACAAAACAATTGACCGTCCAACAGTCGTTTGCCATGACCACAAAATACGATAGTAGCCACCCTATTGCAAAGCGGATAACTGCATCAATAACAGCAATGTTGGTGTTAGATGTGCGTCCGGTGTCTGCCATCAGTGGAGTGGGATTTAGACGGTTGATGGACCAAATCCCGTTAAGATTCCACATCACTAGGCAGGCGATACCAAAGATGTACAGAGAAGTAAGAACAAGGGTCCTCAGTGCTCTGAAAAATGCGGTTGTACCCACTGTCCACTTAACCACGGACATGTGGACAAGTGGTTCAGGGCAAACTAAGGACTATATGACTGTGACAGCCCACTGGGTAGATGCATAACCTTCCTCAGCAACAGCAACAGCTGCATCAGTAGCAGCATCTCCACAACGGCTGCTTGTGCCAAGGCAGGCAACGTTGTGTATCACAGGTTTTAGTAAGAGGCACAACGCTGACAACCTCTTAGAAAAACTGAGGGAAATAATCTCGGAGTGGCTTACCCTACTTAGACTCTCCAGGGGATTTTTGGTGTCAGACAACGCCAGTAACATTGTGCGGGCATTAAATATGGGAAATTTCCAGCACGTCCCATGTTTTGCCCACACCGTTAATTTGGTGGTGCAGCATTACCTCAAGAGTGACAGGGGTGTGCAGGAGATGCTTGCGGTGGCCCGTAAAATTGCTGGACACTTTCGGCATTCTGCCAGTGCCTACCGCAGACTCGAGCAACATAAAAAAAGTCTGAACCTGCCCTGCCATCACCTCAAACAAGAGGTTGTGATGCGCTGGAACTCCACCCTCTATATGCTGCAGAGG
Source organism: Mixophyes fleayi (assembly GCF_038048845.1). Taxonomy (NCBI): domain Eukaryota; kingdom Metazoa; phylum Chordata; class Amphibia; order Anura; family Limnodynastidae; genus Mixophyes; species Mixophyes fleayi. The sequence goes on along the minus strand of NC_134405.1, from coordinate 113,454,830 downwards.
ATGGAGGAGCAGCAAAAGGCCATTCAAGCCTACACAGCCACCTACAACATAGGAAAAGGAGTGGGGATGCGCCTGAGTCAAGCGCAGTGGAGACTGATTTCCGTGTTGTGCAAGGTTCTGCAGCCATTTGAACTTGCCACACGAGAAGTCAGTTCCGACACTGCCAGCTTGAGTCAGGTGATTCCCCTGATCAGGCTGTTGCAGAAGTAGCTGGAGAAAGTGAGGGAGGAGCTGGTAAACCATTGCGATTCCACCAAGCATGTAGCTCTTATGGATGTAGCCCTTCGTACGCTTTGCCAGGATCCGAGGGTGGTCACTCTTTTAAAGTCAGAGGAATACATTCTGGCCACCGTGCTCGATCCTCGGTTTAAAGCGTATGTTGTGTCTCTGTTTCCGGCGGACACAAGTCTACAGCGGTGCAAAGACCTGCTGGTCAGAAAATTGTCCTCTGAAGAGGACCGTGACATGCCAACAGCTCCACCTTCATATTCTTCCACACCTGTGGCAGCGAGGAAAAAACTCAGTTTTCCTAAAAGACTCGCTAGCGGGGATGCAGACAACATCTGGTCCAGACTGAAGGACCTGCCAACCATTGCAGACATGTCTACTGTCGCTGCATTGGATGCTGTCACAATAGAAAAAAAATGGTGGAGGATTATTTTGCTGACACCATCCAAATAGACATGTCAGACAGTCCATATTGTTACTGGCAGGAAAAAAAGGCAGTTTGGAAGCCTCTGTACAAACTGGCTCTATTTTACCTGAGTTGTCCCCCCTCCAGTGTGTACTCGGAAAGAGTTTTTAGTCTAGCGGGGAACCTGGTCAGTGAGCGGCGAAGGAGGTTGCTTCCGCAGAACGTTGAAAAAATGATGTTCTTAAAAATGAATAATCAATTCCTCAATGAAGAACAGCACTGCCCTCCAGATAGTACAGAGGGACCTGTGGTTGTGGAGTCCAGCAGGGACGAATTGATAATGTGTGAGGAGGAGGAAGTACACACTGAAGGGGGAGAGGAATCAGAGGATGAGGATGAGGATGACATCTTGCCTCAGTAGAGCCTGTTTAGTTTGTACAAAGAGAGATGAATAGCTTTTTTGGTGTGGGGGCCCAAACAAAGCAATCATTTCAGCCACAGTTGTTTGTTAGGCCCTGTCGCTGAAATGATTGGTTTGTTAAAGTGCGCATGTCCTATTTCAACAACATCAGGGTGGGTGGGAGGGCCCAAGGACAATTCCATCTTGCAACTCTTTTTTTGGCATTATGTGACCGTTCAACAGTCGTTTGCCATGAGCACAAAGTAAAACAAAAGTAAAACAAATTAAACCAAAAAGTATAATATAACTTATAAACACTACACTTGAAAGCTTGAGCTTTTAAATGAAAAAGTCACTCTTCATTGCACGAAGATTTGCAACAGGGACAGTTTTTTGGTTCCCAAAGTCAACAAATAACTAGGGATGTGCACCGGCGACTTTTGGAGTCTTGTGTTTTGGATTCGGATTTGCTTGAGGTTTTGGGTTCGGATTTGTTTAACAAAACACCTGCCGAAAGGTTTTGGTTCGGATTTAAGGTTTTAGATTCGGATTTTTTTTTGAAAAAAAGCATAAAAAGTTCAAAAATCACGTGTTTGGGCTTATTTTCACTCCTACGCTATTATTAACCTCAATAACATTCAATAACAATCATTTCCACAAATTTACAGTGTATTCTGAACACCTCACAATATTGTTATTAGTCCAAAACGTTGCAACGAGGTATCTTTCTGGACTGCGTAGTGGAGTGGTCCCCACAATATAATAAGAAAACCATCAACTGGTCTTAATTACACCAAAAATTGTACCTGGACTGCGTAGAGTAATGGTCACCACAATATAATTTAAAAACCCTCAACTGGTCTGAATCCCACCAAAAATTGTACCTGGACTGCGTAGAGGAGTGGTCACCACAATATAATTTAAAAACCCTCAACTGGTCTGAATCCCACCAAAAATTGTACCTGGACTGCGTAGAGGAGTGGTCCCTACAATATAATATGAAAACCGGCATCAACTGGTCTTAATTACACCAAAAATTGTACCTGGACTGCGTAGAGGAGTGGTCCCTACAATATAATAAGAAAACGGACATCAACTGGTCTTAATTACACCAAAAATTGTACCTGGACTGCGTAGAGGAGTGGTCCCTACAATATAATAAGAAAACGGACATCAACTGGTCTTAATTACACCAAAAATTGTACCTGGACTGCGTAGAGTAGTGGTCACCACAATATAATTTAAAAACCCTCAAATGGTCTGAATCCCACCAAAAATTGTATCTGGACTGCGTAAAGGAGTGGTCCCTACAATATGATAAGAAAACCGGCATCAACTGCTCTTAATTACACCAAAAATTGTACCTGGACTGCGTAGAGTAGTGGTCACCACAATATAATTTAAAAACCCTCAACTGGTCTGAATCCCACCAAGAATTGTACCTGGACTGCATAGAGGAGTGGTCACCACAATATAATTTAAAAACCCTCAACTGGTCTGAATCCCACCAAAAATTGTACCTGGACTGCGTAGAGGAGTGGTCACCACAATATAATTTAAAAACCCTCAAATGGTCTGAATCCCACCAAAAATTGTATCTGGACTGCGTAGAGGAGTGGTCCCTACAATATAATTAAAAAACCCTCCACGGGTCTGAATTCCACCCAAAAAGTTTATGGACTGCATAGTGTAGTGTTCCCCACAATATTATTTAAAAATTTTGCAGCAACAGTCAACATTGTTTAATATCTGATACACCTGTATCTGGACTGCATAGTGGAATGGCCCAGGTACTAAATTTGGTACAGGGGCCACAATACCTCCTCCAACTTCCAAGCGTAGTGTTTATAACATAGAAACACTACAGTAATTCTAGCACGTCAATACCTCTTGTTTTAAATAATGACAGGGCATTTTACTTTTCTTTTAATTTTTTGAACATGGCAAAGGACTGTTGATTGGTCACATAATGCCAAAAAAAGAGTTGCAAGATGGAATTGTCCTTGGGCCCTCACACCCACCCTTATGTTGTTGAAATAGGACATGCACACTTTAACAAACCAATCATTTCAGCGACAGGGCCTACCAAACAACTGTGGCTGAAATGATTGGTTTGTTTGGGCCCCCACACCAAAATAACAATTCATCTTCCCCTGTACAAACTAAACAGGCTCTACTGAGGAAAGATGTCGTCCTCATCCTCAGCCTCTGATTCCTCTCCCCCTACAGTGTGTACAGTGCTGGACTCCACAACCACAGGTCCCTCTGTACTATCTGGAGGCCAGTGCTGGTCTTGATTGAGAAATTGATAATTCATTTTTATGAACATCATATTTTCAACGTTCTGCGGAAGCAACCTCATTCGCCGCTCACTGACCAGGTTCCCCGCTAGACTAAAAACTCTTTCCAAGTACACACTGGAGGGGGGACAACTCAGGTAAAATAGAGCCAGTTTGTACAAGGGCTTCCAAACTGGCTTTTTTTCCTGCCAGTAACAATATGGACTGTCTGACATGTCTATTTCGATGGTGTCAGCAAAATAATCCTCCACCATTTTTTCAATTGTGACAGCATCCAATGCAGCAACAGTAGACATGTCTGCAATGGTTAGCAGGTCCTTCAGTCTGGACCAGATGTTATCAGCATCCCCGCCAGCGGCTCTTACAGGAAAACTGAGCTTTTTCCTCGCAGCCATAGATGTGGAAGAAAATGAGGGTGGAGCTGTTGGCATGTCACGGTCCTCTTCAAAGGACAATCTCCTGACCAGCAGGTCTTTGCACCGCTGTAGACTTGTGTCCGCCGGAAACAGAGACACAACATACGCTTTAAACCGAGGATCGAGCACGGTGGCCAGAATGTATTCCTCTGACTTTAAAAGAGTGACCACCCTCGGATCCTGGCAAAGCGTACGAAGGGCTACATCCATAAGAGCTACATGCTTGGTGGAATCGCAATGGTTTACCAGCTCCTCCCTCACTTTCTCCAGCTGCTTCTGCAACAGCCTGATCAGGGGAATCACCTCACTCAAGCTGGCAGTGTCGGAACTGACTTCTCGTGTGGCAAGTTCAAACGGCTGGAGAACCTTGCACAACACGGAAATCAGTCTCCACTGCGCTTGACTCAGGCGCATCCCCACTCCTTTGCCTATGTCGTAGGTGGCTGTGTAGGCCTGAATGGCCTTTTGCTGCTCCTCCATCCTCTGCAGCATATAGAGGGTGGAGTTCCAGCGCATCACAACCTCTTGTTTGAGGTGATAGCAGGGCAGGTTCATGGTTTTTTGATGTGCCTCTAGTTTGCGGTAGGCACTGGCTGAATGCCGAAAGTGTCCAGCAATTTTGCGCGCCACCGCAAGCATCTCCTGCACACCCCTGTCACTCTTGAGGTAATGCTGCACCACCAAATTAATGGTGAGGGCAAAACATGGGACGTGCTGGAAATTGCCCATATTTAATGCCCGCACAATGTTACTGGCATTGTCTGACACCACAAATCCCCATGAGAGTCTAAGTGGGGTAAGCCACTGGGAGATAATTTTGTTCATGTTGCCTGCCTTTGCACGAGCAGCCATTTTGTAGATGCTGCTACTGATGCAGCTGTTGCTGTTGCTGTGGAAGGGGATGCATCTACCCAGTGGGCTGTCACAGTCATATAGTCCTTAGTTTGCCCAGAATCACTTGTCCACATGTCCGTGGTTAAGTGGACAGTGGGTACAACCGCATTTTTTAGAGCATTGAGGACACTTGATCGTACTTCTCTGTACATTTTTGGTATCGCCTGCCTAGTGAAGTGGAATCTCGACGGGATTTGGTACCGGGGACACAATACCTCCATCAACCCTCTAAATCCCACTCCACTGATGGCGGACACCGGGCGCACGTCTAACACCAACATTGCAGTTACAGCCGCAGTTATACGCTTTGCAATAGGGTGACTACTATCGTATTTTGTGGTCATGGCAAACGACTGTTGGACGGTCAATTGTTTTGTGAAAGACTTAGCGGTCTTACGACTTCCCCTCTGGGAAGATGACAGACTAACAGCAGCAACAGCAGCAGTGGCAGTAGTAGGCGTACCGCTGCAGGATTCCTCGGATGAATCCCGTATTGAGGAGGACTCAGTCTGGCTGCTGACTTGGGCTGCAGGACTGAATCTGATGGAGATCGTGGAGGAAGTTGATGAGGAGGGTGTTGCTGGTGTGTATCCAACTGGACCACGGGATTTAGGTGTCCCTGTACCGATGACGGTCCTAGCCCCAGTTCCTGAACTAACCACTGAACTATGAAGGTTATTCAGGTGACGTATAAGGGAGGATGTCTCTAGGTGGGCAAGATCCTTACCCCTGCTTATTTGAGCTTTACATAAGCTATTGTTGTCCGGATTGGGATAGAAATAACTCCAGACCGAAGAGGTGCATTTTTTGGTCTTCTGACCCGGCATGACAATGGGCTTTTTATTCCCATGAACATCAGCTGTTTCCCCCACTGCTGTCTCATTTACAATAACCACATCAGTATCATCATCATCAAGTTCCTCCACACCGCCAGCTACATCAATAGCCTCCTCCCGAGCCACCTCTTCCCGTACAGTGATGGGAAGGTCAGGCTTGACAACCACCAACACCCTTGGACTCGCCTTGGGGATTTGTGATAATGTCTCTTTAGATGGCATAGTTATTTGCTGTGTTGTTGCTGACAGCATAACTCTCTTCAATTTTTTGTAGGGGGGGGAAGGAGGAGGGCTTAGTTCCTTGGGTGAAGCTGAACCACTAGTCATGAACACGGGCCAGGGGCTAATCCGTTCCTTGCCACTGCGTGTCTTAAATGGCATATTGGCAACTTTACGTTTCTCCGCAGATGATTTTAAGTTTCTCTTTTTGCTACTTTTACTTAACTTGGGCTTTTTGGATTTTACATGCCCTGTACTAGTAGATTGGGCATCGGCCTTGGCAGACGACGTTGATGGCATTTCATCGTCTATGTCATGACTAGTGGCATCAGCTTCAGCATTAGGAGGAAGTGGGTCTTGATCTTTCCCTACTTTATCCTCCAAATTTTTGGTCTCCATTATATGCAGCACAAGATACTGCAGAATGTGTGAACTTGGTAATATTGCAGTGCCAATGGACTTATACTGCTGGATTAGTTTTGCAAATTTTGTTATAATTACTTTTTTTTATAATTTTTATTTTTTTTATTTTTTTTATAAGTTTTATTTTATTTTTTAAAAACTTGGGCATAATGGGGAAATAACTATGCCCTTAGAAGGACAGAGCACAGCACACAGCACCACTGGACTGATACTGCAGAACACAGCACAGCACAGCACGAGATCTACCAGGACAGAGGACCACCTAACACACCCTCCCTCTACCCTGAACAATGCCCGAGTGAAGATGGCGGCGACTAGCGGGGAATTTATAGGATCCGAGTATCGCGAGATCCGACAGCGGGATTATGACTCCGAGCCTCGGTTTCAGGTTTTCATTTGGCGCCAATACCCGGATCTGTCTCGGATCGGAAACGTTCGGGTGGGCTCGGATTCACGAAATTCGAGTGCGCTCAACTCTACAAATAACACTTCGACCTTGTCTGTCTTTGACATACTTGATGGGATCTCAATGATGAATGCTCTGTACCATGGTCGTCAAAAACAAGAGGTATTGACATGCTAGAACTACTGTAGTGTTTATAACTTATAAACACTACACTTGAAAGCTTGAGCCTTTAAATGAAAAAGTCACTCTTCATTGCACGAAGATTTGCAACAGAGACAGTTTTTTTGTTCACAAAGTCAACAAATAACACTTCGACCCTGTCTGTCTTTTACATACTTGATGGGATCTCAATGATGAATGCTCTGTACCATGGTTGGAGGAGGTATTGTGGCCCCGGTACCAAATTGGGTATCGGCCCACTCCACTACGCAGTCCAGAAGGCTACCTCGGTGCAACATTTTGGACTAAAAACAATATTGTGAGGTGTGAGGTGTTCAGAATAGACTGGAAATTAGTGGAAATGATTGTTATTGAATGTTATTGAGGTTAATAATAGCGTAGGAGTGGAAAAAAACCCAAAAACTGGATTTTAGTGCTTTTCATGCTTTTTTAAATATAAATCAGAACCCAAAACCCGAAATCAGAACCAAAACCTTTCGTCAGGTGTTTTGGCCAAACAAATCAGAACCCAAAACACTAAAAGTGCCCGGTGCACACCCTTACTGTTAACATCTCAGAGTAATAAACACATTATTGAGTTGGCCATAGCTAAGTGACATGATTACTGCCCAGAGAAAGGAACACTCTCCTTTCAAATCATCAAATAATCCTTTAAATTGCATTGCATAGAAAAGTATAAAAAACAAGTCACAAAATTATTATTCTTTTTTTGACCAGGAGTACCATGATGACATTGTAACACTCTAATGTTGCAGCAAAAACATTTAATATCACATTTTTAAAAAATATGAAGCACTTGCAGCATATTCGGAATCTGAATATACATAGAATATAGAACTTTCCAGCTACACTGAGCTCTGTGTCTAATTGTTGGTGCATGGGACACAAGGAGAAAAAATATGTGCCCATGGTGGGTATCAATGCTAAAATGCAAATTAGCCTCTCTAGCACATCAGTTATTGTTTAGTCACTCACTTCATCTTCTTCCAAGTACCCCACATGACAACAGGCAGTGAGCAAGGAGATGAATGTCTTTACTACATAAAAAGAGTTCCTCTAACAATCAAGGAGAATTGATAGTTGAGACATTAACAGAACAATTTCAATGAGCTTTAATCGCAATATAAACACCTATAAATCCACATCATGAACTTATCTGATGCAGAATTTTAATTTTCTTTTATCTGTTTATCTAATAAAACACACAGTTAAAGGTGAAACATTTTTCTTGATCTGACATGAATAAGGCAATTCAAAGGTAACTACACTTAAATTTTAATTTTAAATTAACATCCCCTCTTCTTCCAACTAGCAGACTGGTGGGGCTCCAAAAAAAGGCATTCAATGCAATGGTTCTCGTACCACCAAAAGACATCAGGGAATAGTTAAAATCCAAAAAGGTCTGTTTCACTCAGGTGCTGACCAGAAAGAATTGTGTCTGCAAGTTCAGCATGCGTGTCTCCTATGCACTTCTGTGCAATTTTTAATTATATCCTTTATATGAACCAGTTTAGAAAAAAAAAAAAATAATAATAAGGAAAAAATTATAGAGTTGTCGTATGCATTCTGTATCTTTACTACAATAGACTTTTTAAAGATATATGTATACTCTTAGCAAATCATTGAGTTACTGTCTGTATTACTTTACTTTTCTAAAAGTTTTTATGTAAAGAACATTTTTTGCCTCAAGCTCAAAATCATCTACAGAGAAAATTTCTTCACAATTCCTTTTCTCCTTCTCAAGAAAGCATCTTCAGTACTTACACAAGGAGTGTTTCATTTCCCCCGTGTCCTCTGAAGAATACCACCCGAGTGACTTTTTATCACAGCTTTCACTTTTAGGTAGGGAAGAATGTCAAGTGAATTATGTGTATTTTAATTAAATCAAATCAGCTGGAGGTTACAATAGTTTAGAGTGTTTAGTGTGCAGATTAATAGGCACACTTTACATATAATCAGAGGTTATATATTTAAAAACAAATAGTCATATCCTTTAATACTATTAATGCATTCTGTAGTTATGTTATTTTGAAAAAAATGGTGAAATGTTTACTTATTTCTCCTCTAATCTTAAACTAGCCGTACATCATTTTTGTACATTTTATTTGAATCAACTTAAACAAATTTGATTAAATTGACAGCCAATTGACAAATATGGGGCCTCACTGTCAAAATGCTAAATGGTCAAATTGCATTTAATTGGAAAAAGCATAAAATCCTGCTGGCAATTTTGTTGGTCATTGGGTCATAGATAAGATGAAGCAGTGGGGATCCTTTCATTTGGTCCCACCATTGAACACCTCAATCTCCTCAATTTCGCCTTCCACTTATCGTGCCAAACTGGCCACAAATTTGTTTTTCACAGATTCAGTCGATCAGTTGTATCCCTACATGTCTTCAAATGCTTATGACTTTACTCTCAGCCACATATATGCTATTTTAGGTAAGCTATAGCCATTTACAGCTGTTGTGGGCAACCGTATCCTAGGCCCAACACCCCTGAAGTGGCTAGCTTAAGGTTTAATTTGTGTTGACTTCTTTAATTCTATATTGAGTCCTAATGGATGCAAATATACTTCTGTTTACCCCTAAACAAGAGGTCAAATTTGCATGTCCCCCAAGTACCAGGACAAGACAACTATGAAAATGTCTTCAATAGGTATACAAAGGTAGTTGTCACATTATTACCAGACAGATGTGGCATTCTTAGTTACTGACAACGATGAAGAAGTTTAGTTTGTTTCTAAAACTTCTCAACTGACAGCATCACAACGATGAGGTGTTTGGATTGTTCTGTAGTAAGTTGCACATCAGTCTTTTACAGACCAATTTTTTTTTTATGAAGCTTAAAACATTTGTATTATGAAATATGATCTCTCACTTATTTTGTACATCAATAAAATATTTGTTTTCTTAGCAGCTGTGCAGTGAAGGGTCATATTTTCCATGCAGTATTTAAGTTCAATCTTTAACATAAAATGATTAACAGTATTTATAACATAAAAAACATTGACATAAATTCTGTTTCCTTACTGATTCGTTTTCTTATATGTTTTGTCATCAATTTTTCCATTATTATTAGTAACTATGTTGTATAATAACTAGAGATGGGCGGGCTCGGTTCCCCAAGAACCGAAGCCACCCGAACTTTGCCTAACAGAGTACCGAGCCGAGCAGGCTCGGTACTCTCCCGCCCGCTCAGAATCCAAATCGAAGCCGAACGTCATCGTGACGTCATCGGATCTCGGGGCTCGGTTCTCGCGATACTTGGAAATTATAAATACCTGCCTCCACAGCAATCCATCGCCATTTGACAGAGGAAGAGAGCAGGGTGTAGTCACAGGTTGATGAGAGCAGGGACAGACAATACAATTCTGATTCCATTTCTGATAACAATCGATAGAGAAGAGGAGGGTAGAGGAGTCTTTTTTTTTTTCAATATTTGGCACTACAAGTGCTTTGGGGTGTCCCCCATTCTTTTGCATTAATATTTGTGGCTGTCAAAAGTACTATCTGTCAGCAGATTTAAAATATAATATTTAGCACTCACAAGTGCTTTTTGGGTGTCCCCCATTCTTTTGTATTAATATTTCTGGCTGTCAAAAGTACTATCTGTCAGCAGATTTAAAAAATAATTTTTAGCACTCCCAGTTCTTTTTGGGTGTCCCCCATTCTATTGCATTAATATTTCTGGCTGTCAAAATTACTATCTGTCAGCAGATTTAAAATATAATTTTTAGCACTCCCAAGTGCTTTTTGGGTGTCCCCCATTCTTTTGCATTAATATTTCTGGCTGTCAAAAGTACTATCTGTCAGCAGATTTAAAAAATAATTTTTAGCACTCCCAGGTGCTTTTTGGGTGTCCCCCATTCTTTTGCATTAATATTTCTGGCTGTCAAAAGTACTATCTGTCAGCAGATTTAAAATAAAATATTTAGCAGTCCCAAGTGCTTTTTGGGTGTCCCCCATTCTTTTGCATTAATATTTCTGGCTGTCAAAAGTACTATTTGTCAGCAGTATCTAAAACAATTTGTAGCACTACAAGTGCGTTGGGCTCATAATGGATTCTAAGCAGTCCACATATAAGCAGAATCAGCAACCAGGTTCTGTCACCAGTCCTGATGGTAGTGTTCCCAGTACGTCATCTGGGAAAGGCGATGTCAAACTACACAGTCTTTTGAAATCAGTCAAAAAAAGCACACACCAAAAATTTTTAATTTCTATACACACAGTGGAAAAGAGAGAATGAGGCCTTCACCTTTGTCTATTAGTGGCAGATCAAAAAATGTTACCAAGCCTACAAGTGGTGCACAAGTACTGTTACGCGTGAAAGCTGAGCTGCAAAAAAAACAGTAAGGCATTAGAGGATAATGTATGCTCTGAATCAGAAATGACACCAGTCCCTGGGGAGAGTCCATCCACCAGTGGTATGTCTAATCGTGAGCATTCTGTTAGTGACAGTGTACCCATAAAGAAGGTTCCATTCAGCAGTTCTGCTGATGTGTGCTTTAACAGCCCGAGTGTAGTCAGTGATACACCAATTGAGGATGCCACTTTTGAATTAGAAGAAGAGGAGGGGGAGATTTGTGTAGGAGACGAGGGCACTAATGATGATGTTGATGATTATGATGCAGACAGATACCAAATTGCCTTTCTCAATTTCTATTTATATTCTATACTCTATAATGGCTGAATAGTTTACTATTTTACTCCTAGTGGAGAGGGGGTCTGATGCAGACAGATACCAAACTACCTTGGTCCATTTATTTTTACCTTCTAATTCCACAGTCTATGCAGGCTGCTTTTTTTCTATTCAACTACAAGTGGAGGGTGTAATATACACCCAAAGACGATGGCTGCATTGCCAATAGGATCAAAGATGAAGAGGAAGACAACCAGGTTTGTGTGAAGAATTAAGGACGGCCTACCAGGGATTAAACTGTTTTCTTCCTAATTTATTAGCTTTAGAATTACCTTACTTATCCAAGAAAGAGGTGGAGCACTAAATTAGGTTATTTTATGCACAAAAACATTGATTTTTAAACAAAATTGCAAAACAAAACCAAAACCAAAACACGCAAGGGCGGTTTTGCAAAACCAAAACCAAAACACAAAGGTAATCCGGATTCAAAACCAAAAACAAAACCAAAACACTGGGGTCAGTGAGCATCTCTAATAATAACATTGAATAAGGGTGAAAAATAATAGTGAGCAGATCATGCTCATCAAGTATGACCATTAAAAAAACAACTAAAATTATATATCAAACAAAAAAAACAAATTCAGCTTTAGGGACTGTTCTTTAACTTTTTGCAGGCTCATTTTACATGTCTTTACACAAGTTTATTCATAAAGTACATCTCTTTGCAAACATTTTAAGGATGGTGCTGATAAAGTGATAGTAGTTTATGTTAGTACAGATCATTGCAGTAGAATAGAGAATATAGGACAGATTGGAATCTAGGATATAAAAGACTTCTGGGAAATGCATTTGTATGAAAGGTCTCTGAGTCAAAGCTTTATCCACTGGGAATTTAGGGCACAACCTGGACTATTTCTAAATATCCAGTAGGTGAAGCGTTGATTTATAGGGCTGTCATCTAAATGACATTTCCCAGCAGTCTCTTCTTCTAAATATGTTTTTTGCATACTGTCCCTAGGAAACAGCTTAAAAACCTCCCTAAATCTTGTCATTGTTCCTGTCCGTCCAAAAATACTGACACAAAGTTCATAATTAGTAATGTTGTAAGTAAATTAATCATAGTTGGTATTTGGTAACATAATCATAGTTGGTAAACTAATCAAATAACATGATTACTTCAGGCCTTTTGAGACATCAATTTGAACCCTACCCCATTACCAGACACCCAATTCTCTTCCAGATACAGAGAACACAGCTCGGTCTGTGTGGAAGTACACTTGCTTAAATATAACAAAAAATATTGTCTATTGGAAAACAATGCTGATAATGAAAATATCCAATATCCTATGTTAATGTAATAGACTTCTGATGGACCTTTAGTAAATTCCCATATTTTTTTTTAACAAAACTCTGCAAAGTGTTTATTCTGTACCAAATAAAAATAACTAAATATGTTATAACAATCAGACCTAGCTTCCTTTCAATCTGCCTAAAATAAACATGAAAAGAACCATATATTTGTTTGTTGTTGTTTTAAAACCATTAAATCAATATATCTAATAAAGTATATCAGTGTTAATTAATAACCAGTTTAGCTTGAAAGACACAAAAGATTAGTTAAAACAGATAATCCATAATCTATAGCATTAACTGATCTAACAAAGACGGAAACAACTGTCTTAAATATTGATCTAGTCAAATTAAAAATAAAGAAATATAGTGTTCAATATATGACTTAATGTAACTGTCACGATTGCGCATTTATCTGTACAGTCACATCTCCCTTTTTCTTTTTGGATGTTATACATTGGACAATGTGGAGAACTGGGGGTATTACCTAGATGGCCATGTATTTTATTTTTTTGCATATTTTCTAAACCACAGCTATCTATTATACAGTGCAGCCCTGTTATATTAGAATAGCAATTCTTCAATAGAACAAATAGGTAGGAAACTTGCAGATGACATTGATATGCAGAGGTTCAGCAGTCACATTTGGAATGTCTTGTAATGAATGAATGTCTGTGACCCCATCAAAACCATCCTTCACCGGCTCAATGCTGTTTAGATAGACCTGCCATGTAGATGCAGAAACTTAAATTAGAATGTCAAGTCAATCTGTTTAAAATGAAAATTGAACAAACATATTTTTTCTTGATTGAAAACTGAGGTGCTTCCCTTATTATAACATAGAGATAAGCCTTTTCACACTTGGAGAAAATATGGATGAAGCAAATGAAATAATGTCCTTATTGCTAATATATTCAAATACATATTATACATGGTGCTCTGTATATAACACTGGCCACAAAGAAATGAGCATTCAGTATTACAATGGCCACAAGGGACAGCAATCTGCATATATAATTCTGGCCGCCAAGGAATGGGCTATGTATATAACACTAGCCACTAAGGAATTGGATTTGTGTGTTACTTTGGGCACCAGGAAATGGGCTTTCTGTAATACATTGTCCACCAGGGAATGAGCTCTATGGGGAGTATTCAACTGTTAGTGAGATCCCCGGAAAAACGAGCGCTCGAAAAAATATTACCGTTAATACGGTAATATGCGCGTAAATACAGTTAATACGGTATTTTATTCGCTAAATTTCATCTCGCAGCTCCGGGAGCTGCGAGATGAAATTCAGCGAGTAATTACCGTATTAACGCTAATATTTTTCGAGCGCTCGATTTCCGGGTATCTCGCTAACAATTGAATACCCCCCTATGTGTTACACTGGCTATCAGATGGGGCTCTGGACTGTAGAGTGGCCACCAGATTCTGTCCAGTATAGTGGTCATAGGAACTACACAAATTCACTGTGCTGATATGTTGTGTGAGGTCAGTGCTCTGGTATAATGAGTGGGTCTGGCTTGTGGTATAATGTGTGGCATCAGTGCCAAGTTTAGTATGTGGGAGTTCCATTAAGTGTAATATAAATAGAATTGGTTTCAGTGGTAAATGAGCTCACTCGCTGAGTATGCGGGCGCCCACTCCGCCCCCACATCCGGTGACAGCCGGGCCATGTCCGCTATCACACCACTGACAGCCGTGCCCGTTCCTCCCCCACACCACTGACAGCTGGGGCAGCCGTGTCCCCGCACCGGTGACAGTCGAGCCAGCTCCGCCCCCCACACCAATGACAGCTGGGCTCCCTCGACCTGCACATTTAGCAATTTTGGACCAATAATATAATAACCCCACTGACGTCACAAGCTCACAGCAACCTCCATGCAACATGCATCTGTCACAACAGGGCTCATAATAGTGTCCTAATTATCTTCCAAAGTTTACTGGAGTGTGGTGGATGCCTCTGAGACTGATTATTTACTAAAGCTTACCTTTTCTAATACAGCTCTGACTACCTGTAAGAAGGTACATGCTATTGCAAAATCACCTGGAGTTTCAAGTTCTGGATCATGTTTTCAAGTAAGATAAAACAAAATAGAATTCTGCAATTTATTTTTCTTTCCCCAAAAATGAAATAATAATTAATAATGAAATGCATTAACATCGGATAATCCAGAACTACTTTTAAAGATTTATGTGACGACAGATTGTTTAAATGAAAACTTTCTTAAAATAAATACTATATAATTATTATAGTGCTAAAATACTAGTGCTCCAGAGAGACATTTAGTAGCATATAAATAGACTTCTATCTACTTTGCTCATTTCTCAACAATGTTATTTGTTCTTCACAATTTAAAGCTCATGATTGTTAATTGCTAAAATTGCTGAAGGTGCAAATTAGCTTTTTCCCATAGGAACCAATTACCAAATAGTTTTCGTTTGTCTGGTGTAAGTGACACTTTAGTGCTGCCGCTGTTGAAAGCAGGGTCATTCTAAGAAGTCCCAGGCATAAACTTACCTAACATATATGTAGTTACCATTAAAGCATAGCACTGAAAAAATTTTCATGCACATAGGACAGGCAGTTTTACTTAAAGGGCATTTGCCCTTTATCCGTCAGGATATGGCCTACCATTAGACTACATAGTAGTGGAGGGTAGATAATAAAGGCTCTAAAGAAGATGTGTCCCAGGAAAGCAATGTGCTTACTGAGTCTATGCATACACAAGTACACATCCACACTGGGCAGGGTCAGGGCTGTCACTAGGGTAGTATGTAGAGCATGTGGGAGTCTGAGGGCACGTGGTGGAATTTTCAAGCAATTGGGGACAAGTGTGGGAGGGGGCGTCATGGTGAGGTGATCACGTGCCCCTGAGTGATGTTGGTGTGCCAATGAGATTATCAGGCTTTTTTCATTGTCATAATTAAAAGTAATGTGCGGCCACTTAGTTGCTTGTATGTATTATACAGTATACTGCGTGATCTGTGTTCTGTATTGTGGTGACTTAATTGCTCGGCTTTCCACAATTCTTGTATTTATACATTTTTTAAACAGGCCCCAACATTCCAGGATCCAGACAAGAAACCATCAAGTTGTACACAGAGGTGGAGCCATGCGCGGAGGAGATGAGGGTCCAGAATGGGGGGTCCTGTCTGATTCATTTGTACTGGGCCCCACATTTTCTGATGGCAGCCCTGACTACACAAGCTAGAGTATTGTACGGAGACATCATCAAGCAGCAGTCCTCATATATTTCACTTTATCAAAGTTTCCTACACCTGCTGAAATGACTGTACTGGTGCCACAGGTAGCTTTGGCCATCAGATAGGACCAAATGCACTTGGGGTTCCGTCACAAGTGCTGTTGTTGCATTTCCTATTACTACACACTGTCCAGCAGACCTATTTTCGTTACCATTGGATAAATAGAAATTTACATGCTTTATTCAAAATTATTAGAGAACAAAGCTAACATGATATAATGCTCTCTATCTGCAGTAGTGATTGAATGGTTTAATTATTGTAGTAATAGAAACACATGGCACAGAAACTTCATCTAATTACCGCCATGATTAATAAATAATATTAGACATTAGTAGCTCACATTTTTTTACTAAACAAAACACAATATGCTGATAAAAACTACTTGCTAGATTTTTTGTAAACTTTGCTTAATGTATTGAAATATATGTTAAGGACATTGTTGAAGACAGCATTGCGTCAATATTATAGCATAATATATGTCTAAATGACTTTAGCCTGATAGGAATAAACATGCTTAAAGTTGTTTCAAAGTTGTTCACAAACTGGTTCATCTAATCTGCTCTAAATTTCAAAAATCCCTGATAAAGTTTTGAACTTTAGACTACAACAAACATTTTTGAGGAAAATTAGAGCAAGCAAACAGGTTTGGCTATATTAGAGCCAAATAAAATATGTTTGATATTGTGTGATCTTTAGTGGCTACATTGCGTAAAATTTCATCACCCTCTTCTACCATGACAATGGCAAACTCAAACTTTCAACTTTCAAACTTCCAATGGAAACCTAGCAATGATCACTGTTCAAATAAGTAAAAATATTAAAAACACTATAAAATATAATTGGAACTCAACTGGGAGCGGGAGTTAGACATAGTCATACCGGAAACAGAATAGGGGAACATATTTCAGTGTACCCATGTTAGTTCAGTCAGTGTGAGAGTGGTTGAAACTCATTTCAAGGTACTGACTAGAAGGTACCGTTGTCCCAGTCTCCTAGCAAAAATGATTCCCGGGGTCTCAGATTTATGCTGGAGATGACAGGGAGCTTTGGGCACTCCATTACATATCTGGTGGGATTGCCCGGTAATCAGACCCTTTTGGGATACGGTTATTCTCATCTCCAAAACGATTGTGGGAACTGAACTACCAAATTGCCCAAGGTTCTGGCTACTTAACGACACTAATATGTCAGTCTACAAATATAAAAAGTTCTTGATAAAGTATCTTAATGGCGCTGCAAAGGCGGTGATACCGGTACACTGGAGGTCACCGCTGGTCCCTACCATAAAAGAATGGTTTACACGGATAGATTTCTATATGGTAGTGGATGAAATAATTTATGCGGCAGAGGACAAAAATAGAGCATTTTACATACTGTGGTCGGAATGGATTGAGTTTAAAAATAAAGTGTTGTTCGCTCAGTGGAATGTATGAAGCTTATCACATACCCCCTCTCTCTCCCATACCTACCCTCCCCCTTCTTTCCTTCTACCTCTTTACCTCCTTTTTTTTCACAATTATTTCACCCTATTTTATCGTATTTTCTCCTTTGAGAAAAATTAAGCAAATGCAACGCAACTGCTGAAGTGTAATGTAAAGTTTGAAGTATTGGAATTTTGAGCTAATGTTATTGCATATACTTTTATACAATGTTAAACTTCAATAAAAACAGATTATATATAAAAAAGAAAAAAAAATGATTGGAACTCAAACCGTAACATTTTATAGATTATTTTAACATAAATTTGATTTTAAGATTCAACGTCATGGTCAGGTTGGCCGTGGCGGTCGAACCCTAAAATTATGATTGTACTGCAAAGTCAAGGCCCTCTAAATTTAAATGAATTTATAACCTGCTCAAATAATTCCTACATCTCTAGTTCGTAGCTGAACTAGGAGATTTTTGCAGCTGCTATTCACCTTGGCCTTTAAAAACCTTACGCTGTATGTGAATGTAAAATCTAGCTCACATAAATAATACATACTAATTGCAGCATATTTTACGTGAGATGCTACATCTAAAACACATATTACCATACAAACACCTTTAACTGTTCATAATACTGTACCGTACAAACATACAAAATTGTCATTTAGACATCTCCATTAATATTTCCTCATGCAAACCTAACTATTTGCCTGCAAACTACACTCACATTGCCTGTGTTTTTGGTGCACAGTTATTTTCCTTTTTATACACATATGGGAGTTAAAAATCCCTGTCGGAAACACTCATGTGTAAACATAAAGCATTTCTTTTTGCCAGCTTCAGGCCAACCACTAACAACTAAGTGCTGCTGACTGTGGAGCTGGTTATTAGAAAAGGTCAGATTACCTGTAGGTTATTTTCATGAGATGGATGAATTTAACGATGGAGATCACTGAAACTGCAATTACATAGTGCAAGAAGTTGAGTTTTTGCTTCAGGATTAGAAACAATGACAAATCCTTAATAATAACATTTAGTAAAACAAGTATCATGGGGAAAACAATAAAATGAAAAACATATAATAAAACATACACATCTCTGCCTTTCTGAATAAACAGAAAATACAAGATTGTCTTGATATCATGTTAGCCAGTAGAATAATTGCTGTTCTATATCCAGAGCACTTGAAATATTTTCTCATGCTGTCTCATGAGGAAATGTTTACATAGGATGTGTGTTTCTACATTCAGCTAATGCAGGCTCCTATTAGTTCTATAACTCTTTAAATGTTTGCTTCTGTCTTAGCTCAGCCTATAATATTGCAATTAAGGTCAAAGTTTGGAATACATTGTGTCACTGTGAGCTTCACTTATGACTGGATGAATTCTGAGTCTTCAAAAACAGGAACTGCTGTATCTTTTTATATGTTGATGTTTTTGTATATTTTTGTGTTTGCCACTCTTGTTAACAGTGATTTGTTTTTAAAAAATGATGTTCTAAAGCACTACAATTAAGCCATGTATCTTCTGTGAAAATAAATAGCTTATTAGTTATGCAACTATATAACTGCCCGTTCCTATACTTGCCCACTCTCCAGGAGAGTCACAAATTCCAGGTACGTCTCCTGGAAGAGAAAGCCATTTTCCTGCATTCTGCCCACTTCCTATTGAAGCTGGCAGGATAGGAGACTCCATAAGACGATTCTCAGTGAATTGCATAATGTTGGCCCCACCTCTACCGTAAAATGATGCATTAACATCATTGTGTCGTGGGGGCAGGACAAGAATTACATGATTCTCCCTGGCCCGCCCCCTTCCATTCACACCCTACCTACCCTCCGGGAGGTCAACATTTAAAAGTTGGTAAGTATGCCTGTGTCACAAGTGAAGAACTTGTTTAGCTGTCTGAATAAGCTACACACACATCATTTGTAGTGAGGTCAGAATAGATGCAATAAACATCAATAATTGCAAATTAATGAGAAACTTATATTTCTTCAGGCAAGTTGTACGATGTGAACTTAAGCAATGAGATAATTATATATCATTTTGGGACTTAATTCATTATAACATTTAATGAAATTAAAAACACAGAACTTAATTAAGGTTTTGCTGTCAAAAGCTCTACTATCTGAAGCAATGTTCATATACCCATTTTGTTGCTGATAGTCTTGAAATTCCATAACCGTAATTGACATAATGACAAGAGGGGCATTTAAGCTGAAAGCACTTAAACGAATGCATTTGGGCTCACATACTTTGAACATGTACCTGCAAGGGTTAAGTGTCAGCTTTGAATTAGCCAATGAGAGTTGGTGGGGGTGTGGTTAAAGTGAGGTTATATAAACCCTCAGTTGTCGGTTAATCAGCCTCAGTTTTTCTTCACAAAATCCTCAGTGAGACCTGTGATCGTGCAGCAGAGATAAGGATTTGCAAGCATATTTACCTATCTTTTATTGTTTATTGTATTTTATTATTAAACTTGAACTTTAACTTTATTTTCTTTATTTTTTCCACTTTCTTTCTGAATTTTCCTCATTTTTACCTCTTTGTCTCTTTTTTCCTTCCCCCCCCCCTTATTCTCTCCCTTTCTCCTTTCTTTACAAACTTCTCTCATATTCCCCCAAAAAATATCCAGACCAGAAAGAATCGCTTCCCACCCCCTCTGGCTCCAAAATGTCTTCTCCTCCATTTTCGAAGAGACATCTTGGAGCTGTCACTTTAATCACCCCCCTCCTCAACCCTAATAATTTGCTTGTTGGCAGCGGCATGCTCAGTGCCACTCGCCGAGTTAATGTGCCCTCTTCTGCCGCAACAGATAAATCCGATAAAGGGGCGCTTGTTAGTGGGAGGGGGAGGTGACGGGTGTGATCGCGAGGTTCAACGGTTCTCTCTGAACCGTCGGTTGCCGCTCGCATGCGTAGATCGCAAGCTCTGGATTGGGCTGTCATTCAGCACCACTCTGGAGCTGTGTCTGCAACTAGAAAGCATCGTTCCCTGTCAGTGAGGGGATTTTCATACCCTCAAACTGACAGAAGATAAAGAAGAAACAAGAAATGTGTATCAGGGGCACTCAATGGCTCGTACCTAATATCTCATTGATACAAACATAAAATATGCAATAAAGCTTTATTAATATGTATTAAAATGTAGAATCCTAAATAATTCAGTTCCCCAAATAAAGGTAACTTGGCTAGCGAAATATTAAAATAAAACAAGGTAAATAGATATTGAGAAATAACAAAATAACTGTTAATATGGCAGTAATAACTGCCATGCCACTATTATTTCTGCCATCTTAACAGCGATGGGATGGGTTAACCCTTATAAATAACTAAGTTCTCTATGTTCACAACATTGACAATAATACGTAATTTCTGTAAACCCATGTTCAAAGTAGTAGTATGAGTAATCCTCTGCTCCCACCCGAATCCAACATATATTACCATCATATTTCACAACACCAGCTTAATACAGATCAAGCCATGGAAGTCGCAGCTGGCCACTCAAGCAGGGGGTTTGCTGATAGGATCTTTGGTTTAATTTCATATGTATCCACTTGTCTTTTCTCCCAGGATTCTCGGGGGTCTTCTATTGTACAACACAATATTCAAGCCCCTTTTAATCCTAATATTCAATATTATCAGCACAAACACTCTCCTTTAATGCACCAAATTCCAAATAATCAATATCAAGGTGAAAGGGTAATAAGTAATGATCCTTATGCGTCACAAGCATCACAATTGCCATTTCCCCCAGCGGTTTTTCAAGAAGCTTCCGTTGGTGTTAATTCTTAAGGTTCTACGTTGGGATCCATTTTACTGAACTCAGCTTGGAAAGTTGGTTCCACACATGAGTGGACAGCCCCTTACCCCCCTCCAGCACATTATGGTGTCCAACAATTCCCTGCTACATTTGCCAATGCAAGCTGGGTTTTGGATCACCATGTCCCTTCCGCGACTTGTACTCAAGTACAGACACTTAGGTCACAGAATGACCTACCATTTACAATTCATGGTTCTACCATAGATATTAATCGTAGGGGCTTTGAACAGCAATATCAATCTGAGGTAGATAATGGAACAGGGATGTTGCATAACAACCAGCTTCTAATGTGTCTCTTTCTGTAGTTCCTCAGTTTCAACCGAGAGAAACTTTTTATACCATGGAAGGTCTGATAACGACAGAAGAGACGAGTGATATGGTAACGGGAGGATCGAACATACACAGAACTCGGATAGAATGAGTAGATGATCCTACAGCTGGTGAGTAGTTTTCTCCATCTACACATAGCGCAATTCAATTTATCTTGCCTTTTGATAGTATTAGCGAGGAGTTGTCAGACGCAGAACAGGGTTTGCGTAAACTATTAAAATTGCTTCACATGCATTTAATAAAGGAGGAAACATTCACATGAAATGCAGCATCTAGTACCCCATTCCACAGAGCACAGGCAGGATATAGTGAAATACTGCCTTTACATAGGGTATTAGAAAGAGTGCAAAGGACAAAAATAAAGGACAAAATTTAAAAATCACTATTCATGTGGACATGTTCACGCTCACGGACGTGTCCAAAAAAGGTCTAGCCACATTTTGTGAACGAAACGGTATAGGTGAGGATATGTACAGATCATTTACGAATTGGCTGGCTGGTTATAGTGTGTTCGCAGCTGCATACATTGAAACCAGACCAACAGAACATACAGATGTATGGCGTTACCTACATCTAATTAATGATATGTTTATTAATGATGATTCAATGGTTTGGCGCACTTATGACGAAATGTTTTCGTCGAAAGCTAAGTGGACATGCCAGCCTCCCTCTAGGTTTCAAAGATGTTGAGATCTGGATGGATCTTATGTGGCCTTGTAATAATTCGGCAAGGACTAGTGGTCAGAGGCGGTTTCTGGCAACAGGGAGGGGCTCCACAAACCGTTTCTATGCCTTTAATACGGAAGCATGCACAAGAGGAACAGCATGCACATTCTGTCACGTCTGTTCCATTTGTAGAGGTTCCCATCCTGGCATGGAGTGTCCCAGAAATCCTACATCGACAGGCAAGGGAAGAGGTGCTGCAGAGGCTCCTGCACAATAAAGCTCATTCGCCGATTAACTTACAAGAGTTGGAAGGATGCCTTCGCCTTTGACCTGACGTTAATTCTGCCAAATTCTTAAGATAAGGTTTTATGTTTGGTTTTAGAACACCTGTTCAAATAGATTTAAGATTACCAGTTCCTAAGAATTTAAAGTCTGCATATGCCTTTCCAGACATATCAGCAGAGAAAGTATGCAAAGAAGTCTGTCTGGGCCGAATGTTAGGCACCTTTTCATCACCCTCCTTTTCAGATATAGTGATTTTGCCCGTAAGTATTGTCCCTAAAAAGATGGCTGGTAAATACCGGCTCATCCAACACCTGTCATACCCAGAAAGGGGTTCAGTGAACAACGTCATTGATCCCTACTATAGTTAGGGTTAAATATCAATTGTTTGAATTGACTCTTGCATTAGTTCAGGAATGTGGACAGGGTGCTTTATTGGCCAAGTTGGACATTGAGTCCGCATTTCGTTTGTTGCTATTGCATTCTGATTCTTTACGACTCATGGGTTTCAAAATACAGGACGGATATTATATAGATCGCTGTCTACCCATGGGTTGTTTGATATCCTGTGCATGCTTTGAGAGATTTAGTTCATTCCTCCATTGGTGCATTCAAAAAAACAGGTTAGCTCACTATTTAGATGAGTTTTTAATAGTGGGATCGGCAGGTTCTTCACAATGTTTAGACACATTAAAATTGTCTCAAGCCTTATTTTCAGTTTTAGTGGTTCCAATTGCACAAGGCAAAACTGAGGGTCCTACTCCCTGCTTGTCATTCGTGGGGATTGAAATAGACACACTGGCAGGCTGTTGTCGTCTTCCCCTTGATAAGGTGCGTCGAATGGAAGAAGACATTCTATTCATTCAAGAAGTTCAATATTTACTAGGTTTGTTTAACTTTGCATGTAGGATTATCCCTATGAATCAGGTATTCTGCAGGAAACTTCAAAGAGCCACTACTGGTCTCACTAGACAGCATGCGGCAGTTAGGTTGTCTGAAGAGATCAGATCTGATCTTCGTGTTTGGTCTTGTTTCCTGAGAGAATTTAATGGGATGTGTATTTGGCCCAGCCCTCCCGTTTCTAATTTGCAGTTAAACTTGCATACAGATGCATTGGGATCTCTAGGCTTTGAGGCCTATTTGAATGCCGCTCATTGGCCTCTCAATTGGCGTCAGTCTGGACTGGTGTCCAACATCTTAGTTTTGGAAGTTTTTCTCATTATCGTGGCCATAGAGCTCTGGGCCTCGAGATTGCGGGGGAGACAAATTGTTTTTTGGTGTGGTAATCTTTGCATTGTTCAATTGAACAACAAAAAGAGCGGATCATCCCCGCCCACTATTGCGTTGCTTAGACATCTAGTCTTGCATTGTTTAGAATACGACATCTCCTTCACAGCGAGACATGTTCCAGGGGTTGACAATGGGATTGCAGATGCCTAATTGCGCTTTCAGTGGCATCGATTTAGGGTTCTTGCTCCTCATGCTAAAGCCTTAGGAACTACTTGTCCCTCTTATGTTTGGCAGATCATCATGCTGGCATAATGGGACTCGTGGAGATGTCCTTGGCACCATCTACTAGCCGAGCATGCCAGGCATCCTGGGAACAATGGAGTAAATTTTTGCTTTCACGTGGTCGTCGGGAATCAGGTCAGAGCGACGATATGATGGAGTTTATCTGGTCCCGTTATAGAGCAAGTGCATCAAAAACATCCATGTCCGCTATGTTAGCAGGTATATCATACGAGTACAAAATTTTACTAAGAACTTCTTAATTTCAAAGACTCTTAGAGGCTTGACTCGTGATATACTGGCTTTTCAGGATTTTAGGAGACCGTTAAATGTGCATTTATTACATTGCTTAATCAATTCCTTAGAAAATATCACATTAAAGAGATACGAGTTTATGTTATATAGCGCAGCATTTGTCTTAGCCTTTTTCAGAGCATTTAGAAATTCTGAATTAGTTGCGCAATCGAGTAAATGCGCAAGCTCAGGTTTATTAGCGCGACATGTGCTGGTTTTTAATTCACATTTATCTTGTAAAATAGCCAGGTCAAAAACACATAAATTGGGCAAATGCTGCTGGATTAGCATATATCCCCATTCAGATAAATTAATTTGTTCTGTGACAGTAGTGGGACACTATGCAGAGGTTAAACCTTCTGTGAGTACATTATTCATGGTGCATTTTGATGGTAAAGCACTTACAAAATATGAATTTAATGCTTTATTCAAAAAATCATTAGAACATCTGGGTTTAGACCTCAAATCTTTATGGCACACATTCATTCAGAATTGGGGCAGCTGCATCCGCAGCATTGGCAGGTTCTTCCATTGATGCAAATAAGTCTTTAGGCAGATGAAATTCAGATGCCTAAAAAAAAATACATTAGATCAAAATAAATAACTGGCTGTATTATCTCTCCCTCGGTAACCCAAGGCTTTGCTGCTTGGCGCTTTGAGGGATTAAGGGATTTTTCCCATCTCTCCATGAATAAAGGCCTGATTGGCTATTGGCCCCCGGGGTTTTCGGGTTTTTTGTCCTTCATATGGGTTACCGCTCCCCAATCCCTTCCGTTATGCATGATATTGATCAACACATAATATGTTATTGCTTGTGTTATTATATTTAGTTTTAGTAATAATAATCTTAATAATTTGTTTAACAGGTATGCTTATGAGGAAGATTCAAACTTCGGTTATTGGCCTTTCATATGTGTTTTGGGTGTCCAAACACAAAATGGCGAGTAATTAGTCATCCTTTCATTGCCCTGTTGAAGTACACCAGCCATCATAGAGGCGAGACCAGACACTAGAGGGGGAGTGGTCAGCCCACAAAGGACAGCTAGCACCATAGTGTAGTATATAAAGAATGCAGTGTGTATATAAAGAGTACACAGTCTTGACCTGTCCCTTAGAATGGGCAAAACAGTCACCAAAAATCGAGATTGTCCCGCTAGAGTCATAACATTTGACAGACTGTCCTAACTGTTCTTGTCATTTTCACCATCTGTGGCTGCTGGTTTCTTTAGTTGCAGCTTGTCTGGATCCTGGAATGTTGGGGGCCCTATTTTGAAAAAAATGGGTACAATTAGAAAATTCCAACCAGCCCCAGCATTAAATCAATAGAATCCACGATTAATATTTAGGCCTTCCTCCAGCCCCAACATTAAAGTAATAGTATTCCCATTTAATAAATAAACCTATTTCCCTCCCTCAAAACAGCCCCACCAATAGTTTAATAGCATTTATGTATAATAAATAAACCAATTTCCCGCAACCCTCACTGCCATTAAATAATTCATATTCACAATTAATAAATAGAACTCATGCTCCTCAAACTCAGCCCCACATTTGATTAATAGCCCCCAAATCCACCCCATCTTAAATTAATAGTCTCCACTATAAAATTAAATTGCCCCACCATCACCCCACAAAAAAAATAGCACCCATTAGTTAGCCACCACCTACCGCACACACATTACATTGCTACAAGCCCCCTGTGCCATCACACACACATTACTGTACCCCTTTATCACCATGCTGAGCTTCCTCATGATCACACTGCGCCCTCCATGCTGCTTTTGTTTCTCCTTCGCCTGTATCACCCTGTGCCATGCTGCTTTGTCCACCCTTCATACTCTGCCATGCTGCTTTGGCCCCCCCCCCTTTCATACTTTGCAGTGCTGCCTTTGCTCCCCCTTCACTCTCTACCATGCTGCCTTTTCCCCTTAACACTCTGCTATGCTGCTTATGGTGTCTCTGTTCCCCCCTTGCTTCCATTCCTTCACTTACCTTTTCTATTTTCTTCTTTCTTCTCTTTTCTTCTTTTCTTCTGTCTTCCTTCTTTTTTCAACTCCTCTCTGCGCTGCTCTTCACTGAATGCCGGGCGTGATGACGTCACGCCCGGCATTCAGTGTGGACAGAGCAAAGGAGTGAGGAGGGTCATCGGCGCCGCAATCACGGGAGTATGGGGTTTTCTCTTTTTTGTTTTGTTTTTTAAAGTGTCTGCTCCCCACCACCAATGAAGAGGGGAGCGATCAGGGTCAGGGCCTACCACGGGATGACCTGCTCCCCGGCGGGCCAGTCTGACCCTTGGTGTACTTACTCTGATGCCAGGTTTAGCTCCAGCCATACCGTAAGTGAGGTTATCCTTGGTTATGTGGATTTAGGACTCATTTGACATCCACTCGTTTGATTCGGGTCATCAGTTGGAGCTGTTCTGCAGTTGCTTTCTCTGCCACCAAATTATCATAATTATTAATAAATAAACTGTGACCTAATTTTGCCAAAATTTGAATACATGCCGAGTCTTCATTTCTTATATATATATATATATATATATATATATATATATATATATATATATATATATATATATATATATATATATATATATTTTTGTTGAAAATATTATATTTGTAGGTTGTTTGGAAAAGGTGAAGTGAGCATTAATGTTATGTAGGTTAAAGACACATATATATCCCAACTATCATAACTAGGGGCGTCGAAAGGTTGGGGGGTACAGGTACAGATTACCAGACCCGGGCTTGCTGGGGAAACCTGGGCTCCAATGGCAGCCAGATTTTTTTTTTTTTTTTAATGAAATTATTTTTTTGCCTAGTGGTTGACACGCGCACACACTCGTGAATAGGGGGGTGATGTTAAGGGGGGAAGGAGGGAGAGAGCAAGCTGACAGCCTGTCAGCAGCTCCCAGTCCCAGTGACATCACACACTGTCCGAGGAGCTCTAAGTCTCATGACATTTGGTAATCTCACAAGATTTAGAGCTTCCCTGCCGAGGCAGTATGCCAGAGAGAACATGCCTTTAGCTTTTATTGGGTTGTCATACACGTTTCTTCATGGCAGTTCCCAGAGCATGGCCATGCAGGAGGCAGTTGAAAATCTGCTGAAGAAGATTGCTCTTAAATGGTCTGGGGGGATGGTGGTATGTGGCTGAGGGATGGCATGATAAATGTAATGTTTTGCTATGTATATATTATATACTGCGTGATCTGTATTATGTACTGTGTTCACTTATTGCTTGGTTTTCAATATTTCATGTACCAATACATTTTCCAATCAGGTCCTAACATTCCAAGATCCATATAAGAAACCAGTACCATGCTGTGAAAGCTGCAATAACAGGTAGGTGAGAGCAACACCGTTTTAATGCATAAAATATCATGTTTAACGCTACACCGCCACGCCCTGTGCTGACCACATCCCCAAACTGTGACCTCGTCCCCTCCGGTGCCATCGCTGCGCGCTGGCATGCACTCCTTTCCCTTCTCCTTCATGACGGGGTGGGGGGGGGGGGGGGCAAGAAGTTGCTGTACCCAGGCCCCAAATTCCTCTTGGCAGCCCTGATCACAAAAATTGTATAAAGAGTAGATCATGATCTCCTTGTCATTAAATTCGGATGAGAATTGAAGACTACAGTTTTCTGCAGAATATGCTTAAGATATATTTAAGTGTATATATATATATATATATATATATATATATATATATATATATATATATATATATATATTATATATATACACACACACACACATTTTTTTTTCCATAGCTTGGAGAATCTAATCCAAGCTACTCACCTTCAGAGACGTCACCAACCTCACCCTCATACATCTATGACTTCATCACATAGTATCATCTATCATGCCCTCTTACTATTCCCCCGTCTTGCTTCCTTTATTATTATCACCTCTCATTCCCGCCTCCAAGGCTTCTCTGTGCTGCTTCCTACTTATGAAGCTTCCTAATACTTACCTACTTTCTCCTTGCTTTGTCCGGGAGAGGGGCGTGAGGGGGCTGGGCAAGGCCAATCGCGTAATTTTGGCCAAAATGACGTGCTTCTCCGCAGATCGCTTCATTTTAGGGTGCCAGATGCGGGAGAGTTGCCAGCTCTCCCGGGAGTCCGTGAGACTGACCCGAATTTTGGGAGTCTCCCGGACATTCTGGGAGAGTTGGCAAGTATGAGCTTCCTACCCCATCTGACTACAATATCCCCAGCCTTCAAGCTTTCAAGAACTTCTCAAGACATACTTCTTCGCTATGTCCTATCCTACCCCCCTTTAATACGTAATGTCTTAGCATTACTTCTGCCTCTAATTGTTATCTCTTGCTAGCAGAGCCTTCTGTACTCTCTGTCTCATGTCTGCTATCTCACTGTCAGTCTTATATGTCCTTATTCTGTTTATGTGGAATTTGTTTTTGCATGATTTGTTATACTGACTGTCCAGCTCTGTGATGATGACCACTTACACTATTGCACGGCTGATATCCCCCATCCCACTGCTTAATTCAGACAAATATTTATTTTCATTTTGTATAACAGAGTTTGTAAAGTAGATTAATCTTGTTATGTGGAAGGAACATACAAGATAATATGTTTCAAGAGGATATAAATAGTCTACCAGCCACCTACTGAAGAATTTGTATTTGTCACAGTAAAATGTAATTTACAGAAAGCCTGTGAACTCACAGCAAGGCATAGCCCTATATATGAAACAGTGTTAACACGGATGTTGATTAATGACTTTACCAAAAAAGTAATTTTTATCCAGCCGAGTATAGTGATTATTTTATGTTTACTTTTCCTTTAACATATAATAAATATGGTGTTTTGTTATTTTTTTTTGTAGGAGTGTATGTAAGAAATATCAAACTCCCATTCTTTCTTTATTTATAAGTATGCCATTATAGGGAACATGCTATAAAATAGATCCTCTTTACCAACCCCAGATGAATTAGTAGCACTGATAGTATTTACTCACATAATAAATATAAAATAAGATATTATGATCTGGTACAAAATAATACCAAGCAATCTGGAATAAAGCTTGGGCAGCATGGCGAAATAATATACATAATCTTGGGGGGACCCAGAAAATGTTAGATTATGTAGAATGAAAGCCCTTAGTACGACTATGTGTGCTGCAAGATGTCGACTTAAATACAATTAAAAGAATGAATGTAACACAAAGTCAGTGGAAACACATAGTAGAAGGCAAAGTAGGTGCTTGCCCAATGTGCAAATGACAACATGCCTACCTGATTCATGGTGCTGTAGGAAAGTCAGTCAATTTTGGAATAACAATGTTGTTTATATTAACAACAGCATTACATTAAACTTGAAAAAAGACCATGAACAACTTTTATTCTACAATTTTAGACATTGGATTACAGATTAGCAGTGGTTAATATTACACCAATACTAATAATAACAACAGTTACTATAGTCAAGTTAGCTATGTTAAGGTAGTGGATTTCACCTTCACCCCATCAATTAGTGGCATTTAAAGCAGAGATATTAGAAACAATTTATTTTGATAGGTTAGCTACCCTCCCGAATATATAGAAAGGAGTTAAACAGTTTTGCACAATATTAGGCCTATACATACAAACCTTAAGTGCAAAAATTTTAAATCCAACATCATGAAGGTGTTCAAAAGAACTTACTGTTTTGTAATCAGACGACTGTAAAATTTGATCAAAGGGACACAAATTCTAATCTCTACCTCTCACCAACCCCTATCCTCTCCAACGTATATATCGCTATGCTTTAAGCTGGATTAGTGTGTTGGGTTCTACAAGTAAGCTGTTTATCTAACATAATTGAATACCATTTTCAAAGGTGAAGTAAATTCATTGCTACTTTGTTTTTGTTCTGTTTTTTACTTTTTTTTTTTAACTCAAATTGCTTGTCTTTGTTACATAAGTGAAGGGAGAGGGAAGTGTAGAAAAATAGAAAAACACTGTAGAAAAGTTAAATTAAATTATAATTATTGTACAATAAAAAAAGAGATATATAAAAGAAATCCCTTCCCACAAAGCTAAATACCATTTCTACACTTCAGTACAAAACTAGGTGCATTTCTGTATTTAACCTACACTAAAGAAGTAACACCAGCAATACACCACTATCCTCAAATTCACCTACTTCCCTGTATTATTGGATGCAAGTGTGCAAAAGTAGGCATGTCACATCGCAAAAGATCATTTGCACTTTTTAACTTTCGTAAATGATTCTTACTATTCAGTATTCATCACTTCACTGGAAGTCTGTTAAAAAAGATTAGCTACCGACTTCATTATAGATACACATCTTCTCACATTTTTAGAACACTAAGAGGTAAATGTATTAATCTGCGAGTTTCTGGCTGCTTTGCAAAAGTGGAGATGTTTTTTATAGCAACCAATCAGATTCTAGCTATCATATATTTAGTACATTCTACAAAATGACAGGTAGAATCTGATTGATTGCTATAGGCAACATCTCCACTTTTCATTTTTCAAACACACTGGAATCTCGCAGCTTGATACATTTACCCATAAGGGGCCTATTTTTCAACATACGGCTGTTGCCGCATGATTAACGCAAAGGAAAGTATCATAGCTATTTACTAATTGTCTAACGCAGGATATATCAGAGATATCAATGGGGACTGTGATCTAGATTAATTTATCTGAGGACGGTATTTTAGTTCAGTGTCGCAGGAGAGAGCATTGGTGAGAGGGATTTTGGTAGATCCCTCCGCTGTTAACCTGCACACTCTTTCTCTCCTTGCTGCTTATAACAGATCTAAGCAAAATTGACAAAACTCCTATGTCAGATTAAAAATAATCTGTTCTAAACATGTTCATTAAATGAGACCTACTGAGCTTAGATGTCATGTACCATCCCTTTCCCATTAATTATTATTTAGTAACTCATCCTTTAAAACTGTATGGAAATTGTAATACAATCAACTCACATACAATAAACGTTCACCAAAACAAGTGTTTTAGAGATTCTTGCTCATACAAGCTTGCAATCTCGATCAAAACAAAACATGAGCTCTAAGTACTGATGGAAGAGATTCACTGCAGAGGAGCTGCGGGAAAATGTTCTGACTATTTCAAAACACCAACCAATTTGTAATTAAAACGTTAATTTAATATAAGTAACCAATAACACATAGCCATTGCATTTCCACAACATATAAACTACTCATCCACTGCAATTTATCAGATAATATGAATAAAACATAATAACAAAAATCCACCTCTTATAGCGCTTGTAAGTTATTTCTAGGATGACTATTTATTCAATCCTGGGGGTGCACTCCCCGGAAAGCCAATATTACACACTCCCCACAGAGAGAAAAAATAAATAAATAAAAAATGTCAGTTGAAAACCAGCAGGGTGTTGTATGCAGTCTGATAATAGTTCAGGCGATGTGAAATCAGGTTGAAAAATTAATGCTACAATTAGCCACTTATACTTCAATAAATTATAGGCTCTTGATGCCCACAATCCACTGATGTAGTTCAAATTGCAAATGAGTTTAAAACAGACCTTTCTTGAATGCAAAGCAATATTCCAGCTAATTACCAAACGCTGGTAACCAACCTTCCAATTTCTCCTTTAGTGTGAAATGAAAATCACTCCTCCTGCTGGCTCCTTTTTAATCAGTCCCGTAAAAGTGAGCAGGATATTCTTACCTGCAGGTCCTTTTGTAGCAATACTCTGGCCATAAATGTTCTCTAACATTCAATGCTTGCAGACTCTTGCGGCAATAACCGCTCACCTTTGTAAATAAGGGCCGTATGGTGGTACAAATTAAACTCTT
Source organism: Mixophyes fleayi (assembly GCF_038048845.1). NCBI lineage: Eukaryota > Metazoa > Chordata > Amphibia > Anura > Limnodynastidae > Mixophyes > Mixophyes fleayi. The sequence goes on along the minus strand of NC_134405.1, from coordinate 113,422,710 downwards.
TTAGTTACAACTGTGGGGGTAGTGAGGTGCTAATAAGTCCATCCAGAAATCAAACTTTAAAAACCGCAAATGAAGCATAAAACCTCTTACGCGTTTCTCCACTGCAAAAAAAAAAAAAAGTTTTTTTGCTTTGCAAGGAAGCGATATATGCATATGTGATGTGTTCCTTCTTCTGGTGGAAGAAGCTTGTTAGATTGGTGGCTTTTCTGTTTATGCCCCATGTTCCAGGGACAGTAGGGATGGTTTTAAATAAGATTGGGCCTATGGCAATGATCAAATACAGGGGCCCTATTATCACATCCACATTTAGGGATCTATTTATTATTGTTGGCTAGTGGGTGGCAATAATTATCATTTTGCACAAAAAGAATATTGTGAGGAGTGAGATGTTCAGAATAGACTGGAAATTAGTGGAAATGATTGTTATTGAATGTTATTGAGGTTAATAATAGCGTAGTTTTAGCGCTTTTTATGCTTTTTTAAAGATAAATCAGAACCCAAAACCCTAAATCAGAACCAAAACCTTTCGTCAGGTGTTTTGGCAAAACAAATCAGAACCCAAAACACTAAAAGTGCCCGGTGCACACCCCTAGTGGTAATTGCACACTGTAAAATGAATCTGTTTAAGTAGTATAGAGCACACATTTCTATGTACATAGTATAGCATGTACATAAAAGATTACAGCATATGGCAAAACATGTAAATATTCAATGACAGGAGAATAGGATTAAAAACTGTCTAAATCACTCCAACTGTTCCCAAATATGCCCTCATATAGCCTCATGTGCCTCACATTACCTTATGTAGCCAATTTGCTATGAGATAGCTTTACATGCACTCCCATATAGCTAATTTGCCACTATATACCCATATACCCAATTTTGTAGAGATGTGCAAAGCTGCTGCAAAATTTGAACTGAATTCCCCAGTGGAACAGGCCATTTCACAGAGTTGCAAGCTTAGAGCAATGCAATCTTTGAGTTTGGCTTTTCCCTCACTATTCTGCAGATTAGCCATAGTGCTCTGTATTAGTAAATTTGCATTTCTTATGATCTATATAATCTATAGTATAAATAGATTTGATGATGATGGACAATTTATTTTGTTCTGTGGTTGCGCTAGGAGTAGTTATATGACTAGCACAGCAAAGTATTGCAAGAATAATAAATGCAGTAGATGAAGTTCATAAACTTGATCTTGATTAATTGTACCAGATTTCATATTACCAAAACCCATTATTAATTTGTTTGCCCAGTGGTTAACATACCTATTGATCACTGTGTAAGAATGGCTCTGTCCTGTTGCAATAAGTAATTGTCCTTCACAAACTTATGTAGGGTGTTGCACTTGCAAGTTGTTGGTCAGAGTGACCATTACCGTCTCAGTATCAGATTGTGCACACAGCAAACTGCAATTTAGTGCTGGAAAACATATGTATTGTACAGCTGCAGCAAAGCGTTATTACAGCAACTGAAACTCATTCAATATTATCTTGACTCGGGGCACCAATATACCTATTGGTAATTATTTTTCCCACTGGAAATTCATGAAAACCACCACCGTGGAACAAAGAACATGTAATGTAGAAGACATACATGCCTCATTACATACCACAATTGATTCACAAAGCAGAACTATTAGATGCCTCACAGATAAGTTGGATGACCTGGGCAACCTCCATCAATGTAATAAGCTAACATTTATAGAAATCCCTGAGTACATTAAGAGAAATGACCTAATTCATGGTCTGAGTAACAGTGACCGTGGCTCCATCTAAACATTTTGATGGAGTAAATTCAAAGTAAACAGCCACCACTCTCTTCTCACCACTCTAAGGTAATTTTGAATTTCAGCATGACCAGGAACTTCATCCTTTCACTGCGTGGACAAATGCAGATATCTGTCCTTGTACAGACCCCATGATAAAGAAACCCCTTACTGTTGTACACACATATACAAAAATATAATTTCTTAACATCCAAACCTTGGTGTTTTTGCAAATCCATTATATAGGTAATACTATCATATACCTGTCATCTCTAGATCGGAATAAGTGCATTGACACCATATTACTTAATCCACCTAATGGCAGGAAAGCTATATCGGCACATTTATAATCTACTGATACCCCATTCATACTACACCAAAATGCCGGGTTTTTGCCGGGGTGAACTCAAACGACCCGGGTCTTGGTGCAGTATGAATGGTACAAGTGAAAAATTTCGGGTCTAAAAACCCGAGATAGAGATAGAGATAGAGATTTTTTTTTTTTTTTTCATATTCCAGCTTTCAGAAAAGTGCTCTGGTGATGACTCCCACAAATTGCCAGGGCACAGACTTGTGCAGTATGAATGGGGGCAACCCGGGAAATTCCCGGGTCCGAGGTGCAGTATGAATGGTGTTTGAGCTGGGACGCTCCCAGCCCCTGCAAAAACCCACCTTGAAAAACCCGGGATATTGCCGGGGCGGCAGTATGAAAGTGGTATGAGAAACTCTCTTGACCACCTCAAAATTATATCTACACTATCCCATTGTATTGAACTCTTCTCACATATTTTATTTTGTTGCTACATTTACAGCAAGTACATACAGGGATACAGGGAAATATTTTACAAAACAGAGCTATTACCCCACAGACGCCAGATGATTAGATTAGCAAAATCAAGTACATGTCCTAAATACCAAACAGTAGCCGTCTCTCTCTATCTTTGCCTCTGGGATTGTACCATGATTAAACATTTTGGAAACAAGTACACAAATATGCTTGTGATCATGTATTAAATTTTATTCCACTTTCCCCTGCGAGAAAACGTAGACTGCATATGTGGATTCACAACAACCCTTCTATACTATCTGTTTAAAAATACATTATTTTACATATTTTACATTTAGCATGCACTGGTTGGAGCCCTCCTTACATAAAGAAACAAATAGTACTTACTTTGAAATATTGGAAAGTTATACTGACATATTATTCTGAGTCATTAAAATACAGGTTTATAAATGTTTTAGCACATGATATAACACTTAGTTTATTATTAGTGACCCACTAATTCATACCAGCTGACATAGGATGTGTCAAATCTAAGCACTACCATGGTGCTTTAGCTTTACTAACTATTCCACACATTTCTGCAATCATTGACTTACATCATTTTATTCATGTATGTGAGTTGCTTTTGATGGTTGGCACACCAGAATGAATCATGTTTTTTACATTAATTACTTTAATTAATACTCTAACACTGGTATAATCAAGACTTAAACATTATTATCACTTCGACCCGGGTTACTATTATTGTCTCAGGTTTATATACCAAATGTGCAAACATTTAATTTAGAGTTAGGTGCAGACTTTGCCTGGGTGCAGAATTTGCAGTCTAGCATATGGATCAAAATCTGCATGCTCTTATCTGTTACACATACATAATGGAAAACTGCAATTTTGTATTGCATTTTAGAGTTGAGCTAGTCCATTCTCCCACTCCTCAAACCTTATAGCAGGTTGTGCATACAGCACAAAATGGTTCTCCAGGTGTAAATATTGCCCTCAGTTGTTGGATTTGATCCTAACTCTAAATCAGCCCCCAAATTTTCAAGATTTGTTACAATGTACATATTTAGTCTCATTGACACATTTCCCTCTAATTGTGAAATATCTTAATTTTAATACATCTGTTTCATCTGTTAGAGGAACTTGTACTCAAGCTGTAAGAGTTTGGTATAAGGTTACTATAGGTAATGTGCAATTGTATCTGTATTACTATTTCTCTTTATACATTTTGTTTCACATTGCTCTAATAACAGCAATGTTCACCACATTTGAATTTGAACTGTGTAATTGTGCCTGGCGACCATTAGTCCCCAAGTGGCCTCCTGAACTGCCCTGTTGCACGAAGGCATTGCACATCAGGCAAGTGACAGTAGTCTCATTCATGGTCCTGCCCTGTGATAGTAGAAAGAACGCCAACATGATGGAGGTGTTGTCAGGGACAGGATCAGCAAGGTCAGTCTGAGAACTATATATACCAATCCATGCTGAGGAGTCAACAACAGAAAACTTTGTAACACCCGAGACAGTGGTAGAGAGAGTAATCACAGAGTCAGCATCTCTATGGCTTACTAGCAGACCAATGAGTCACTAGGCGTAGAATCAACCACCTCAAGTCTGGGAGACAAAAGCCTCATGTTTTCCATGCTTATCCCACCACCCTCAATCTCAATAACAAGGAATAATAATAGAAGAAATGAAAAAACATTTGTAACAAAAGGTAATGAGGTAATATAAGTAACAGAAGATGGCACAATAAGGGATATCCAACAGAATACTACAATACAATGATAAATATCACACCACATTAATCCAAATGAAAAAACACCCTTCAATGACATGCCAAATTGCAATCTTAATACCAGCTGCATATTAGTATTATCAAACATACAATATTGCCTCTTTCGCTTTCCTACTGTTGATTCCTATCCAGCCTTGGCCCTGTGTTCTCTGGGTTGGAAGTGAAATGTCATTAGATCCAACTATTCAAGAAACTGTTAGTAACAGCAGATAACTGCTGTTTTCTTTTTGGCTGCTGTAGTGTTGTTTGCCTTATCCAAAAGTGTTCTACAGAAACATGAGGATCCCCTTTATAACACTCCTATCATACCTTCTCAAACCATTGCTTCAGGGCTAACTCAGGATTTGGCAACCCAGTTACAGGTAGTTCAGGATCAAGCACCAGCCTCCATGCCTCCCAATTTGTTGTTTGTGCCAGCTGGTCTGAAACAGTGTCTTGTCTGAGGTCCATGACAGCAAAATATCTGCACATCCAGTTATCACTAAGACTATTAAATTACTCTCTCGTTCTGTTTGGTGGCCTTCAATGAAGAAAGACATAAGAGACTTTACTTTGTACAGTCCTGCGAAATATGTTCCAGGGTGGAAACACCCAGATATTTACCCATGGGACAGATGATGCCTTTACCCGTGCCCAGTGTTCCATGGACCCACATCTCCATGGATTTTATCACGGATTTGCCTTGGTCTAAAGGGTATAATTGCATTTGGGTGATAGTCGATCTCTTTGGCAAGATGGCTCATTTTGTTCCTTTACCGAAGCGACCTTCTGCTATGTCTTTGGCTCCTCTGTTCATTCAAAATGTTTTCAGACTACATGGAATACCCACTAATATTGTATCAGATAGAGGAACTCAATTTGTGGCCCAGTTCTGGAAATCATTTTGTGCTTTGCTTGACATTCAAGTTTTTCATCAGCCTATCACCCACAAACTAATGGACAGACGGAAAGGGTAAACCAGTATTTGGAACAATATTTAGGATGCTACATCTCTGAATTACATGACAACTGGGTAGTGTCACGGCTCTGAATAATTTTAGTGGATCACTTGCCTCTACTATAGATAGTATTAGTAGAGGATGGTGGAGATAGAACACGAGGATATGCAGAGTGATGGTATACACAGGTTTAAAAGTTTATGGCTCATAAGCATCACTGAGAATAATAACACAGGAGATAATAGTAGTGCTGTAAAGTAGTATATTGACTGATGGTACAACAGGAAAAAATATATATATCGGCAGAGCTGAACACACGGCAGTTGGTCAGATTGCAGAAACAAATCACATATGCAACTTCATAGTTGGTAACCCTTGGCAACAGCATGAGATGAGCAATACAACAGTTCAACGCAGAGGTGATGAATAAGAACACTTGAATCCAATAGGTAAACACACAGCAGATGAACGTGAATCACTGGTACAGCTAAAGTCCAAACAGAGTAATATATAGACTTGGCTGATCAGAGAATAGATATGATTCAACTAGCAGGTGGTTACTGGTATCACGGTGATTCTTATCTTGCAGAGTAGTAGCGTTAAACAACATCCAAGGACTTGGATGTACACAGACACATGCAGCAAGAGGTTGCCTAGAAGTAGCAGCGAGGTGAGGAGTATCTGAATCGTGCGTGGAACTAGAGGTAACATGTGTTCCAGTCTCAGGTGCAAGGTGAGTTCACTGTAGTATGAGGCAGCTGAACAGAGGCACGCAACTTGAGCTGTAGAAATAGCCACTGGCACAATAAGCAGTTCACAATAACAGTCCAGCAAACAGGTAAACAGCAGAGTGATGATAAGCCGTGCCAGACGTGGAACTACAGGCGACAGGTAACTTGATAGTAGCAAACAACTCACAAAGTAGTCAGCGTGCAGATGAACGGCAGAGAGGAACTTCAGCTTGCAGATGAACAGCAGAGAGGAATTTCAACTTGCAGATGAACAGCAGAGAGGAGTTTGCAGCTTGCAGGTGAACAGCAGTAAGGAGTTCAGTCCAGCGAGCAGGTAACGGACACATGGAAGGAGAGGTATACAGCCAGATCCAAATGCAACCAGTAACACGAAGAACAGGCAATGAGTCCATAATCATGGGAGGTTAAAATAGTGCTCTAGAACCAATAAGATTCGGGAGGAGGTCCAAATCAAGGTAGCAGGGAACACCTGTATGAAAGTAATGTCTCTGAAGCAGAAGCAAGCACAATCATGGTTCTTAAAGTGAAAGTCACAGCGCCAGCACCTAGCTATGGGACCGGCGTGTGACAGGTAGAATACCTGCTATGGGCAGAATTGGTCTACAATAATTCACCACGGTCTTCCTCTGGTTATGCCCCATTTTTCTACATTTATGGGAGACACCTCAAGTCTGTTTCATTTTCTGACATCAAAGAGATCAGACACATTGCTCGTTCTCTGAAGAGAATATGGAAAAAGATAAACTTCTCATTGAAACAAGCTGCCTCTCGAGCAAAGTTATTTAAGGATCGCTTCAGACGTCCTTGAAAGTTCAAGGAAGGGGACAAAGTATGGCTCTCCACTAAGAACATCAAGCTCCGCCAGCCATCCTTTAAGTTCGGACCAAGATACATTGGTCCATTTAAGATCATCAGGAAGATTAATCCTGTTGCTTTTAAGTTGGAACTGCCCAACTCATCGAGGATACCCCGTACGTTCTTATTGAAGCCAGCTCTTACATCCCGGAGGTTTCCCAGGAAACAGCTAAGTAAACCTGCCCCAGTGATAGTGGATAGTGACATGAAATATGTGATTGAAAAAAATTCTTGATTCTAAATGGGTACAACACCAACTCCACTATTTGGTTCACTATTTGGTTCACTGGAAGGGGCATGGTCCTAAAGAAAGATTCTGGATACCTGTCAGGGACTTGCATGCCAATGACTTTAGAAGAGCTTTTCATCAGAAGTTTCCAGATAAGCCTAGATTAATGGGTTTCTTAACCCCTCATCAAGAAAGGGGGGAATGTTAGGAACAGCAGATAACTGCTGTTTTATTTTTGGCTGCTGCAGTGTTGTTTTCAGTCTGAGTGTGATCACCTGAACTCCTCTCACCTGCAGCTCTATCTGACACCTGCCCTGATTGGCTACTACTGGTTTAAATACCTGTCAGCTTCAATCTGCCTTTGCCGGTTATAGCGTTCACACGCTTGCTTCTCCATGTTCTTGGCACTGTAAATAGTTTGCCAGTTTTCCTGATTGATATCCGTTTTGACCTCTGCCTGAATACTGACCTTGCTTGTTTGCTCGTGGCCCTGACTTCTGCTTGGATTCAGACTCTGCCTTTTTTGTCTAAGATCTCCTTGCATCCACAGGATCGTGGTGCCAGCTATTCGCTCCATCAGACTCACCTTTGTCTGCAGAGTTTCACAGTACAGATTTACTGCTCTATCTTGCTCCAGCATTTTCCCTGACACTGTACTGCTTTCTAGCTCCATCTCACTCAAGCCACAGCTGGTACTACACCTCTACTCCACACTGCCAATCTGTTTTACTGGTGGAGGTTGGTACTGAATCCTGTTGCTAACTCAGTGTTCCTGCTTTATCTGGTCCAGGAGTATTCCTGTTCAGCATCCCATTGTCAAGTCCTCTGTGGTGCCTACCTACCAGAGTTGAGTTATCACTACTCGAGAATAAGCCCTGGGGACAACCGAGTACTGGCGAACACATGTGATTCTATGGGAAAGGGGGTTGCTATAAGTGAAGCTCTTGTCAAGAACAGGTTCCGATAACTCAACTCGTAGGGTGATTCCGGACAGAAACAGTGGGTTTTCAGTGGTTCAGAGATGTTTGAAGTGCGTTTTGCTGGTTAACTGAATTAAAAACAACTAAACCTTCTATAATTTATTATGGTGCTTCCATAGGGGTAGAAGTCATAATCCATTTGCTTTACAGAAACTGCTGTTGTCTTTCATCCTATGTCTGCCACTTTTTTATGAGTGTCAACATGGACATTGTTTTTTTGAAGAACATGTGGTTTACCTAGCCTCTTCCTGTTCTACCTGTGCTGCACATGAACCTTGTTAGCTTGAGCCTATCACAGGTATTGTGTGGATGTACTGTTGAAACCCCACTGTGCTCTATTCTGGTACCCTGTTATAGGTCTTCTATTTATTGCTGTATTTTGCTGTTATTGAATTTACCTACTCTTTCTTTATTTTACTACACAGTCTGTCCTGACCACTATGTGTTTGTGGCCATTCTCCCTCTGGATCTTTTGGTTATTGATTTGTCTACACATCTTACTTGACCATTCTATTTGCTTGATACTAGCCTTGCTTGGACGCAGATATACCTGCCTATAGCTTGATGTAACCATGCTTACATTGCAGTCAATCAAATGATTTGTAAATTAAGTTAGAACCGTTTTGTTAACCTCTAGTTAGGATAAATGCATTGAAGCACTAGTAACACTATCCATGAGGACTATGTACACATTTTTGGACTATAAATAAAGATGAAATATGTGATATCATTGTGTCATATTCAATGTATTTAATGATGCTGAAGAACATGCCTTTAAATAATGCATTTGTTTGTGTGCAATAGTACAGCATTACAATATGCTGGCTTCATCGTACATTCTCACATTAATGCTTGCTTCAGTATGATATATGGTATTTATTTGCAAATTGCTGTAATTTTTTTTTTTAATGTTCCTCTGGGAATCTCAGGCACACCATGTTTTCAAGATTGATAGAATTCATGTAACCAAATTTTGAACTTCAGGTTTTACTATATTGATGCTCAGCTTTGCAGTAATAATGATACTCTGATTGACATTTTATTAACATTCTGCAAGTCACTACACAAAAAACAATAAAGCCATTTATTTCAGTCTATTCTAAATGAATCCACCTAATGTTGTAGGAATTGATAGCAATATATGGACCAAAAATCTTAAGTTTTATAATTCGGTAATTAAACAGGATTGTATTTTTAGGGCTTTTTAACATATCTTGTTTCCATTAGACTTCAAATGGTTTTATCTTATCTTACTGTATGTTTTATGCTCTCGTAATTTAAATGTTGTGTGCATTATATTTTATCATACTGTAATGTAATGACATCCTTTAGCATAAAACACTGATTGAATATATGAATACTCACCCAGATGCTTGAATTAAATGACATCAAATTTGGATGGGTCTTAGCCCTCAAACTTGTTTGCAGTGCCAACGTAACTTTTGGGCCAGTTCAGTTTGGTTTGGTAGCTTATTCTAATCTGCCATTGAACAGCGCACCTCAAAATCAAATTCACTGTTTGAAGATTGAGATCATAGCTAGAAGTTAAATCATAATAAATAAAAAATGCTATAAAATCTTCCTGTCACGGGCACTAGGAGTTGCTTACCCGAGTTTCACCAGATGGAACTCTGCTAGAGAGGCGGGGTTATGGCACGCACCTCATAGCAGGCAGGTGAATGATTGGAGCGACACAACAGCAGGAGAGTAGAGATAGTCTGAGGAAGTCAGCGACTTGCAGCTATGGTTAGAGGAAAGTCAGCGACTTGGAGCAGTAAACTGGAGGCTGAAGATAATGTAGACACGAGGAGTGGACGTGGATAGGTGATGGTAGGTAGAGGAGGAGTCAGTGGTCTGCGTACAGCAAGTCGTACCACTGCAGTGATGGGAAGAATAGTACTGGTGCAGGTAGGAAGCAGGGTAGTCGGTGGTCTGCGTTCAGCAAGTTGTACCACCGCTATGGTGAGGAGTCTGGTCCAGGTGTAGGTAGGTAGCAGGGAAGTCAGTGGTCTGCGTGCAGCAAGTTGTACCACTGCTGTGAGAAGGAATGAGGACTTGTCCAGGTGCAGGAGAGTGAAGTTGAAAGGCAAACTGTGGCTGTATGGAAACAGCGCGAGTAGAGCAATGTCTTGTGAGGCAGAGATGGAAGGCACAATGAATAGTCTGTATGGAGTAGATGCCTTGCAGGGAGGAGAAGCTGGTCACAGCAGATATGCACAATAACGCTAAGTAGTAGCGTGAGGAGATATCGTAGCTTGAGTGAAAGCTTGTCCTAAATGAAGCAATGCAGTAACACAGTCTATATGGGTACTTGTAACCTGTGTAGCAAACAACTATGGATACAACTGGTATGCGAGCAATAGGCAATAGTCAATAGTCAGTAGAGCATACCCAGTTGTGTAGATCCGGAATCAGCTGAGAAGCGAAGCGTTGTAGCGGTATGGGAACCGCCGCTGAGTTGAGCAGGGAGCAGCGTGGAAGCTGAAGCACGAGTAGAGCTGGAAGCAGTTTGGAGACTGCACACAGGAGTAGAGCTGGAAGCAGTTTGGAGACTGCACACAGGAGTAGAGCTGGAAGCAGTTTGGAGACTGCACACAGGAGTAGAGCTGGAAGCAGTTTGGAGACTGCACACAGGAGTAGAGCTGGAAGCAGTTTGGAGACTGCACACAGGAGTAGAGCTGGAAGCAGTTTGGAAACTGCACACAGGAGTAGAGCTGGAAGCAGTTTGGAAACTGCACACACCTATAGAAGTTCACTGGGAGTGAGACTTCGAGATCAGGCCACTACCTAAGGCTGCAGGTGCCTTAAGTAGGGAGGGGTGATTGATCCATCAATCACATTAGTGGTCAGGTGTAGTTGTTAAAGGGACCTGCGCATGCCCAGTGCGACAGGATGGCGGACGGCCGTGGTTCCACACAGGTGTGAGCGGGAAAGATGGAGAACCACGTACCAGAGTGGAGGCACTCACACTCCGGTGAGTGACACTTCCCTGTTCAAGCTAAAATGGCTTCATTCGATAGTATTTATAAAAAATTTTGTTAATTTGAATAGTGTACATTAGTATTTTTGAGTTCACCATTTGAGTTTGCCATTCACATGGAAAATCATTAAATACTATTCAATGCAGCCATTTAAGTTAACGTCTTAGAACTAGTTTGAACATGGCTGAACCTTACATTTAGTTTGAATGTTTTAGCCTACTGTCACAAGATCATATTGAGGTTTCTGTCTTCTGAGGTAGCTGGCCAGAGGCAAATGCAGGATTTGTTGAGGGGGGTGTCCAAACCACGCCACCAGTGGGCGTGACCAGCATACATGGGGCGTGGCAATAATATTAGACAATGCTTGGCTGCTCTCCAACTCTTCATATCCCTATAATATACATGGGCAATGCTGCGTGCACTACTGTTAGGTCCACGCAGCTCTCCCTTTTCAAGCAGAGCTATGTGAAGCGGGGACATGGTCCATCCACCTCAATTATACAATGCCCCAGGCTTGGAAGGGGTTTTCCAGGCACTTGGAATCCCCCCCCCCCAGCATTCAGGTGCAGCTCCTGATTACCAGCAGAGTGTCTTGCTAACATGGAAGACCCAGAATGGGCCATATGAATGGAGGCCACCCATCTCTCTCTATTCAAACCCTAGTTAATACCAGCTTTTCCTGTAGCTGAACACACTCCTGTGAAACCCCTTCCCACACACAAACAATCTCCCTGGGGTTTTAAAGCACACAAGACAGAAAGCCTGGGACTTATACCTCTGCCATTCATTACTTTCCCGATGCTTCTGCCACGCTACCTAAAGTTTAAGAATTGCAAATTTTCAAACATATCATTTTAAACTAGTTTGAGAAACAATTTGGAGCATCACTACCCATGACCACAGTTATCAATGAAGCAAAGTAGACGGAAGATTGCAAGCCTGGGTACTAAAGCTAGGTTTCAGAAGTATAGCACTCAGAGTATGTAATTTAGGCTCATTCATATATACTATCTAGGGTCAGTGGGGGTCAGGAAAAGCCTACTCTACCGGCTTCCTGATCATATAACTTATCAAATCCCCTATATTTTAGTCAGGAAACCACTCCTGACTTCCTTTACCTGTCACAAACCGCATTTTGTGCACCCGTGACTTGGAAGCTTACTGTAAGGGGACACACAGGATTCCAGCAATTCAATCTTGCACTCACCTCTCACTAAGGTTACAGATCTAACTGGTCCCTTCCCAACACAGGCACCCACTTCTACACTTTTCACATAAGTTCTACCACCATCTACATATAAGGCCTGTAAAATGCCTATGATTAATTACCCAATTGCGCACACTCTGTGCACTGATAGCAAAAATAGTTAACACTTCCCACACTGGTATCTAAAGGGTTAAACCAGCGAAGCAATCAACCTCTTCTAAACAGGCAGTGAATGTCTTTCAAGCAAAAAGGACAGTACTTATTGCATTTTAAATTTAATATACAAAAAGTACAATGATTACAGGTTATAAAAAAATTTAACTAAAAATGACATAACACACAGGGCAAAACATGTAAAATAAAAGGATAAAGTTACAGTATAAACTAACATATGAGTTGCATAATGTGCGCCATGGGAAATTGGCTTGGAGGATGAACAGCTTATCAATGTTGTTTGATTTCCCAAAAGACTGACAATTTCAAGTGGTTTAATCTTTTTAAAGACACTGTCACTTTTCCTCTCCTCCAGGGAGGTCTGTGACACATTATACAACAAAAATTTACATCTTCGCTGTTTAATACCCTATGCTTAAATGTAACATATTTTTATTGGGGAGTGTCACGCAGACCCAATTTTCTTACTAATAAATCCAATACAAATTTAACAATTTATTCATACCCAACAGGCATAGGTCCAGTGTATTAGTTGAGCTGATACTAATTTGCTTTCATTCTCTGCATGACAGACAGCATTATTCGACGTATGGAGTGCCCTTCCTCATCCTATTTATAAATATGTGTTGATCACGATTTATATTATAGATACAAGATTTTCCCAAGTGCCTGAAAGTAGGTTGTATAGGTGATTTATTCAACGTCACAAAAGGGTAAATAAATAATAGTAACATCAGCAAACCGCAACTGCCAATATGCATGTAATAACAAGATGGAGATTGGTCAAAAATTATTTTTATGGCGTAAACAATGTCCCTCCATGTACAAGGATAGTTCCCATGTGGTACATAAAACGAGTCTGAATGATTGATTCCTATAAATCATTATTCAAAAATGAAGGTAGAAACCTGTGGTTCAATAATGTGTGCACACAGTCTCAAAATATGTACAGGTGTCCTGTTACTGATAACAACAAACTGTAAAAACTGTTCAGTCCTCTGGTAATGAATTCCAAAGAATAAAGAATGCAAGGTATCTAGTCTTAAGAGGTGTTCTTTTGCACAGTCCATAGAACTTCCATAAAAGGAATGTATCATAAGGCAGATGCGGATGGAAATAAAAAGCAAACAAACTCCGGGTGAAAGTGACTCGCCATACTTATGGGTACAGCACCTCATTCTCTCCAGATTCGAGCGTCTTACTCCTGTTGAATTCCGCAAAAGTGACTGCCTGTGGTCCAGTCAGTATTTAACTTATGTGCAAACAGAAAACTAGTTTGCACCCCTTGCAGTGTAACATGGTTTTGTCCAGGAGACTGAAATAAGATACCTCTTCATTTAAGATCCTTAATGAATCAGGCCCCTTATTCTGACTTGTCTTACAAGCAAAACATCTATTGCAGTGATAGAATCCACTGTTACCTTCCCCTAACCAGGACTTGGTGGGATTATGGGTGATAATAGGAGACTGCTCTTGACCAGTCTATTTTTTAGACTGTATGCCTTTTTGTAGATGAATCTTTGTTTTATTGGCAGTAATTCTGTTACGAGCCGCCGCGGCTCGCTTCCTGCGCTCCCTGGTGTCCCAGCTGTCACCTTGACGACCGCCCAGCACCTGACCGTTGCTAAGACAACGGTCAGACGCTCCTTCAGCGCGGCGTCCCAGCAGTAGAGAGAGCCGGGCGCGCACGCGCATTCAGTAGATTATTTATTGGATTCAGCCTGTGGGCTGAATTAGCAGGCATTAGCCTGCAAGTGTGTATACTTCAGGGGCAAGCCCTGATTGGCCCCTCTGTGTATTTAAGGCAGTGAGGTCTGCAGCCTCACTGCCGGTTATAGCATTCTGCCCTCAGTCCTGCTGCCTGTTTGGTTATTGCTACCTTGGATTGACTACCCGTGTTTTGACCCCTGCTTGTTCCTGGACCTGAGAACCTTCTCTTCTGACCTTGACCCTTTTGCCTGGATTCCGGATTTTGCTTCTTTGCCTGTGTGTCTGACCCTTCGCTTGTCCCTGGATTTTGTATCTGTGCTTGTGATCTTTGACCTTGGATACCTCTTCACTACAGCCCGCCAATCACTCCACTCCTGGGTACTCCTTTAAGTCAGTACACGTTACTCGACCCTCGGTCGGCCCGCAGCCAAGTCTGTCCCCACCACTAGGGGCTCCAGCGAACACCGGGCCTTCAGAGTAGTCCCCGAGTTTCACTGTACTGGCTTGGGAGTTCCTAACAAATTCTTTTAATTTCTCATCCAAAAGCAAGACCCCCAGTGTTTTCTAACAATCTTCCTAGAATCTCTGCTGAATTTGGTAATAAATGGAAGATGTGTGGAGATGTCAACAGGTTCCCTAAACCTTTTAGTAAATAGTTTATTCCTCTCTGTGTTCCGTACTTCTGTAAAAGCTTCTTCTATGGACTCCATATCTCAGTCCCTCTCAAGAAATCTGTCCTTGAGGGTGGTGGCTTACTGGTCAAAGTCTTCCAGCTTGGTGTAATTATGTCTAAGTCTGAGGAATTGCTGGAGGCCGGGATATAGAAATTGCAGTCCACCTCCTTCAGGAAGGTTCTGGTTTCTATCCTGTTGTCCTCTATATAAATGCCAAGTTCAATAAACTCTACCCTAGTGGGGCTAATGTTGGCAGTGAAGTGAATTTTAAAATTGTTATGATCAAGGTAGTTCACAAATGAGTACAGTGTGTCTCAAGGACCTGTCCCCACACATAGGACATCATCTCTGAATCTTTATCAGTAAAGGATATGGTTCCTAAAGGGATTATTATCCCATATGGATTGATTCTCCCTGTGGGCCATTAACAGATTTGCACAACTGGGAGCGAAATTCGCGCCCATCGCATGTCCCACAAATCTGCCTGTGGTCCAAAAATAATTGTGATGTAAAACAAATTCAATACAGTCAAGAATGAACTTGATCTGTTCAGTAGGTAGGTTAGCATCCTCCATTAGGATGGATCTCACATGCTCACATCCAGCGTTGTGGTCTATAATAATATAAAGTTACATTACATCACACGTCATTAAAAGGAAACCTTCCTTCCATTCTGTGTTTCTCAGTATTTCAAGGGTTTGACTGGTGTCACGCAAGTAGCTTCTTTGTCAGGTGACTAGAGGCTGTAAAAAGTGATCTATATAGCTGGATAGACAGTCTACCCTGCTGGTAGACGGTTCTCGAAAGTCTCCTTAGTTGTACAAAAACACTAATAGGCCAGCATTTAGCTCACTCCAGGAAGCCTTTAAAGCTGCACAGTTCCCTAAAGGTGAGAATGTTATCTGCATTACACCCAACTTACAAAGAAACACAAATTGTAAATGGATTCAAATTTGTATACAGAATTTACAATGCAGTCCCATATAAATATGCTTTAATCCTTACAACGGTAATTCCTTCTGCTCACTACAGAGAAAAACTTTCTTCCTAACATTTACATTGACATACTAATTGAATAGTACTAAAGTGATCAGTATCATGTAACATAGGAGGATCAAATATACACAGACAGTTTGAAAAATATGTTGATAAACAAGGCAGAATGATTTATAAAGCAGATTGAGCCATAAATAGTAGTAAAACATTAGCTTACGCTCTTAGCTAAAATTAGCAGTCAGACAGTCATATAGAGGAAAGAACTAGTGAAGGCTACAGGAACAGAACAAAAATAAATATATAAATCACAAGAACAGGAGATGAGTAGTACAGAAACTGGACAGAGTATGCTATATTTAGGACAGAAGAGGCAATAAAGACTACTAGGAAAAGACAGCCTTGACAGGCGATGCCAAAGACAAGATAAAAGCAACAGGTACACTAAAATGAATAAGGCTATGAAAACAATGTTTAAGCATGAGCAATAATAAACGCTGGCTAATATTGGGAGCTTGCTAGAATCACTACAATAAAACAGTAAGGCTCAGGAGGAAGTGGGGTTTATATAGCTAACTCTTAGATAAGAATGGGCAGCAATCAGCTACTAATGGATTTAATTTCAAACCAGGAAATCATTACTGCTTACAGGATAGACATGAAGGCAGTGAACCCCTGTACCAAGCCTAATTACAGAGGACAAACAAGTATGGCTTCTTCACATTAGATTTTGATAAATATTTTACTTACATTTTACCTTCTGGTCATTCCGACTGTTGATTACATTATTAAAGTGCAAAAAGTATTATTGATTAAAGAAACATTAACCTTCACAGAGTTAGCATTGGGGGTGTCAGATCCTTGATAGGCAGCTCATCTGTGGCTGAAGTTTGAAGGAAAATGCTCTTTCCATTTTCTAAAGCTGGAGCAGTGTTTATACTATCTTATTCTACTCTATTGTTTTTTTTTATACCAGTGATATTTGTGTCATTTCTTTTCTATTAGATACATGTTTGCCTCAGGATCATAAACAGAAATGATTCAACGTTTCATAAGAACATTTATTGTCTCAACTTATATCACAGTTAGAATGACTGGAAATCGAAGAGTAAATATTAACAGGAAGAAGAAGATGTGCTGATTAATGAAAACTGTGTCAACTGTATCTTACACAATACTACTCAGTGGAAAGCACACTGAGAACATGTCAGGATGGGGCATAATGAGGAAAAGTCAAGAGTGTGAAAGAAATTGGTATTCTGAGTTATTGAGTCCTCAACCAAATATGAAATTATGGTCACTATTATTTGCTTTAACATTGATGACATTTACAATTGGTCTTTTTCTTGAACCGTATATTTAGAAGCCTGAAAACGGCTAGATAACGTGACAAAATTGGAAATGAGAGATAAAAGAGAAACTAGACTTACATCAAATGAACATGCAAAAATTTACTCCCAAACCAAGCTCATAAAACTGAATTTATTTTACATAGATTATTTAACTGCTCACAGTAATGGATATTGCCACACATTAGAAACTACATATGGGGGTATATTTACTAAACTACGGGTTTGAAAAGGTAGAGATGTTGCCTATAGCATGCAATCAGATTCTAGCTGTCATTTGGCAGAATGCACTAAATAAGCGACACCTAGAATCTGATTGGTTGCTATAGGCAACATCTCCACCTTTTCAAACCTGTAGTTTAGTAAATATACCCCTATATGTAGTTTCTAATGGGTGGCAATATCCATTACTTTGAGCAGTTAAGCAGCTAGCTTAAGTCAAATGATTCTCCTAATTAGACTTTTGGAAATGCAGCTAGAGAAATTGAAGGAGAACATGAAACTAAGCAATTCCGCTAACTAACTAACTATGTTGGACTTGTAGATTAACTACTTTACTCGCTTTGCCAGGATCCAGAGTTATCAACATCTTGAAATCAGATCACTACATTTTGGTAACTGTGCATGATCCTAGGTTTAAGAGCTATGTCTTCTCTTCCCAGCTGACCTAGATCTCAAGAGATGCAATGAGCTCCTGGTCAGCAAGCTGACAGATCAAGTGGTACATGACTCAACGACTCAGGCTCCCTCAGTTTCTTTGGCAACTGCTGCTAGGAAAAAAACGTAGCTTTCCCTAGACACCCAGTGGTGAGGCAGATAAGTCAGCACAACATTTAGACATTTGGTCTGGTGTAAAAGAATTGCCCAAAAATCGTGACAGCTCTGTCGTAAAAATGAACTACAAATTCCTCGGGAAAGGCCATTACCGGCAATTACATCAAAGTACAGAAACTTCTGTAATGGTGGATTCCAGCCAAGATGAATTAGTATTGTATGAGGATGATGTACACACTGATGTGGGTGAGGATGATGACAATGTAGATTGCAGGTACTGGGATCTAGCTGAGAGAAGGGAGTTAGCTGATGCTGGTTTGCTTGTTATATTTTTGGGTAGTATGGAATCTTTTCAGTTTTATGTTTTTATTCAGTAAACTTTCAGAGAGGTGTTTTTTCTTTAAAAAGGTAAAAGCTTTTATTTTACATTTTTGTTTTCCTGACTTAAAACTACTATGCACTTGAACATAGGCTTTAGCACATGAGGTAGAGGGATTAGTATCATCATGACTGAGACTGGAGAGTGATAAGAACAATGTGACTGAAGGCTGAAGAGTGACAAGAACACAGCTACCCCTCTTTCTGTGTGACAAACGGCACTAAGACTGGAGAGTGACAAGAACAATGTGACTGGAGATTGGAGAGTGACAAGGGCACTGCCAAACCTCCTGTTTCTGGGTGAGCTATGGCACAGTAGACTGTGACTGCAGAGTTTTGAAAGGACTGCTAGCCCTATTATTTTTAGCAATGATAATTAGCAATGGAGCGATGATAGACTGTAGACAGGGCCATCTTAACATCATTATGGGCCCCCGGCCAAAGCAGAGCACCGGGGCCCCTAGATATAGATATAGATATATAGATGTATACAGATACAGATATAGATATACATATATAGAGATAGAGATAGATAGATGTACTTGCTCAGTGACCCTTGAAGGTTTTTTTTGCAGGTTTTTTTTTATTTTTATTTATTCTCATTATGAGCCGTGCCTATGGGGCCCCCTTGCCCATGGGGCCCCTGGCAAGTTGCCCATCGTGCCCAATGGAAAAGATGGCCCTGACTGTAGACTGGCAATAACACTGGGACCTCTGTGTGAGCTATAACTCAATAGAATGTCACTGGAGACTTTTAAGAAAACTGCCAGCCCTCATCTTTCTGTTTTAGATATGACGCTGAACAACTGCACTAGAGACTGCCAAGAACCGTGGTACCTCTTTTGTGTTTCTCTGTGAAATGGCGCCGGATCTCCATGGAGGGCGGTACTTATAGTAAGCAAAACTCGCAAAATCCAACGATGCAATTATGATGGTTTCACTTCCAAGGGCGCACAAAAGTACAGAGTTAGCTTGGCTCGGTACTCGAATCGGCGAAGTTCGGGTGGGCTCGATTCTCTGAGAACTGAGCCCGAGCATCTCTAATTTCAACATGTTCAATTACTTGTGCAGTATCCATTTCTGCTGTTTTCTTAGCAGCTAAATCAGTGTATGATTTTCTTTTGTGACATCACCATGTCTTGTTATATGTGCTTGGCACTTAATATCTGCTACTTGTTTAGGTAACTGAATAGTATGTAGTAAGTCATTTACAACTTTATGATGGGCAACTGGTGTGCCATTGGCTGTGACAAAATTTCTGTCGCCATATTTCAGCAAAATCATGCACAACTCCAAAACCATATATACTGTCTGTGCAAATATTATGGACATATTCAATTAAGCCACAATATTGTGGCTATGCGGGACAGCACTTTTTTTGTTGTTACTGTACTGCAACATTAGAGATTTCCCTTCACAACCCTATGGGGTGTGAACGAAAATCTGCAGTGTTGCAGTAACGCTAAGTGCCTTTGGGTCATGCTTGATTCAATATGCCCCTAACTGTTTTGTCTTCTGCCGAATGACAAACTTTAATTTTAATTCTGAATGTTGTGCAGAATGTGGAGGTGGAAATGCCTTAGAGTATAGTCATGCTATTATC
Organism: Mixophyes fleayi; assembly: GCF_038048845.1. NCBI lineage: Eukaryota > Metazoa > Chordata > Amphibia > Anura > Limnodynastidae > Mixophyes > Mixophyes fleayi. Next base: position 113,402,760 of record NC_134405.1, on the reverse strand, counting down.
TATTATTTGAAACCTTGAATGTAATGTTCCTGTATCATTTTTCCTATCACAACTTGCATCTACACAGAAATCCAAATCAGGATTCTGCAATGGTATCTCTGTTAAGTCTGGTTGTGATGTAATAGTTTGCTGCATGTAAAAGGGTTTTCTAGGGTGATTGGGGTTTTAATCTCCCTAATAGTCTGGCAAATGTATGGATTACCATTTAATTGATCAGTGTTCATATAAAAACTTCTGCTTATCTCTCCAAGAATAACCACAGGCAAGATATAGCTTCATTTAAAATGTGTTGTATTGTTAACATTCTAATTGTAAAACTGATGTATATATTATAAAACAGTAATATACAAACTTAACAGATTTTGTTTCATACAATACATTGCAGTCGATTTCCTGTTGTATAAATATACAAGTCATCGTAAGCGTGTTTTGACTAACTATTGTCTAAAGGTGTGTGAGTGTGTGTGTGTGTGTGTGTGTGTGGAGGGGAGGAGGGGGTTACATTTGGGGGGAACACACAGACAAGACTACATTCTAAAACCCATGTGTCAAACAAAAATTCCACAACCAAATCTTCTCACAATTATCTCAAAACTTCTACCATTTATCCATCTATCCATCTATTATTTCATTTCACTTATCTCAGTCAAAGTCCAACGGCCATTATTCACTATTCACATTCCCTTCACATGGAATCTTCTAGCCATTTTACAAGCTTGGTAGATTCTAGATCCATTTTCTCTATTGTCTAAACTCAGCATGCTCTAAATACATGGTATTTCACCTTGCTGCTGCCATATTAGCAACATCAACATTTTCAGCAATAAACCATATTATTTCAGAGTTTCAGACTACAAACTACCCTTTAAACCAACAGTCTAACAAAACTGTATATTGACCAATCTGAGCAATTAATTTGCTAGCATCTAAGTCCTCATCTCAGCCATACTTATCAACAGCAGCCTAGCAGGCTTTCCAATACTATTTACATGGTTTCTTCACTTTCCCATAAAATACTTTTTCAACCGGTGGTAATGGTTAATCCAATGCTTTTAATAACGACATTGACTATAAAGACATAATCCGATTGCCATAAAAGCGACCTGCTTGAAATGCTGACTTACATTAATGGAGACACAGAGCATATCTGAAAATACTACCTTGCAGACTGCTATAAATTCCGAACTCTTTGCATGCTGGAACTTCCGTTTGACAATACAAAACAGAGAGACATTTAGCTTTGCGAATTTAAAGCAGCAAGCCTAACCCTAACCTTTACTGTCAAGTTGTGGGATCCTGCCTTTGCTGCTTTAAATTCACAAAGCTGAATGTCTCTCTGTTTTCTATTGTAAAACGGAAGTGCCGGCATGCAGACAGTTCAGAATTTATAGCAGTCTGCAAGGTAGTGTTTTCAGAGATGTTCGGTGTCTTTATTAATGTAAGTCAGCATTTCAAGCAGGTCACTTTTATGGCAATCGGATTATATATATCTATATACTCAGTGTTGTTATTAAAAGCATCGCAGTAACATACCCCACCCTTTCCAACACAACCATTCTATCGAACAAGCAAACTATGCACAACCATTTCCATAATACTGTTCCAACACAACCATTCTATCAAACAAACAAACTATGCACAACCATTTCCATACACGTACTATACATTTACAATAAACTGCATTAAACAAACTAATTCCATACACTTTTATTACACAGCATTTGCAATTTCCATTAGCCTTTTCCAAAAACTGAAATAGCTCACAATATTTAAAATGGCCGACTTGCTTTTTAGAAGTTACAAGCACGTGTTTGTCACATGTGCTTGTATTGGCCTAATTGACTACCAATGAACAGGGTCCAGCTCTTGAACCTCTAGTAATATACTTGTAAGTCCACCACAAATATCTATTTCACACAAAAGACATCTTTTCCAAATAACCTTGGCAATAACACAAATGCGTCCATGACTAAAACTTCACTAACTCCATTTTATCTGAAGATAATTCCACTCAAATAACCTAACAAAACTCCATTACAACATTAAACCAACAAAAAAACCACAGGCACAAAACCACACAGCAACCAACTTCCATTAAAAACTCCATTTACAACTACAGTTTTCCTGCTAGCCAGGTTCTAATATAAATGGCCTCTCCATGCCCCTTATACAGACCACCATTCCAGTCCAGCAGTTGGTCCATGTGTGTCCTCCCAGGTAGAAAAACACCCAGCAAGTAAACTTCACTTCCCTTTTTACATCAGATCAAAAACCATTCTTGTGGGCAGAGTTTACCTTTCCATAGGAAGTGATCACAACAGGTGGTCTGCTTGAGAAGCTGAGACCTGATTTTCTCAGGTTTTCAAAGTAACAGGTGGGGGAGGAGAGCTTTATGCCTAGTCATCTTCTAATACAATTGTGGCTGAATCTATTCATATGTTATGTTAAAAAATATAAAATAATAGATTATTTATATACTCTTCATCACTGCATATGCACAATACAGTCATGTGGATCATGTGCAAAGTGTGTAAAATTCAGTTTATACTCCAATATGGATTTTCCTCATCTGATTTACTTAATGTCAAACCATTACTATCTGTATCCAAATATACCTCCTCCTCTCTTTGAACCTTACAGGGTTCAATATCAGAAGCAACAGCCAACAAAGTTGCAGGGTTTGCATCTGATAAGTGTAATATTTCGGGCTGTACAAATAATTAATTACCATTTTGTTAGTCTGGCAGTAGTAACATGTCTAGTCTGCTGGCAATTTAACAGTGCAGGTATTATATGTGGGATATGCACCGTAAAGTGATTTTTTTGAAGCTATGTCAGCACACCTGTCTACCAGCAAAGCAGTAGCTGCTACGGCTTTTAAACAACCAGGAAGTCCCCTAACCACAGTAGCAAGTTGTTTACTGTAGTATGACCTAAATGTTCATGGCAAAACAAGTAAATAAAAAATCATAATTTGGTATACTCAATACAGGTGCTATAAAAAGCAAATGTTTAAGCTGTTCTAAACAGCATCAGCAAATGGACAGTTAGTCTTGAATAGTGGGGTAACCAACTCCTAAAAAATTCAAACACACCCAGGAACCCTCTGAGTTTTACTTTGTTCATTTGCAAAGTTAAATCATGCATGACTTGTATTTGATCTGGAGGTAATTGTATTTTCCCTTTAGTTTGAGATTGTACTATGTATAGGACCTGTGGACTGCATAACTGCAGTTTGTTCTTTCACATTTTATGTCCTAAAAATACTAATTGAGGCATCACTCACCAGTGTCTGAAAGTGGGGTTGTTTACAAAGCCCTGGGGATCCTAGTCCAGGGGGTAAATGTATCAAGCTGAGAGTTTTCTGGAGATGTTGCCTATAACAACCAATCAGATTCTAGATATCATTTTGTAGAATGTACTAAATAAATAATAGCTAGAATCTGATTGGGTTTTCAAACCCGCCGGAAAACTCTCAGTTTGATACATTTACCCCCAGGTGTACTGCTGACCCTGGTAGATAAAAGCAAACAAATAATAGTTATCCTCTTGTATCTGCATAATAATTGTTGCAGGGTTGGGAACTACTGGATGTAAGGGTTCAACTACTGCATTAACAGCCCTTAGGTCTTGTGATAATATTAAACCATGTCCACCATTTTTTTTAATTGTACTTATGGGCTTATTACATGTATAATACCTGTGGATTGCATAACTGCAGTATGTTCTTTGACACTTTATGTCCTAAATAAGCTAAATGAGTTAGTATCTCACCAGTGTCTAAAAGTAATGCCTCAAAAGAATTAGAGTACAACAACAAATCATCCACATATTGGTAAAGTGTGATTCCTTGTGAAAAACTAAAACTTTTAAATCTGCTGCTAGGGCTTGGTTAAATAGGGAGGGGCTGTTTACAAAGCCCCAGGGGGTCTTAGTTCAGGTGTACTGCTGACCCTGATAGGTAAAAGCAAACAAATACTGACTTTTTTGATGTATAGGAATATAAACATGAATAGAGGATAAGTCAATGACTGAAAAAATCTGGACTTTTGGCAGCATCTGCATAAAAATTGTTACAGGGTTAGGAACAACTGGATGTAAGGGTGCAGCCACTGCATTAATAGCCCTTAGGTCTTGTATTAATCTGAAACCATGCCCACCTCCTCTTTTTATTGAATATATAAGCGTATACATGGACCTTGAGTTTTTAACTTGAATAGTATTTTTATTAATTTTTCAGAAATTATGGGGTACAGAAAGTAGAAGGGATGGGGGGGGTAAGGAAAGGACACAAAAATAAAAAGGGGAAGGATTGAAGGGGTACATAGTGGGGAGGAACACCTTAAACAATTCTGCTGTTAAACCACATTGAACACATGAGGGGGGGGAACCCAATAGGTTCCCTTCCAATTCGTGATAGTTACACTAGTCAAATGGTCACCAGGGGACTACTAATAGGAACATTGGGGAACTTCGCTAAGTGTAGGAGATGCAGGTAGTAAAGCAGAGTCTATTCGATTTGGACGCGCTCCCTCTCCGTCCGTAACATACACATGCCAGCTGAACCACTTCATTATCGGGGACGAGGTGGCAGTGGAGTAGGGCATCCCCTCTGTCTCCATTTCAAAGCTGAATTGCACCTTGGCTACTACTTTCGATATCAAGGGTATCTGTGGTGACTTCCAACGTTGAGCTAAGGAGGCTCTTGCGGTAATCAGAATATGACTAAAGACATATTTAGCATATGATGGAAACTGGGGAGGGGTAATGTTGCAGTAATGCCACCTCCGGGGTAGGAGAGAGATTTTGTCTAGTAACCTTATTGGCTAACTGGAAGATTTGTACCCAGAATGACTGTATATGGGGACAGTTCCAGAATATATGTATCAAATCCCCCGGAATATTGCATTGCCGCCAACAAAGTTTCGACTGGGAAGGCCACATTTTATGAAGTCTAGTTGGAGTAAGATACAATCTATTAATTAATTTTATCATCATTTTTGTATGATTTATACATTTGGACATTCGGAACGAGTTTGTGAAAATGGCTTCCCATTCTTTACTTTCCAACTCTAGTTGAAGGTCAGATTCCCACTGCAATTGTATTTTGGTTTTATTTTCTGATGTAGAGGGGAGGGTATAGCAGTACCAGAAGGTAATGCTGGCTCTATTATCTCCTTTTGTTAATTTAGTGAACAACAAGGGCGGTGGTGTTGTAATGGGTAGACCTAGACTGGGAAGGGAGTTAAACCAGTGTCTGAGCTGCAGGTATTTATAAAATTCCTGGGAAGGGAGATGGAATCTTTCCTTTATTTGTGTAAAAGATAGTAAACTCTGATCGTCTAGTAATTGAGAGAATGAGGTTATTCCGTTTGATACCCATAGGCTGATATTTAAATTGGGAATTAATTTAGCCACTGCAGCTAAAGAGATATTTTTTGTTGGGACCATAGTCATAGAGTTAGCCTTTAACACTTTGTCCCACACCACCAGGGAGTTCCTAGTTGTCTTTGGTAGTTGGGCTTTTTCAGGGCGCCAATTTTTTGGAATCCAGATCAAATCTGCCAATGGGAAATGCAGGTTAAGAGCTTTCTCCAGGTCTACCCATGGTTTTTGGTGCATCGGAAGGGACCAGTCACGAAGCTGAGAAAGTAAGCAAGCCGCATGATATCTGTTCAAGTCTGGTAATGCCAAACCTCCCTGTTGTTTAGGCAAATACATCTGAGAACTGGCTATTCGTGGGGGTTTGTGTTTCCAAACGTACAGTATCATAATCGAATGCAATTTATCTAATAAAGATTTGGGGATACAAACAGGAATAGTACGGAATAAATACATCATTTTTGGGAGCAGCATCATCTTGAAGGCTGCGATCCTTCCCAACCCGGAGACCTCGCCGCAGACCCAGGATTTACCTAAAGTTGCAAGTTGGAGCGTTAAAGATGTAAAATTAAGATTAATCGTATTTTCCAGTGAAGAAGTGATCTGAATACCCAAATATTTCAGTGGTGACATCTTCCATGAGTAATGAAAAGATGTTTTAAGGAGTTGCACCTTCTCATGGGGAATATTTATTGGGAGAGCTTCGGATTTAGTAGCGTTAAGCTTATAGTATGAACCCTCGGTTATATGTATCTAAAATATTATGAAGGGTCGGCAACGAAGTCCCCGGGTCAGTTACAAAAAGCAAAACGACATCGGCAAATAGACATATTTTATGCAAGGTATTCTTAACAGCGGCACCAGGAAACAAATGCGAGGATCTAATGGCTATGGCAAGGGGTTCCATTGCCAAGACAAATATCAACAGGGATAAGGGACAGCCCTGTCAAGTTCCATTTGTGATCGTGAATCTATCTGACAGGAATCCGTTGCTAAACACTCTAGCCGATGGGTGGGAATATAAAGCCGTAATAGCCCTCAAGAAGTTGCCATGGAATCCATACCGGAGAAGGACTTCCTCCATGTAGCCCCAATGTAGTCTATCGAATGCCTTCTCGGCATCAAGGGAGAGGACTAACAGCTCCGACTGGGCCTCTGAGAACCATTCTATAATATTAAGCACTTTTCTTGTATTATCCGAGGCCTGCCGCCCCTGGACAAATCCCACCTGGTCTGGATGGATCAAACTCGGGAGAAGTCCATTAAGCCTGTTTGCTATCAGTTTAGCATATATTTTAATGTCAGAATTCACAAGGGCTATTGGCCTATAGTTGAGACATGATGCTGAGTCCTTCCCCAGCTTGGGTATAGCGACGATTCGAGATTCTAACATTTCAGAGGGAAATGACCCATGTGATGTCCCTGCGTTAAATAGTTGCTCTGGACCTTGAGTTTTAATAAGAACCCCTTGCTGTAACAGTGATTGCGTTACAGGATGCATTCCTTGCTTTGCTTCTTTTTGCAATGGGTATTAAGGTAGTTGGGGAAGTCTTACATTTAGTTTGAGTTTCACATATAACAAAAAGAGAGATGAAATTGCACAAGGAAAGAAAAGGCAGACTATCCTCCTTACAAGTATTTAAGGGTAGATTCCAACATATTAAACAAAGGACCAAGGTTGCAAATTAGAAGGTCAAAGGGATTCCAGTCCACTGAAACAAATTAAATAATAATTAAAAACATTTTTAGATCATAATTATTAAATACTAATTAATATTTATGAATTAAAAATATTTTTAATTATCAGTGGAATGGAGTGCCTTTGTTCTTCTGATTTCCAACCTTGGTTCTTTTTTCGATAACGTACCTTAATTTGTTGGAAGAGGACCCCATCCGTCTAATATGTTGGAGTTTAACAGATACTGGGCTAACCCTCATTTTTCCAGTTTCGTTTGCATCAGTATTCTACAATTGACTAGGTATATGTTCTAATATTTCATCTACCATTTTGCATAGCTCTGGTTGGTAGCACCATAGAGGCTGAATTTGGTTTTGTGTCATGATAATGTGTGTTATCATTCAATACTGCTCTTGCAGCTCCTGTATCAATCAAAAATGCATGTGTATTACCATCAATTGCCATATTTACAGATGGGTCCTTCACATTTGTTCTTACTATTAGTAATATGGGTACAGCAGCTGCTGGAGACCATTAATTATATAATATCTGAGGATGTTCTCATTTGATCTATCCTCGCCCTATCCCTCTTTCTTCTGGGCTTCCTATATTTATATATATATATATATATATATATATATATATATATAATACAAGTTAACCCGTGCATGATACTCATGCATTCTAGTCAAATCAAGCTACTTAAGGTGTTAAAAAGGTTCTTGTCATGCATTTGGGGCTAGGCCAGGCCTCCTCAGGGGAAGAGCGTTACTTCCCGATGTAAGCGCCCTTTTTTAACGTGGTTTTGTCCACATGTCACCACCTCATCATTCTTCTCCATCACCTCATCCTTCATCTTCATCGCCACATCCTTAATCTCCATCGTCTTACTGTTCTAAAACCTCTCGATACACAGCGTTTCTGTTAAACACCTTATCGCTGTGCTCAATCAGTCTTCCTTGAAGGGCAGTATTCATAACCTGCACTTTCACATCACTGCTTCTCTGTACTCGTGAAAATGCAACATACAATTGTCCATGACCAAACACAGGCTCTGGTAAATAAATACCCACACGGTCAAGAGTTTGAGCCCTCAACTGGTAAATTTAGCCTTTACTACCCCTCCCATGGGGGGAAGGGGGGATGATGGAAGTTAACTGACTTTGATGGAAGTTAACTGACTTCACTATTATAATTTTTTTGTCAAATAATGTCAGTATACCAAATTTCAGGTCAATTGGATGAGCCCTTTCTGAGAAAATAATTTTTTCCACACACACACTAACACACGCCACTAGGCTTATATATATTATATATTATATATATATATATATATATATATATATATATATTATACAATATTTTACAAAATGCTCTTTTTACTGACAGGTAGAACAAATCACTTGTGATCTGTTCCTCCTGTCAGAATTTGCATATCCCAGTCACGAGCCGCAGCTTCGCCGCAGCTCATTGTTCTCTAGTGCGTCACCAGGGTAACGGCTGGGATGCTCTCTCAGTCAGTGCCGCATTTCGGCATGAAGGGACAGCCAGGCATGTGCACAAGATGTATTAATTATAGCCTCCTGGGGCTGATTAGTGCAGGGATCAGCCCTGTTTTATAATTGGGCATTAGTTCTATTTAGGCAGGGAGAGCTTAGCCTCCCTGCCGGTTATAGCATTCTCTGTGCCTGCACAATTGCTGACCAGCTCCCTTGTTTTTGTTTTTCCCTGCTACCTTGGATTGATTAACTGTTGTGACCCTTTGGCTTGATTTTGGACCCTGCTTGAACTCATGTGTCCTTTGACCTCTGCCCATTTTTGGATTACCTGTGTATGCAAACTGCCCTGACCTATTGGCTGTCCCTCGGCTATCCTGCTCGGTTCTGACCCACAACCTTGAACTGTTTCTGGTACCCGCCTCCAGAATTCCGGTTACTCTCTACTTGACATTACTGTTAGTTTTTTTTTTAAAAAAAAACAACTTTATTTATATAGTACCAACACACAATGTACACATACAATGTAGAAAGCCAAAGTACACCAAAATAGGTGACAGAATATACATCTGGAGGTGGCTGACACACAAAAAATGTATCAAAAGGGCAAATAAAGTACACGATCAATTAGATGGCCTGAACTGTGTTAAAATATTAAATACCATGCCATTGAATAATATACCAGAGTGTGAGGTCTATTTTCTGTAATGTAATAAAGAAGGGTGGGAGGGGGCAGGGGAGCGGGGGACCTAACATTTTGATGCTTTGATCCCTGAGCCACTTAGTTATCACTTTTTCCTTATGGCAAGTTGCTCCATCATGCTGGAAAAGGCATTGTTCATCATTTTGGATGGTTGGGAGATATTGCTCTTGGGGAATGTTTTGCTACCATTCTTTATTCATGGCTGTGTTCTTAGGCAAAATTGTGAGTGAGCCCACTCCCTTTGGCTGAGAAGCAACCCCACACATGAATGGTCTCAGGATGCTTTACTGTTGGCATGACACAGGACTGATGGTAGCGCTCACCTTTCCTTCTCCGGACAAGCGTTTTTCCAGATATCCTAAACAATCTCAAAGGCCAATTCATGAGAGAAAATTACTTTACCCCAGTACTCAGAGGTCCAATCCCTGTACTTTTTGCAGAATATGAGTCTGTCCATGATGTTTTTCCTGGAGAGAAGTGGCTTCTTTGCTGGCCTTCTTGACACCAGGCCATCTTCCAAAAGTCTTCGCCTCACTGTGCGTGCAAATGCACTCACACATGCCTGCTGCCACTCCTGAGCAAGCTCTTCACTGGTGGTGCCCCAATCTCACAGCTGAATAAAGTTTAGGAGACGGTCCTGGCACTTGCTGGACATTTTTGGGCGCCCTGAAGCCTTCTTCACAACTATTAAATCTCTCTCCTTGAAGTTCTTGATGATTCGATAAATGGTTGATTTAGGTGCAATCTTACTAACAGCAATATCCTTGCCTGTGAAGCCATTTTTGTCCAAAGCAATGATGACTGCATGTGTTTTCTTGCAGAAAACCATGGTTAACAGAGGAAGAACAATGATTGCAAGCACCACCCTCCTTTTTAAAGCTTCCAGTCTATTATTCTAACTCAATCAGCAAGACAGAGTGATTTCAGCCTTGTCCTCGTCAACACTCTCACCTGTGTTAACGAGAGAATCACTGACCTGATGTCAACTGGTCCTTTGGTCAAAGGGCTGAAATGCAGTGGAAATGTTGTTTTTAGTATAAAGTTCATTGTCCTGACAAAGAGGGAGTTTGAAATGAATTGCAATTCATCTGATCAATCTTCATGACATTCTGGGGTATATGCAAATCGCCATCATAAAAACTGAGAAAGCAGACTTTGGGACAAATAATATATGTGTCATTCTCAAAACTTTTGGCCTGTACATATATACCCCCTGGTATCTGTTTAAAATCCCGAGTTACAAAAACCTATTCATACAGCTAAAAAATACTGAGTATATTTTAACCTATTGTATTTCACTAAACTATTAATTAATTCATCCAACTTTTATTATGCCAAAATGTAAACTTCATCAGATTGAAATATTGGCATCTTTTGCAGATTTAAACGATCTTTGAGGAAAGTTATAAACCACAGTTAATCATTTGGTCTAATGTGTTCATGTGTTAAGTATGTAAAATGTTACTTTACAAAATAATTCTTGTGATATATTTGATTATGCCTACATAAAAGGTTATTTAGAAAGTGCAAAAGTTAATAAACACAGCACACATGCTCTTTTGTGAGGAACAACCCTTTTTTTAATGCAATTGCACCTGGTTTTACAGGGAAGAGCATGGAATCGCAGGCTAAGATGTGGCGCCCACAGAGGTGCAAAAGTTCAATTGGATGATATGTGCGAAGACTGGATCTTTTTTTTTGCAGTTGCATGAGTGCACCTTCTTTTGCAGCATGCAGAAACAAGGTTTCATTTTAAGTTGTGAGATTATTAAAAGGAGTTAAAGTGATGACGGATCAATTACAGGGGCATTCTGTTCTTTGTAGGACTTGATTTTTTCACCACCTAAGAGGTGGCAGAGATCAGGGTTTTCCCTATAATTTTAATTCCATGTTAAGTGTCTCCAGTGTAGTTCTTATTCATAAAAAAGAAGAAACCAAGTTGCAGCTGTAAATTTTGACCCACAAAACAAAAGTGTATGCAGTGGATAAATTAAATCAATCAATTTATTGCATTAGTACACCAGCACTAATTAAATCAACAAAAATATGTAATACATACACTTGCGCTCCTCTTCCTGCACATACAGTTAATAACAGATGAATTGTCCAATCCTGGATCAATCTTCTATTTGACCACTATTCTGAATCAAATTTCCTACAATCCAAACTCACAAAAAAGCAAACATAGTGTAGTTAGGGATGTGCACCGGCGACTTTTGAGGTCTCGTGTTTTGTGTTTTGGATCCGGATTTTCTCGATGTTTTGGGTCCGGATTTGTTTTGCAAAACACCTGCCGAAACGTTTTGGTTCGGATTTAAGGTTTTGGATTCGGATTTTTTTTTAAAAAAAAACTAAAAAGTGTAAAAATCAAGTTTTTGGGCTTATTTTCACTCCTACGCTATTATTAACCTCAATAACATTCAATAACAATAATTTCCACTAATTTAAAGGCTATTCTGAACACCTAACACCTCACAATAATTATTTTTTTTAGTACAAAACGTTGCAACGAGGTATCTTTCTGGACTGCGTAGAGGAGTGTTCCCCACAATACAATTAAAAACCCATCAACTGGTCTGAATACACCCAAAAATAGTATCTGGACTGCGTAGAGTAGTGGGCACTGGGCACCACAATAAAATATATAGAAAACCTTCAACAGGTCAGAATTACACCCAAAAATAGTATCTGGACTGCGTAGAGTAGTGGGCACTGGGCACCACAATAAAAAATATATAGAAAACCTTCAACAGGTCTGAATTACACCCAAAAATAGTATCTGGACTGCGTAGAGTAGTGGGCACTGGGCACCACTATAAAAATATATAGAAAACCTTCAACAGGTCTGAATTACACCCAAAAATAGTATCTGGACTGCGTAGAGGACTGGCCACTTGCCACCACAATATAATATATAGAAAACCTTCAACAGGTCAGAATTACACCCAAAAATAGTATCTGGACTGCGTAGAGTAGTGGGCACTGGGCACCACAATAAAATATATAGAAAACCTTCAACAGGTCTGAATTACACCCAAAAATAGTATCTGGACTGCGTAGAGTAGTGGGCACTAGGAACCACAATAAAAAATATATAGAAAACCTTCAACAGGTCTGCATTACACCCAAAAATAGTATCTGGACTGCGTAGAGGACTGGCCACTGGCCACCACAATATAATATATAGAAAACCTTCAACAGGTCTGAATTACACCCAAAAATAGTATCTGGACTGCGTAGAGTAGTGGGCACTGGGCACCACAATAAAATATATAGAAAACCTTCAACAGGTCTGAATTACACCAAATAATAGTATCTGGACTGCGTAGAGTAGTGGGCACTGGGCACCACAATAAAAAATATATAGAAAACCTTCAACAGGTCTGAATTACACCCAAAAATAGTATCTGGACTGCGTAGAGTAGTGGGCACTGGGCACCACAATAAAAAATATATAGAAAACCTTCAACAGGTCTGAATTACACCCAAAAATAGTATCTGGACTGCGTAGAGTAGTGGGCACTGGGCACCACAATAAAAAATATATAGAAAACCTTCAACAGGTCTGAATTACACCCAAAAATAGTATCTGGACTGCGTAGAGGACTGGCCACTGGCCACCACAATATAATATATAGAAAACCTTCAACAGGTCAGAATTACACCCAAAAATAGTATCTGGACTGCGTAGAGTAGTGGGCACTGGGCACCACAATAAAAAATATATAGAAAACCTTCAACAGGTCTGAATTACACCCAAAAATAGTATCTGGACTGCGTAGAGTAGTGGGCACTGGGCACCACAATAAAATATATAGAAAACCTTCAACAGGTCTGAATTACACCCAAAAATAGTATCTGGACTGCGTAGAGTAGTGGGCACTGGGCACCACAATAAAATATATAGAAAACCTTCAACAGGTCTGAATTACACCAAATAATAGTATCTGGACTGCGTAGAGTAGTGGGCACTGGGCACCACAATAAAAAATATATAGAAAACCTTCAACAGGTCTGAATTACACCCAAAAATAGTATCTGGACTGCGTAGAGTAGTGGGCACTGGGCACCACAATAAAAAATATATAGAAAACCTTCAACAGGTCTGAATTACACCCAAAAATAGTATCTGGACTGCGTAGAGTAGTGGGCACTGGGCACCACAATAAAAAATATATAGAAAACCTTCAACAGGTCTGAATTACACCCAAAAATAGTATCTGGACTGCGTAGAGGACTGGCCACTGGCCACCACAATATAATATATAGAAAACCTTCAACAGGTCAGAATTACACCCAAAAATAGTATCTGGACTGCGTAGAGTAGTGGGCACTGGGCACCACAATAAAAAATATATAGAAAACCTTCAACAGGTCTGAATTACACCCAAAAATAGTATCTGGACTGCGTAGAGGACTGGCCACTGGCCACCACAATATAATATATAGAAAACCTTCAACAGGTCTGAATTACACACAAAAATAGTATCTGGACTGCGTAGAGTAGTGGGCACTGGGCACCACAATAAAAAATATATAGAAAACCTTCAACAGGTCTGAATTACACCCAAAAATAGTATCTGGACTGCGTAGAGGACTGGCCACTGGCCACCACAATATAATATATAGACAACCTTCAACAGGTCAGAATTACACCCAAAAATAGTATCTGGACTGCGTAGAGTAGTGGGCATTGGGCACCACAATAAAATATATAGAAAACCTTCAACAGGTCTGAATTACACCCAAAAATAGTATCTGGACTGCGTAGAGTAGTGGGCACTGGGTACCACAATAAAATATATAAAAAACCTTCAACAGGTCTGCATTACACTGCACATACGGCTGCTCCTCCATCCTCTCCATCATATACATGTTGGAGTTCCAGCGTGTGAAAACCTCTTGTTTTTGATAATGTCAGTGCATTTTGAATATTTTTCAATTTGCCCCACAACACTGAATGTACTTTATCTATGATACGCATCTATCTATCTTGACTGCGTAGTGTGGTGGCCGCGGTACACAATTTGGTACCTAGGCCACAATATAATTAAAAAACCCTCCACGGGTCAGAATTCCACCAAAAAAGGGTATGGGCTGCGTAGAGGACTGGCCACTGGCCACCACAATATAATATATAGAAAACCTTCAACAGGTCAGAATTACACCCAAAAATAGTATCTGGACTGCGTAGAGGACTGGCCACTGGCCACCACAATAAAATATATAGAAAACCTTCAACAGGTCTGAATTACACCCAAAAATAGTATCTGGACTGCATAGAGTAGTGGGCACTAGGTACCACAATAAAATATATAGAAAACCTTCAACAGGTCTGAATTAAACCCAAAAATAGTATCTGGACTGCGTAGAGTAGTGGGCACTGGGCACCACAATAAAAAATATATAGAAAACCTTCAACAGGTCTGAATTACACCCAAAAATAGTATCTGGACTGCGTAGAGTAGTGGGCACTGGGCACCACAATAAAAAATATATAGAAAACCTTCAACAGGTCTGCATTACACCCAAAAATAGTATCTGGACTGCGTAGAGGACTGGCCACTGGCCACCACAATATAATATATAGAAAACCTTCAACAGGTCAGAATTACACCCAAAAATAGTATCTGGACTGCGTAGAGTAGTGGGCTCTAGGCACCACAATAAAATATATAGAAAACCTTCAACAGGTCTGAATTAAACCCAAAAATAGTATCTGGACTGCGTAGAGTAGTGGGCACTGGGCACCACAATAAAAAATATATAGAAAACCTTCAACGGGTCTGAATTACTCCCAAAAATAGTATCTGGACTGCGTAGAGTAGTGGGCACTTGGTACCACAATAAAATATATAAAAAACCTTCAACAGGTCTGCATTACACTGCACATACGGCTGCTCCTCCATCCTCTCCATCATATACATGTTGGAGTTCCAGCGTGTGAAAACCTCTTGTTTTTGATAATGTCAGTGCATTTTGAATATTTTTCAATTTGCCCCACAACACTGAATGTACTTTATCTATGATACGCATCTATCTATCTTGACTGCGTAGTGTGGTGGCCCCGGTACACAATTTGGTACCGAGGCCACAATATAATTAAAAAACCCTCCACGGGTCAGAATTCCACCAAAAAAGGGTATGGACTGCGTAGTGTGGTGTGCCCGGAACACAATTTTTTACAGCGCCAACAATATAATTAAAAAATTGGGCATCAACTGTCACCGTTGTTTAATATCTGATACACCTAAATATGGACTGCACAGTGGAGTGGCCCCGGTAGTAAATTTGGTGCCGGGGCCACAATACCTCCTCCAACTTCCAAGTGTAGTGTTTATAAAGACAGACAGCGTCCCTATTGCAAATATTCGTGCAATGGACAGTTACTTTTTCATTGAAAGACTCAAGCTTTCAAGTGTAGTGTTTATAAAATATAAACAACAATACAGTAGTTTTAGAGCACGTCAATACCTCTTGTTTTAAATTATGACAGGGCATTTTACTTTTGGTTTAATTTCTTGAATTTGTTTAAATTTGGTTTTACTTTTTGAACATGGCAAACGACTGTTGATTGGTCATATAATGAAAAAAAAAAAGTTCCAAGATGGAATTGTCCTTGGGCCCTCACACCCACCCTTATGTTGTTGAAATAGGACATGCACACTTTAACAAACCAATCATATCAGCGACAGGGCCTACCAAACAACTTTGGCTGAAATGATTGGTTTGTTTGGGCCCCCACACCAAAAAAGCTATTCATCTCTCCCTGTACAGACTAAACAGGCTCTACTGAGGCAAGATGTCGTCCTCATCCTCAACCTCTGATTCCTCTCCCCCTACAGTGTGTACTTCCTCCTCATCACACATTATCAATTCGTCCCCGCTGGACTCCACAACCACAGGTCCCTCTGTACTATCTGGAGGGCAGTGCTGTACTTCACTGAGGAATTGATTGTTCATTTTTATAAACATCATTTTTTCAACGTTATGAGGAAGCAACCTCCTTCGCGGCTCACTGACCAGGTTCCCCGCTGCACTAAAAACTCTTTCCGAGTACACACTGGAAGGGGGACAACTCAGGTAAAATAGAGCCAGTTTGTACAGGGGCTTCCAAACTGCCTTTTTTTCCTGCCAGTAACAATATGGACTGTCTGACTGTCTACTTGGATGGTGTCAGCAAAGTAATCATCCACAATTTTTTCTATTGTGACAGCATCCAATGCAGCGAGAGTAGACATGTCTGCAATGGTTGGCAGGTCCTTCAGTCCGGACCAGATGTTATCAGCATCCCCGCCAGTGCCTCTTTTGGGAAAACTGAGCTTTTTCCTCGCAGCCATAGATGTGGAAGAAAATGAGGGTGGAGCTGTTGGCATGTCACGGCCCTCTTCAGAGGACAATCTCCTGACCAGCAGGTCTTTGCACCGCTGTAGACTTGTGTCCGCCGGAAACAGAGACACAACATACGCTTTAAACCGAGGATCGAGCACGGTGGCCAGAATGTATTCCTCTGACTTTAAAAGAGTGGCCACCCTCGGATCCTGGCAAAGCGTACGAAGGGCTACATCCACAAGAGCTACATGCTTGGTGTAATCGCAATGGCTTACCAGCTCCTCCCTCACTTTCTCCAGCTGCTTCTGCAACAGCCTGATCAGGGGAATGACCTGACTCAAGCTGGCAGTGTCGGAACTGACTTCTCGTGTGGCAAGTTCAAATGGCTGCAGAACCTTGCACAACACGGAAATCAGTCTCCACTGCGCTTGACTGAGGCGCATCCCTACTCCTTTGCCTATGTCGTAGGTGGCTGTGTAGGCCTGAATGGCCTTTTGCTGCTCCTCCATCCTCTGCAGCATATAGAGGGTGGAGTTCCAGCGCGTCACAACCTCTTGTTTGAGGTGATGCCAGGCAGGTTCATGATTTTTTGATGTGCCTCTAGTCTGCGGTAGGCACTGGCTGAATGCCGAAAGTGTCCAGCAATTTTGCGCGCCACCGCAAGCATCTCCTGCACACCCCTGTCACTCTTGAGGTAATGCTGCACCACCAAATTAATGGTGTGGGCAAAACATGGGACATGCTGGAAATTGCCCATATTTAATGCCCGCACAATGTTACTGGCATTGTCTGACACCACAAATCCCCATGAGAGTCTAAGTGGGGTAAGCCACTGGGAGATAATTTCCCTTAGTTTCTCTAATATATTGTCAGCGTTGTGCCTCTTATTAAAGCCTGTAATACACAATGTTGCCTGCCTTTGCATGAGCAGCCATTTTGTAGATGCTGCTACTGATGCAGCTGTTGCTGTTGCTGCGGAAGGGGATGCATCTACCCAGTGGGCTGTCACAGTCATATAGTCCTTCGTTTGCCCAGAACCACTTGTCCATATGTCCGTGGTTAAGTGGACAGTGGGTACAACCGCATTTTTTAGAGCACTGAGGACACTTGATCGTACTTTTCTGTACATTTTTGGTATCGCCTGCCTAGTGAAGTGGAATCTCGAGGGGATTTGGTACCGGGGACACAATACCTCCATCAACCCTCTAAATCCCACTCCACTGATGGCGGACACCGGGCGCACGTCTAACACCAACATTGCAGTTACAGCCGCAGTTATACGCTTTGCAATAGGGTGGCTACTATCGTATTTTGTGGTCATGGCAAACGACTGTTGGACGGTCAATTGTTTTGTGAAAGACTTAGCGGTCTTACGACTTCCCCTCTGGGAAGATG
Organism: Mixophyes fleayi; assembly: GCF_038048845.1. Classification (NCBI taxonomy): domain Eukaryota; kingdom Metazoa; phylum Chordata; class Amphibia; order Anura; family Limnodynastidae; genus Mixophyes; species Mixophyes fleayi. The sequence continues at coordinate 113,384,774 of NC_134405.1, read as the reverse complement.
ACCGACTAACAGCAGCAACAGCAGCAGTGGCAGTAGTAGGCGTACCGCTGCAGGATTCCTCGGATGAATCCCGTATTGAGGAGGACTCAGTCTGGCTGCTGACTTGGGCTGCAGGACTGAATCTGATGGAGATTGTGGAGGAAGTTGACGAGGAGGGTGTTGCTGGTGTGTATCCAACTGGAACACGGGATTTAGGTGTCCCTGTACCGATGAGGGTCCTAGCCCCAGTTCCTGAACTAACCACTGAACTATGAAGGTTATTCAGGTGACGTATAAGGGAGGATGTTCCTAGGTGGGCAAGATCCTTACCCCTGCTTATTTGAGCTTTACATAAGCTACATATGGCCATACATTGGTTGTCTGGATTTGGATAAAAATAATTCCAGACCGAAGAGGTGCATTTTTTGGTCTTCTGACCAGGCATGACGATGGGCTTTTTCATCCCATGGACATCAGCTGTTTCCCCCCCTGGTGCCTCATTTACAATAACCACATCACCATCCTTATCATCAAGTTCCTCCACAGCGCCAGCTACATCATCAATAGGCTCCTCCCGAGCCACCTCTTCCCGTACAGTGATGGAAAGGTCAGGCTTGACAACCACCAACACCCTTGGACTCGCCTTGAGGATTTGTGATAATTTCTCTTTAGAAGGCAGAGTTGTTTGCTGTTTTGTTGCTGATAGCATAACTCTCTTCAATTTTTTGTAGGGGGGGGGAGGAGGAGGAGGGATAAGATCCGTGGGTGAAGCTGAACCACTAGTCATGAACACGGGCCAGGGCCTAAGCCGTTCCTTGCCACTCCGTGTCTTAAATGGCATATTGGCAACTTTACGTTTCTCCTCAGATGATTTAAAGTTTCTCTTTTTGCTACTTTTTCTTAACTTTTGGATTTTACATGCCCGGTACTACGAGATTGGGCATCGGGCTTGGAAGACGATGTTGATGGCATTTCATCGTCTATGTCATGACTAGTGGCAGCAGCTTCAGCATTAGGAGGAAGTGGGTCTTGATCTTTCCCTACTTTATCCTCCAAATTTTTGGTCTCCATTAAATGTAGCACAAGATACTGCAGAATGTGTGAACTTGGTAATACTGCAGTCCCAATGGACTTATACTGCTGGATTGGTTTTGCAAATTTGGTTATAATTACTTTTTATTTTTTATTTTTTATTTTAATTTTTTTTATAACTTTTTTTTTATTTTTTAAAAAACTTGGGAATAATGGGGAAATAACTATGCCCTTAGAAGCACAGAGCACAGGACACAGCACCACTGGACTGAACAGGACACAGCACAGGACCCAGCAGCACTACTGAACTCAGCAGGACAGAGCACAGGACACAGCACCACTGGACTGATACTGCAGAATGTGTGAACTTTGTAATATTGCAGTACCAATGGGCTTATACTGCAGGATTGGTTGTGCAAATTTTGTGGTAATTAAAAAAAAATAAAAATTAGTTTTTGGTATTTTTTTAAATAACTTTTTTTAATTTTTTTAAACACAGGGAAATATTGGGGAAATAACTATGCCCTTAGAAGCACAGAGCACAGGACACAGCACCACTGGACTGAACAGGACACAGCACAGGACCCAGCAGCACCACTGACCTCAGAAGGACAGAGCACAGGACACAGCACCACTGGACTGAGCACAGCACAGCACAGCACTGAACTGAACAGCACGAGATATAGCAGGACAGAGGACCACCTAGCACACCCTCCCTCTACCCTGATCAATGCCCGAGTGAAGATGGCGGCGACTAACGGGGAATTTATAGGATCCGAGTATCGCGAGATCCGACAACGGGATTATGAGTCAGAGCCTCAGTTTCAGATTTGAATTTGGCGCCAATACCCGGATCTGTCTCGGATCCGACTCGGATCGGCAACGTTCGGGTGGGCTCGGATTTCATAAATCCGAGTGCGCTCATCTCTAAGTGTAGTACATCACTTTATTCAAGATTTTAAAAAAAGACCACCACCAATCCAAATAACAGTCCTTATATCTTCACCGTGAAAAAGATGTATTCCACCGTTCCACAGTGCTTCTCATGCATTCCAACCCCTAAGGGTATATGCTTACAAATGTTGAAAAGCATAAAGGTGTCTCTTAATTACAACTTCCAACTTCTGTTATATTCTTTTCTCACATCCGCATCTCCCAACTCGTCGACCATTCAGTGGATCATGGGAAATATATACAATATACAGCATGTAGGTATAGCCACAGTCTCCTTGGTATAGCCACAGCCAGCATGTGGTTGTGCTGGTTAGGCTATACCAAGGAAAGTGGCAGCATGGGGTCCTCCAGTCATTATGTTACATTTCCACAGCCTGTTCAGCAGTATGTAGTACCTTTTAACGGTACTGACTACCCCGACAACATAGAGTCCGATTTAGTACTGCACCTACCTGCAAAGAAAACTACTTACCGGAATGTGTTGCCGACTGCAGAAATTGATGTCATGACAAAGAGCGACTTGGCTTAAAGCAGTGCTAGACGGACCCGCCTGTCATTTCTGTCCTGTAAGTATTATGTTAGGTGTTAGGGGTATTAGGGTTAGGGTTAACCCTAAAAACCCTAAGGTTAACCCTAACCTAAGGTGAACCCTAACCCTCATACCCCTAACACCTAACAGTATCACTATCGTGAAACTGACTACCACCGGTTCAGAAAAGGAATGAATTCCCCCTTTCACTGGGTGGAGGGGTTGTAGTCTAAAATACTGTGAAAAGGCATTTTTGTATGTTGCAATACTGGTCACAGCAAGCACAGCCAGTCATAAATTGCTTGGGTATGCTGGCATTTGTAGAACTACAAGTGCCAGTTTATCCATAGCTGCCAGAGCATGCTGATGTTTGTAGAACTTCAAACACCAGCATGACCTGGCATCCAGGGCTGTGTTCAAAGTGGAAATTAGAAGAGGCAGTATGAAAAATGTTATGGGAATGGTACTGAATGGAATTTAATAACTTCAGAATGAAGGCAGTAAGAGAAGTGGCGGTATGGCATACCACTGGCATACCCCACTTCAATCACTGATCCAGGGTTCACTGATATCTGTTGTGCCACGTAAAAGATACTGTTAAAAATAAACATTGCAAAAATATTTTATTTAAATAAAGATACCCCAAACACTCCTGACAATTTATTAGTCACTTAAACATATGGTGAATATCTTCTATTCTTTCTTGCAGCTTTTAATCTATAAGAAGCATACTGCTCCTTGTGTAGCCCCATCCCAAATGACAGGCCAGGAGGCCTGTCACCAATTACCCAATACAGATCAGCTTTCTTTTGATTGGTCAGAATGTGAAAAGTCGGTCTGATTAATTAGTAATGGTTACACCCTATGTGGCATCAAGCTGCAATTAACTACACTGATAAAAAGTTAAGAAAGTAGTAAATAATAAAATACAATTTTTTATGAATTGTAAGATGTACTACACCCTATTGCACACTGCAATTTTAGAGGTTGTTATGGCAGACGCCAGACACAAGATAAGAATCGTCTTAATGAGGTCTTCACCTATAGCAGCTGTCATGCCAATAGAATGCTATATGCTGCCTGGTACTTGATACCCCTAAGACTTAACTTGAAGTAGTAGAGACTTATTTATATGTCTGAACACTCCAAATAGGTGACAGGCACAAGGTTCTAACAGACTGACTCCACTGTTTGTGTCAGAGTAACTGACAGAAGAGAAGGCTAATAAACAAGCCAAAGGTCAGTGCAGGCAGGGGTCACAAAGTAATCCTATTACAAGACAAGTACCAAACAAGACAGAGAGCAAAGAAACAACAAGAATGTGCATCAAAGTAGAAAATGCTGCCAATGGCAGGGAGGATCTCTTCTCCCTTCCCGATAAGGACCAGGGAGACAACCAGCAGGCTTCCACAGAACGAGCCCCCAACGGTATGCAATGCGAGAATCAGACGCCAGGCAGCGATGTGCCTTGGTTGTCCAATAACCCGCCACCAGAGAGTGACTCATGAGAGCGCCTGACAGGCAAATGTAGGAAAACAACATTTTAGGCCAAATATGCTGCTAGCACACGGACTGCCTTTAAGAGATGTCATTTTTGTGTGTTCATAAGCTGCAAGTTTACGTTTTTGATGATGGTGACTTGCATATCTATGCTCCAACGCATCAATGTGCTATATTTTAGGTTGAATGTATCTTGGGATCTAATTTATTTAATGTCGGCAAAGTCTTCGGCACTTTACAATTTGTTACAAGGCCCTTATAAAAATAATTATACATGGAGCACTTATTGCAGAGAAATATAATTGAGTTAAGAGAGTCATTTTGGAGGGAATAACTCTGCCAAACAAGTAATTGCCAAGCGTAAAGATATTTCTTATTTTCCATATAAAACATATTTTCTTTTTTATGTTTTAGCCTGAGATGTGTCATAGCAACATGGATTCATCAAAATACCCAAGTTATAGGATTATAGCACTAAACATATATAGTGCATTTGGAAAGCATTAAATTCACAGCAGCTTATGACTGTAAGTTGCAGTACAGACACTCATGTACCATTCAAATCCCAAGTAGACGAAATACGCAGAACAAGAGAGATTTTTAAGAGTAGATTTTACACCTTGCAGCCAACAAATATATTTGGTCTTTCCATTTATTTTATTTCACAACTGCAAAGATAAAAGAAAGTTTAGTATTGTCAAGGGAGACTATTAACTCAGCATTTTAATAGTGTCTCAGGACCATTAAAAAATGGATCATTTATTGTAGTAATTAATTACTGTTAAGAAATAAATTAGGAAAGCTTTTGTGGGGTGAGTGAACACAATGTCAGCTCATCTCCTGACCTTAATAAATTCAGTTTTTCTCTGTGTATTAATTTATCAACTTTGGTTTTATAATCTTCATCACGGGCATATCTACTAGGTAGAGGGGTAGCAATAACAATTACCTGTCAGTGTCCCTTAGCTGCTTAGCTGTGTGTAGCTGCCACCAGTGCTGCTCCAGACCTCCCCTCTGCTGCAGCACTCAGAGGAGAATAGAGCAGTGTCTGTTTTCAGCAAGAAGATTAATGAGCTCTAAGGTGAGTGACCCCCAACACTGCAATGCAGGCAAGCTAGTATTCTAGAGCTCCAACATTAACTTTTACTCAGGGTCAAAGGTAACTCTGATGTTCCCTTTCTCCCTGAGCTATTAGCGCAAAGCTATATGCAGCGGAGCAGCAGACGGCAAGAGGAGGAGGTCAGTGGCCTGGTAAGGTATGTATAGGCAGAAAAGGGGAGGGATTGATGGGAGAAAATTCTATTGGAGTTTGCTGGGGGGTATGGTATTATGACTAATGGTTGATATAATGATATTTGGGATTAATGGAGGATGTATGGGGAGATACGAGAGAATTATTGTTGATATTATTGATGATACTATTGATGAGTGTATGCTGTATAACTAGTGTTTAATGTGTGTTTCTGCTAAGTATGTGTTTGTTACAAGTGTGTTTTCAGATTTATAAGGCGTAATTCAAAATGATACAGTAGTTTATCTTAATTATCTCAACACCAAACAACAGGATATGAGCATTTACTAAACTCTTAATCCTCTCTTTCACCCACAGGTAATTTCTTTTATATCATCTCTGCACTAGTTTTCTTTACTGTGATCAGATTTGCTATTTTTACTTTCCCTGTCCTGGACTCAGGGGTGACATCATCAAGTGGTGATGGCTGCTCTGCTGCTCTATAAAAGGTGGGATTATAGCTAACATCACTCATCTGTCACTATGGACAACAGTATATATGTTTGACACTTGTTTTGATGGGCATTGCTGTCATCCCATCTTCCCACATTTAAAGAAAGTTCTGATTCCCTTCAGCATCCTGTCTGTGCATGTACCCATCTTTATTTTCTGGACTGCAAGGGCATGATTCTTTAATGATAGAAAAGTAAATAAAGGAGTAACTTTGCACCTTGGCAAAACCATGTTGCAATGCAAAGGGTGCAAATTAGTTAATTATTCTTCACATGAGGAAATACTGGCTGTTTTTTCATGTAGGAAACAAATACTTCATACCTTTATTTTTACGGTGATATGTAAAGTTGATCTAGGACATGCCCTACCCCAACTATAAATCATTTCAAACTTACCTCCCCTCCAATGCAACATGGTTTTCCAAAGTACAAAGTTATTACTTTATTATTGCTTTTCTTTCCTTAATGAATCAGTCCCTAAGTGTTTGGACCTATTCCCTTTAATCTTAAATGGAACAAGATGGGTTCCACGTGCCTCTCCAGTATTGTGATCAGGAGACATTCCTGTTTCCTGGCCTGTTCTCCAACTTTGGGAACAGGAAGTTTGCAACAGCAGGAGCCCCTTGCACATCACAAAAACATTGGTTTATTAATCAACGAAAGTTAACTCACTCAACAACTTTTTTGATCAACTGTTTTTTTTTTCCCAGGACACCTAGACACTAGACAACTGGGCACCAACGCAGCAGGGGACAACCCAACATGTAGCAGACCTTTGCCACCACCTATCCTCAACCCCTAAGCCTCTCCCAGGCAATAGCATTCTAGATAAACTTGACATATAACTGTTTATAAGAGCCCTGTAAGGGGATCCCAGTTAATGTGCGCTTGGTGTGGGAGTCTGACTCCTACAAGCTCCATCATTGTTCATTCTTGCAATTCTACATGTGAATCACATTATGTGCTAGAAGCTCTGATCCAGTGGTTCAGCACTCCATCAGGAGTTGCTCTAAAGGTCTGTCTACCTAGTGGAACTAGAGGAGTAGGGAGACTAGGGTTCAGATGCCTACCACATAGTAGAAAACTAGTGACCGTGTGGCTGGTATCACCAAGATATGGGAGCAGGTTCAGAATCTTGACTGGGAGTACCATTCTATCAATTTTGCCGGAAAATGTACACTAAAAGTATATGGAGTTCTGCTTAACAGCTTGGCCAGAGAATAGAAATTGGAAAAATGTGAAACACCCAATTGCTCCACTGCTGAGGACCACTAATTTCATAAATAGCTTGACTGGGTAAAATATACAGCTTGGAAGAGTAAACCATGCAAATTGCCTGGACTCTTTCACAACAGTTTTTAACATTGGTCCTTTGAATGCAGATTAATAACTTGGCCGGGTAAACAATTCTTAAAGATTAATTTATAATAAATCAATATATTGTATCTTTAATTGTCAGTTCATTGTACTTTACTATAACACTATTTTTGTCTTTAATAACTAAGATAAATAAAACAGGATTTTTATATTGAATAAAATAACTGTCCTTCACTAGCTATTGTTACGGCTAGCAGTTAATTATATAAGCTTGCAGAACAGATGACAGAGGTCTACACCTATAGCAGCCACTTTTCCTGTAGAGCTTATTGTGCTCACAGGTATTTGAATGCCCCCAGTACTTAACTCCTGTGTAGTGTAATCTTATGTGCAATACCGCATCTGGAAGGTAGGAGGCGGTAGCAACAATGGAGCAGGTGGTCAAAGCAGGCCGAGGTCAGGTGTCTGTAGTGGACAGAGTTGGCAGGGACGGGCAAATCGGTCAGGGCTGGCAGCGAACAGGAATATCCAAGGAACAGATCCAAAGATCAGGCAATTAGGAGTTCAAGCAGGAGTCCAATAACAAGACAAGGGTCACAACAGCAGGTCAATCAGAAAGAACTGCAGAGCAACTACCAGAACTCGGTAAAAGAGTAGGTCAGTAACAAAGTCCACGCTATAACCGACAGTGGGGCTAAGCCCTCCTTGCCTTAAATACATATGGGAACCAATAACACAAAGCAGACAAATCTGAACAATCAGCCTCAGGAGGCTGTTAATCAATATTGCGCATACACCCGGCTGCAGCTTCATGCCAGGATGCGGCGCTAACTGACAAAGAGGAAGTGACGTCCCGATGGCTAGGATGTGGCCCGAATGTGAACAGTGAGCCTCATAACAGCTACTTTGAAAGTTAGAGTCTCATGTGAAACTTGTGAAACCTACTCTATATGTAAAAATCTAGATTTGCACATTTAGGGCCTTATTCATGCAGGTATGTATCTGCCTATTTTGATTGTATTGCACACAACATCAAAAATGTGCGCATGCTCAGAATCGGGAGATACGTCCGTGGATGCAGCCCTGTCCACTCCGTCTTCAAATGCAAAAGACACTTACTACAGCCTATGATTTCGGGGAGTGAACGGGTGGGGAAGGGGCCCTTTGCCATAGTCAATTTACATTAAGGTGTCTCAAACTCAAGCGCTCGCAGCCACATCCGAATCCGGCTCTGGTCTTCTCAAACCAACTTTTTTTCCTGTCGTTTCTCTTGCTCCAGCTAAAGGGCTAGTCTAAGTCCCGATCAGTAGTGATAACAGTCTCGTATTCAAGCTAGAACATGTGTTTGCAATTATGAGCAACTGTAAAAATGTATCTTATGCTCAGTAGACATTAACAACATTCTAATAAATGTATTTCATGGAGGAATAAAACGTTTTTGTTTTGTTTTTTAACATTTATCAGTAATGCATATATTATTAACAGGTGACATTAAGCCATATTTTTTTTCTCATCTGTGTTCTTTTGCAGATTTATAATCCACATAGATATTGGATGTACCTTGCAACATCTTGTGTTGAAGAGCACAGCAGACCAACACCGGATTTCAATAGCACACATATCTTGAGATCTGTGCCTTGATAAATTCGGGAGTGCTCAAAGCCTAAATATTTGCTTTTAATAATAAACACAGGTTGCGAGCCTTGATGAATAATGCCCATAGCTAGTTTAAACACAGGTAAGATAAAAATAAAATACTAAATAGATTCCACATTCTTCTGACACCCAGAAGTGAACAGTAAAGTTAAAAGCATTGTTTACAATGATTATGGAAGGCCCTGAACATATTCTCATATAGACTACAATAAACATTCAATATCTCAATAAGCAGATAAGTATTAAGTAAAAGGCTTAGGGGTATATTTATCAAGCTGCGAGTTTTGGCAGGTTTGAAAAGTAGAGATGTTGCCTCTAGTAACCAATCAGATTGTAGCTATCATTATGTAGAATGTACTAAATAAATGATAGCTAGAATCTGATTGGTTGCTATTGCCAACATCTCCACTTTTCAAACCAGACGGAAACTCGCAACTTGATAAATTTACCCCTTAGAGGTAAATATCACTATCATATATGTTGTTAAATGCTCATTAATTTAAGACTAAATATGTCTTCACTAATTGTAATATTTCTATTTAACTGACCAAAAAAAAGCCTAGTCAACTTTGCCTGAGAGAACAAAACAAGGACACTATTCCATCCGCGCTGTGAGACAAAAAAAATCTTGATTTCACTATGGATATCTCAAGCTATCATGTTGCCCACGCTTCGCAATGTATCTTAAAGTAATGTTTTATTAAATAAATGTATTTATTTTCCTGTTAAGCAACTGTATTGGACAATCTATTTTTTTCCACTTTATTTCAACTAATTTTACCTTATTTTCTTGCAACAGGACCACTCTGGAAACTTCAACTTGGTCTGAGAAAATACAACTTAGCCCGACTAAAGGATTTATATTGGATATAATAGTGGTTGCTATTATATATATCCTGAAATGCTGTGGTTTTATGAGGATGTTGGTTGTTCTGGTTGTTAATTACCTTTGTTTTACAGTTTTATTGCACTATGTATTAAAGATAATATTGTATCTTCCACTTCCCCTTGCCTGTGTCATCCAAAGGACACCAAGGTACCAGGGCAACTCTGTGAGTCTAGGATCTAACAACCTGGTATCCTGACAAAACTGATTCCCTATCATCAGTCTCTGCTAGGTAATTGTAGTGAGTACATTAACTTGCCATTTGTTAATTGATTCATGTGGACCTTCTGACAATCCTTGCAGTCTAGTAACCTTCTGCTATCCATTTGACCACGCTTTTGTATTAAGTTATGACATTCCTGACCACTGTGTACCAAACTGCTGCTACATAATTGAACAACCTTCTGAATTAACCCAGCATCCTGATCACTGTGTCTTGCTTATCTGTGTACTGAACGGTTACTTGCCCTTAACCACATTTCTTGCTTTGCCTTTGCCATTCTGTTTATTGAACTCTGCCAATCATGGTTGTGCCAGCCACCAGTCATTGGGTCGTGTTCCTGAGTAATGAGTACATATTCCTCACTGTGATCATGCCCGGGTTTATTCCAGTCAATGATCACATGTTTGTTACAATTATATAGTCTGTATTTGGTATGGAAACCAAGAATATGCTTATTTAGCTATTGTCTAATGTGTGTTTCTTCTAAGTGTGTGTTTGTTACAAGTATGTTTTCAGAGTTATAGAGGACGGAGGTAAAGAGAAGTTGTACACTTTACCTAAATACACTGCTACAAGAGGACAGCATCCAACACTATCCTGTGAGTTTCTTAGGCACCTGCTTTGTGAACTATCTAGACACACGTTTTGGAAGTTTTTGCCATCCATTGATCTTAAAACAGCATTTACACAATATTTTGGTACATTTTAATTTTGTTGAGGTTATTGGCCTCACATTAAACCCACATTAGCTTTTTAAATTGCACACCCTCATACATGTGATTATGTTATGTTATTCACCCCCATTGTCTAATAATATTTACACTTTCTCATGAATGCTGTCAGTTATCACTTATTCTCTCTCTCACTACTGCTTAACAATCTCCTTATTTACTACTGCCACTCTCCTGCCATGTGCTGGCCGAGGCAGCTACTCTTATCCAATTAATCTACTTTTATCCCTCTAATATCATGTATTCTTCCCTCTCACCGCCCTTCCATGAACCTTTAATATCTTAGTTCTATCCCTCCCTTCCTTATTTCCCCTCCCTATAGCTTCAAATTCTCTGCTCTCTGCAATATTATCACTCCCTACCCTAAACTATCTGGTACCACTCACATATCTCCCTCCTTTGTTGTTTTTCTCATCTATTTCCTCCTTGTGGCTACTGGTGACATTTCCATGAACCCCATAAAAATCCACAATTTGTTAACGTTCCTTCTTCAACAACAAAATTTCCCACTGACCAGATACATTCAACCCTTCAACCTTACTTTCATACCTCCCCTTTTCCTGTGTGGTCTAAAATGCCAGATCTGTATACACCAAACTTGCATCCATTCACAACCTATTCCCACTCATTCTTTATGTGTCCTTGCCATTTGCCATCTACTGATACCTGTCTCCCTCCATCTGACATTGCTTCCTTCACAGATCTCTCGTATTTGTTTCTCTCTTATACCAACACTACTTGATCTGATGATCATTAAGTTGGAGGAGTATGCTTCCTACTGTCCCCTGGTTGTCACTTCTGAGTCATTCTCCTTCTCCTCATGTGAAATCCATACCATATGTCTGTGGTATGGACTTCACAGGAGGAGAAGGAGCTGTTATTATCTACCGCCCATTCCCGTTCCAGTTTTCCAATTCCTCAATTTTTGTGCTGCTGGCTTTCATTCTTGTTGTGCACTGACATTACCACTCTTTTCATGGGGATTTCAACATCTCAATTGAAAACCCTACAGGCACTGCTGCCTCTAAACCCCCAGTTTCCTCAAGTGCTCTTTTCCTCTGAATGCAATGGACACTCCATGGACCTCGTGTTCTCTTATCTCTGTTCCATCTTCAGCTTCACAAATTCTGCCTTGCTGCTCTTTTACCAAAATCTGTTTCCTTCTACCTCACTTTGCCTCCTCAAACCTACTTACACAAACTTGAGAGTGCATACAGTGAATCCTAAACTGCATTGACTCAATCATATTCTCACCCTCACTTGAACAACTCCTCATATTTTAGATGAGACAGCTCCAGCCATCTCACATAGACGATCCAAGCCACAGACCTGCCATCCGCAAATGTGCTCCTTTACAACTGAGCATTAATGGATAAAATCTTGTTCCAATGCACACTTTCTCAAATACAAATTTGTCCTGCCTCCTTACTATACCGACAAAGAAGCCTACTTTAGGTCCCTAATACACCAGCCAACCACCATCGCTCTTTGTCCACATCATCTCACTTTTCTGCACACCCTAACCACCATCACCTTCTTCTTTCACTGTTAATGCCACCTACTTCAAAGATAAAATTAACACCATCTATCAAAAAATTTCCTTTCTCCAGATCCATCACCTTACAACCACATTCTTCACTAACCTACACAACCGCAGTTATTTCTTTGCTTCCAAGTTATTTGAGCAACATATTTACAGTCTGACCTACTTTATTTCTGCTCACTCTTCTCAACGCTTTGCAATTGGGACTATCTCCTATATACTCCATTGTGAGTCCCATTACTGAAACGACCAATGGTCTACACAAATGTACCTCTCCGCCCTGACTTCTTTCCTTCTATTTTATCCTGTATCCAACTACAGCTCTATCATCTCCACCTGGATGTCCCAAGATATCCAAAACAAAGCTCTTCCTCTTCCCCTCCTAGTGTCACTACCACTTCTCTAGTCTTCCTCATGGTTGACAATATCCTCTTTCCCCTCTACTAAATTCCACAGTTAGACTGATCTTTCATTGGTGCCACTCCAATTCCTTGCACTGACTCCCCTTTTCCTCTAGAATTCAATTCAAGTTTCTTACCCTAACCTTCAAAACTCTCACCAACTCCTTCCCTTCTTACATCTCTGATCTCATCACAAGATACACTCCTTCTCTCCCTCTTCATTCTACCTCTGACCTACGTCCCCCCTCCTCATTTGTAACCACCTCTCACACCTGCCTCCATGACTTCATCTGTTGATCCACACTTATGGAAATCCCTACACCATCTGACAGACTCTCACCAACCTTGAACTGCAGCCTATTCTACACAACCTTATACAACTCTGCATGTTCTTCCAGCTCCAATCCCATGTCCCCTCTGGTTCCTCTGAGTTTGCAATCTCTCAGCAGTGCACTCTCTCATCTGTGCTTGTACTGTTTTTATGTGTGATTGTATTTTGTATGATTTGTATGTGACTGTCAAATGATGCAGAGTTTTTTTGTGTCTTGCAAATAAATTACAAAGATAATAATCATCATTTTTTTATATAGTGCCAGCAAATTCCGTAGCGCTTTACAAATGGGAAATAACACAGTAATAAAATAATGTTGTGTAATACAGACAGATTACAAGATTACAACCTATGGATCATACAATCACAAAAAGAGCAAAAAGAAGTGTGCAAACTGGGGCCCTCTGGGGTGATAATTAATGAATAAAACTTAATTCTTTATTAGTCTCATTTCAAATCTAAATATATTCTGAACACTGAGAACTAGAAAAATAGAATAAAATCAGTGTGAAGTTGTGAAGTGACTGATATAATACGTGAACAAAAGTGAATTAAAAACTGCAGATTAAATGCAATAACTTTAATGCCACATTTGATTAATCTGTATAAACACTTACATTTATGTATCAAATAGTATTTCTGCTAATGAATTGTTTTCAATAATTGTTTAGCTGATATTAAGACAATCTGATCCTTAGGGTCAAGTCTGATCAGTATATCTCTCATTAGTAACTTTTACACTGCCATGTATGTATAATATAGGTAGCCCTATATAGGTTTGTCATACTCATTGCAAGGTCACAGCTATCAATAAGTATTATTTTTTTCATACATTATAAGGATGACTGGTTGAATCCCACCATAAGTTAAATAACACCCCAGAGTGCCCCAGTTTACACACTTCTTTTTTCTTTTCTTCCGATTGTATGTGTTATTTTGTTTGACTGCACCTCTCAAGGTATAAATTATATGTATCTCCTGAATTAAGATCCACATGGACAATTTTAGGGAATGTGTAAATAGGTGCGGTGTGGTGCGGTTGCTTCAGTACTCATTAAAATCTATGAGACATAAAGGGTATGATACTGTTAAGCTCAAGGGTACACTCAGTCTAGATTTACACAGGCCTAGCAAGGCGCACAGTCTAGCAGCCCCCTGGTCTTCACCAAGAACTACCACAAGGTGGGATGGGTTTGGCTGCAAAGGGACTGCAGGTCGCGGCCCTTGGTTGGCCCCTAGACGTGAGAGGGATAGGTGAAAAAGGCAATACAATAGATAAATCAGATGGTACCTTAGAGGGTTGATGTGGAGTGATACTGGATACGACTGGCACTCTGCAAAGGATCGCTCCCACAGGAGGTAACAGGATGCAAGCCTGGTTCGGTACACAGGTCAGATGGTAGACAGCACGAGGGGATGATCAAAAGCAGTAATCAGGACACAAGCCGAGTTCGGTACACAGGTCAGATGGCAGGCAGCAATAGGAAAATACAAGGGGACAAATAGCAAGTAAGCTGGGTATGGTACACAGGGAGAAACAGCAAGCAGCAGGATCACAGGAACAGACAATCCATGCTGGAGTCAGAAGGAGGCTAATCTGTTGATCTGACAAAGGTAAACGTCAGATCCTTCTTTTTATTCAAACTCCCCGCCGCAGGATCATGTGATGATCCCCGACATGGAGTCATGTGACAGTCTCCCACCGCGAACCCGTGAGTGAGCGGCTGACAGAGCAGGAATGCGGACAGGTAAGAATCCTTACAGATATATGGGGTTAAGTACTATGTATTACAAATTTGACCCAGCCAGAGTGCAAAGGTAAATAGTGCTTAGTGGGCTATATGATCCAATCACAAAGTAATGTTGGTCAGGAGGTCTGTGGATCGATTGCCTTGTGTAAACTGTGTAAAGGGTGGTGATTCGGGGAGCCTACTAAGGTTAAGAGAGTGGTTGAGGAATATTATAAGCTTGCCTGAAGAGGTGATTTTTCAGAGAACACTTGAAGTTTTGAAGACCAGAGGAAAGTCTTATTGTGCGAGGGAGAAATTGCACAAAGAGGGTGCAGCCCGAAAAAAATCCTGTAACCAGGAAACGAAGCATGTAATTAGAGTGGATGAGAGATGCAGATCTTGTGCAGAGTGGACTTGCCGAGTTGGGAGTTATTTTGAGACAAGTGAGATATATATTGGAGCAGTTATGTTGATGACCTAATATGTTAGAAGAAGTGTTTTATATTGAATTCAACAAAAAACAAGCAACCAATGTAGAGATTGACAGAGTGACTCAGCAGAGGAAAACAAATTTGCAAGGAAAATCAATCTAAATCAGGGAAGACCGGTAATGAATGAGGGAGATGATGAGTGCACAAATTAAAGTTTTTCCAGCTCCTTGTGTGCAATACGTGCACATTCTAGAAATGTTTTTATATGTATGCAACATGATTTAAATATAGAGTCGATGTGGGGAGCAAAGGATATTTTTGAGTCAAAGATCACAACAAGGAAGTGAGCTTGTGGGGTGGGATTTATGGTCATGTTGTGAAAAGAAATAGAAATGTCAGGTAGGAGCATGAAAATAGTGTGATATAATAGAGGAGTTTGGATCAAACAAAACAAAAACAACATAAGTCATTACAAGGTAGTTTTATGTGTTCAAATTGCAACAATTGGGAACTGCATGTGCAATACCTTGCAAATTGATTTTACTACATGCATTAATTCAGAAAACTACATCTCCCAGAGTGCCTCTGGGAATTTCATTGCAAATTGTGTTGGGCATTTTGGGATAGACAAACTGCAAACTAGAGCCCCAGACTGAACACTAGAGCCCGACTAAAGAAGGTTCCAGGATATTCTGATGCAAAAAGGGATGGAACAAGAAAGGACTGCTTGAGGCTACTGGGTGGTTGCTGGTGGCTGTGCTGTGTTACAGCTGCCTGGGTTCATGAAGGATCTACCCACAGGCAGGGCCGGTGCAAGGTTGCTGGGTGCCTCCTCCCCCCAAAAAATCTCACTTTCCAGACCCTCACACACTTGACATTTCTAAAATAAAAATAACTCTTACCCCCTCCTGGCTGGCTGGTAAGGATGCTGTCTAGATACACTAATGTCCAGATGTACGGATGTCTGTCGTAGAATGCTGTCCAGGTTTCACTACTGCCCAGGAGCAAACGCAGGATATCAAGAGGAGTGGTTCCAAATGTTAGATTTCAGAACAAAACAAAACCAAAAACTTGACATCACTCACCCGTTACAAACTGACACATCATCATCATCATTTATTTATATAGCGCCAATAATTCCGCAGCGCTGTACAGAGAGCTCATTCACATCAGTCCCTGCCCCATTGGAGCTTACAGTCTAAATTCCCTAACATACACACACACACACACACACACACACACACACACACACACACAGATAGGGAGAGAGACTAGGGTCAATTTTAATAGCAGCCAATTAACCTACTAGTATATTTTTGGAGTGTGGGAGGAAACCGGAGCACCCGGAGAAAACCCACGCACACATGGGGAGAACATATAAACTCCACACAGATAAGACCATGGTCAGGATGGGAACTAATGACCCCAGTGTTGTGTTGTCCCTGGCTTTTCTCACAGATGCCCATCTGTCCACTAGCTATTCTCACATATTCAACCCCTTGCCCATCAGCTTTTGTCACATATGCTAGCTGCATAACACCAGCTTTTCTCACGTGCTCCACTGCCCACCAGCTTATCTCGCCCAAATACCACTGCCCTAAGCTTCCTAGCCAGCTTTTTGCCCCCCAGATTTTCTCAAACATGTTTCCCTGCCAAACCGCTTTCTAAAAAGAGGTTGTGATGGTGGGGGGAAGTCATCGAAGCTCCTAGAGTAGCCCAAGTTTTCTGTACCATCCTCTCATCTCTCCTCCCCATTTCCTGTAGCATCTTTCTCTTCTCCCCCCTGTTTTCTATAGCATCCTCTCTTCTACCCCAATCTCATTCTCTGTAGCATACTCTCTTCACTCCCCCCTCAGTTTTCTGTAGCATCTTCTCTTCTCCCCCGCCCATTTTCAGTAGCATGTCGTCCCCCCCCCCGTTTTCTTTCTGAAACATTTCTCTTCTCCCCCTCCATTTTCAGTAACATGTACTATCATCCCCATTTTCTGAAGCACTTCTCTTATCCTCCCCATTTTCTGAAGCATTGCTCTCCCCCCGTTTTCAGTAGCATGTTCTCTCCCCACACTTTTTCTGCAGCATCTCTCTCCCCCCCATTTTCTGAAACATCACTCCCCCCTATTTTCAGTAGCATGTTCTCTCCCCTCCCCCTCATTTTCTGAAGCATCTCCCCCCCCCATTTTTTTGAAGCCTCTCCCTTCTTCCTACACCAGTTTTCAGCTCTCTTTTCCCAACATCTCCACCCCCATTTTCTAATTAATCTACTTACCGTCTGTTCTTCTTCTTTCTGCTTCTCTGATTCTTTTTTTCAATCTTCTCTCTTCTTCCACTGCCTTTGCCTGCCGGGCAGTTTTGAAAATGCGGTGCTGCACTAGTCTGTAGCAGCACTGCAGGTATACAGGAAGGATGTGGTATGTTTTTTTGGCTCTCCAAATGCTGATGTAGCATGCTGCTACATGACAATACCAAAGAGTATAAAAGCGATACTTCCAAAATCACAAACACTATGACAGCAACAATGATAAAATGTACACTTACTAGGTAATAGACAGGTAATATTTTTGGCATGCTAAGTGACCAGCAAATGTAAAATCCGACTTTCATGAACCTCTCCAGCACTAAATTACGTCACTTTTAATGGACACAGTGCAAATGACGCTTTTAAAGCGGCAGTGGCCGGACCTGCAGCTTGAATTGTAAAGGGATTCTAGTCTACAGTAATTTCATTTGAAGCATCTAGTCTGATTAAGTTTGATTAATGCTTGTTGCATCTCTAATGATTTTGTGTGATAAGTATAATCTGTAGCATAACACTAAGGGTCTGAGTCATTAAGGAGAGCAAAGCATAAAAAAGAGTAACTCTGCACATGGGCAAAAGCATGTTGTATTGGAGGGGGATGTAAATTTAAAATGTAGTGACAGATTTATAGTTGGGTTAGGACATGCCCTAGACTAACTTTACATTTCAGTGTAAAAATAAAGCTATCAAGTATTTGTGTGCTAAATGATAAAAACAGCCAGTATATTTAACTTATGTACAAAACAATAAACTAATTTGCACCCCTTGCATTGTAACATGGTTTGTCCCAGAGAACATTTACTCCTTTTTTTGCCTTACTTTCCTTAATGACTCAGGCCCTAAAAGTATATTGTGATTAATTTGTCTAGAGAATCTGCTGCAGTGTAATTGTTTAGTTAACTCTATTTAAGCAACCGGTTGTCTTTTAAAGGTATTTCTCCAGTGAAACCCATTTCACTGAAGCACTAATACTTCACCTCCCAGTGAGATCCATTTATTCAGTGACCTATATGTTGTCATGATTTATGTTTGCAAATGAAACAAAATTCCTAAATTGTTATTTATTTGTGACATGTTGAATATTGCATATTGAAGGCCTTGTGATAATACTTCCCTACACTACTGCTACTTATCTGCCGCTGTGGTAAAACCTTATACAGCAGACAAAGAGAATAAATCTACGAGTTTATGCAGTCTTAGCCTTGTATCCCTTGTTTCATTTCAACACTACTGGGGGGACCTTTGCCTCTCTAGCATACCACCAGGCCTGTGGAAACCTGTTTCTGGGGTGCCTACCGTCCTTTAATTACACCTGCAGCTTATTATGTAAACTGAATGCACAGCTGTACATACAGTGACTAAAGTGGTAAACTAGGGTTGGGAATGTTGTTCATTCAATTAAAATTCACTTTAAAATGGCAACTAAGCTAATGTGCAGGAAGAGTGAGGAAGGAATATTTTGCCTATGATTTGCAAATATAAAGTAAGCACTCTGCGGGATTAGAAAAGTTTTATTTATTTATTTGAGACATGGTCAGTGTCAATTAAGTTTGTCATGTGAAACAGCACTCCCCTCCCCTATGAGCAGAATTTCATTTTGGAGCCTTAGAATGTTGGCTCACACATATGGCATTCTGGAGCTTCATATCCCATGAGGTGTCGGAGGTCACACAGCAGGGAGCTTATTAAGCTCTTTCTGAACACACACTCTTAGTAGATCCCTATGTTCTTTATTTTAAATAGCAGATAACGAAAATTTCCATAATTTTAAAATGTCTGTCGAATTTGGTTTAGAAGGTTTTAAGAAGTAATTATTTATATTTCCCTTTACTAGATTTGGCGATTTGCAAATAGCCATAAAAATCACTAAAAATGATGATTTCTGCAATTTACTGGTTTCCCACTGAATTATGTTCCATGGCAGCTCACTCAAAACATAATCAATATGTGAACACTACAATGTGATTGTTTATTGTACCAGTAGGACATTTACTATGATTGGTCATTAAACATATTTCCAGGCTCGCTATCTACTGACTATTTATCTCTGTTTTACAGTTTCATTCAAGTCTGTGTTTGTTTTTGCTCAGTTGCAATCAATAAAAATGTTCTGCTCGTTATTGAAAACAATTGATTCTATTGCTGGGACCGATTAACCAAACACTCGCATGATGACATGCTTCTTATATGCTTCACACCTGTTTATCCTCCCACTTGCAAAAGAAACAATTAAAGACTTTTTATTTGTTTTTATACTTTATGTGAAGCCAATTTCAATCTATTGGGTTTTTTTTATTATTTTTTTTTATTGAAGAAGTTCAAACACATATAAAAGAGGTTCAGAAGAAGAAGATATATGTCAAACAAAGTCATCAATGAAACAAGCAACAAGAAAAGGAAATCGGCATGGAAATGCCAGATTTAGATAACCCGTACAGTTCCAACGACAATATTGTGAAATATTATCTATATAAAATGTCCTAAAAATATGTATAAACAAATTGCAAACATCAAAGGCTGCAAGTCACACACAAAAAAAAAAAATCAATTCATATGAATTTGTGTGTACTAACTTAAGACACAGGGAGACCAGAAGGGGGAAAAGGCAAGCATAATTTAAAGAGAAATTACAATGGCCTGCAAAAATACCCAGGTTTTGTACCAAATGGTTTGGTGGAAGCATCCCCAGATTCATATCCTTAGAGAAATTGTCAATGTATTAATGTAGCTTTCCCAAGATTCAATAAAAGTTTGAGTATGCTTTTCTTTCTGAAGGGATGCCTCCAACCAGTCCATCCGCATAATGAAAAACATTTTCTCCATGAAAAGTGTGAGGGAGAACTCTGGATCCACATGAAGAGATTGCACTTTCTAGCTGCTGCCGAAATCGCCATTAGTATTTTTTTTGCTATCTTTGGAGGTTTTCACACCTGGGGGTAAATGTATCAAGCTGAGAGTTTTAAGGCGGGTTTGAAAAGTGGAGATGTTGCCTATAGCAACCAATCAGATTCTAGCTATCATTTTGTAGAATGTACTAAATAAATGATATCTAAAATCTGATTGGTTTTTCAAACCCGCCGAAAAACTCTCAGCTTGATACATTTACTCACTGGTGGTAAAACACCCAAGATAGTCCATACAGATGTAAAGATAGATAATTATTCAATTCCACCATAGTGAATCTCCATACGCAGATTCAGAAGCCCTTTACAATGGAGTAAGCCCATAAACAATTAAATATATCGGCCTAAGGCTTGCTACATTTCAGGCAATTAGAGCTATCAGGGAGACCTATAATATGTCTGTGATGAGGTGCGAGATAGCCTCTGTGAAAAATGTTAAGAAACATTCCAAAATATGTGGGGGCGATAAGCAGCTTAATGGATGAGCAAAGGGTTTTGATTGGTATATCGACATTTAATCCGGGGAAATACGATAACCGGTCTTGATGGTGGTATGGTCTAGAATATTTCTCAGAAAATTATAATGTAAGGAGATCACCCTCTTCTGGGGGGGGGGGGGGGGTTAGACGTTAAAAGCGTATCCAGGGTATTATCCCAATCTATTTTAGAAAAAAAAGTTGTAATGCTTGGCATAATGTTGGGCCTGGATAAAAGCTAAGACTCAGTATACCCAAGTGTTTTTTTAGATGTTTTATCTACCAATTGACCCACTGATCGCAAGCACACCGCCTCCCACATAGCGAAAGGACAAGCCGCCATGCCATTTTCGACTTCTGATTCCTACAAAAGGGTAAATGAATGGGCTTGTATGGGTTTAGCTGCAACCGATATTTTAAAATGTGGCAAATTTTCCTGGCAAACACTAAAGGAAGAACGTCTAATATGTGTGTTGGGATTTCCCGGTCATGAAAAGGGAACAAAGGCCTCAATGCTTAAATTTGGAAGAAACTGTTTTTCTACTGCCAAATTTGTAGAAGTGCTTTGGTTCGTTAACCAGTCTCTAAGGTAATGTAAATACGCTGTAGTGACCTACAATCCGCCCAATTTTTTTCTATGTTGTGAATTGCTTTACCAATGTTGAGTTTATAAAGAGTGGACATATTTGAGCCCATGGTGGCTTGGTTTGACCTCTCTTTAGATATAAAGCCATTGATTTTTCAAAGTTTACCTGAAACCCTGACACTGATTCAAACTATTGAATTTTCCCCATTAGAGGGATCAAAGACGACTCCAGGTTAGATATATATATATATATATAGTAGAATCCAAAGGAGTTCTAAGTAAAGTATTGATTATTAGGGAGATTAAAGGTTTATCACAGAAGTATTTGATGATGAAATATTCTCCGAAATCCCACCTTTTCAACATGGCATACATAAAGGGCCAAGATACAGTATCAAAATTATCCCAATATTGCAAGAATTGTGATCCCAAAAGAAGCTGCAACTGATGCAATTGCAGTTCGGATGCCTCTGACCAAATGACGGCCCTGTATAAAGCCTAATTGGTTATCAATCAAATGTGCAGGAAGAACATTTTGGAGTCGTTTGGCCATTATTCTCAAAAGTATCTTAAAACCTAAGTTCAATAAAGTGATAGGGCTATAAGAGAACATTAACGTTTGGTCTTTTCCAAGTTAGGGATTCAGGGTTGTAAATGCTTGATTAAAATTAGGCTATTGGGGATGTGTTCTATGTATAGCGCAGTATAGTTCTAGTAGAATCGGAGTGATTTTGAACTTTAGTAGTTTAAAGTATTTGTCCGAGTAGCTATCAGGACCAAGAGATTTGTGTAATTTCAGCTCAGATATAGTGTCAGTAATTTCCTGGGATATCATGTCCCTGTTTAGAAAATCCTTCCACAAAGAGGTGAGTTTAGATATATCTGCTTCCTGCAAGCAGTTGTTTTTTGTTATTTCCGACACAGAGAGAGGTTGGCATCAGTGGGCTTAAATAGTAAAGACAAAGGGTAAATTTATCAAGCTGCAGGTTTGAAAAAGTGGAGATGTTGCCTATAGTGACCAATCAGATTTGCAATGTCATTTTGCAGAATGTACTAAATAAACTATAACTAGAATCTGATTGGTTGCTATAGGCAACCTTTTCAAACCCGCAGCTTGATAATTTACCACAAGAAGTATAGCTTGCACAAGAAAATCTTATTGCTCTATTGACAGTATTACCACAGATATGTACAGTTTTTATAAGATGTTAAATTGTTGAAATATTTTTTTTAAATGTCATAAGAAGATATTCTATGTAATTCAAGTTGTATGTTAGAACTAGTGGTCCTTTAAATGTCACAATTTGAAAGCAACCAACTATACATATAATTTATAGACTGCCACTCTTTAGTGCTTTACTTATACACCAACATCAATATCCCTATTATCCCTATAAGCTAGACCAATGCATTTGGGGGTCAACAAACATTGCTAAATAATTGATTGATACAAACAAAAGCTCACTTTACAAGGCTCAAAAGGTTATATCAGTAATCACCCCTAATTCACATACACAGCTCATAAACGAGACAAATAGCAGTAGTTTGTCTGACTAATGCCATTGCTTTCTTCTTTTTGGCTATGTTATCAAATCCGCTAGGTCATAAAGAGGTAATTTGTTCTTCCTTTCAGATGGATATTGCTAACCTGAAGTGAATTAGCAAAATCTTTATTGTTGAGCTCAGGCATAACACAATGCCCTCTGCAAACATCTGATATGGAAAAAAAGAAAATTAGACTAAATGTAATACACACAAAACAATGAAAGCTGATGGATCCGGTTAGAACAGTCACCACTGGAGAAACACATGCAAAACAATTTAGGTCATTTTGAAGCAGAATAGCTTAAATTGTTACAGTAAATATGTTAAGTCAATTTACAGGAAAAATGTACCTAATATAATTTAATTTTTTCTAGTCCCATAGGCATCAGGTGGTTATCCATATGATATGATCTCTAGAGAGCAGCATAATGCTGACTATACACAAGCTGATACTGACACTTGGCGGAAGTGTCAATTGGTCACACGTTAGTTGATGTTTAATTAATGGTAGAGGAAAACACAGTCCCAGACACCTTTCATCCACAGTTGCACTTCAGTTAAAAGACCCAGAACTTCTAATGTTTCTACCAGACTTCAAGGAGAAGTTTTGCAGGGGTAACACCGTTAGCCCATATCAACAAGGTACCAATTATTTCCTACCACTCTTAATACCAGAGGAGGGGGTGGGAATAGTGTATTTGCTATGCTGCAGGACCTATAGGTCCTATACTATCCTGCAGGATAAAATAATATCTACAGGCTGAGCATAGCAGTCTCTTACTGGACACATAGTGAGCTAGTTACATGTACATATTCCTTCACTGTCTAAATGGTTTCTTTGAAAACTATGGGAAGAAATGTACTAAAATTTTGCAAAGATACACATTTTTTGCTGATTTTATGGGCAGTTTGGTAATTGAGAGATTTACTGAAATACAAAACGCTTCTAAGATTGCATGCTTTGAAACTGCCATCCTGATTTTTTTCTATTCAAACCATGGAATTTTTAAGTTTAGTTTGCAAAACAGCTTGTCAAAATGCCAGAAAAAAGGTCTATATTTTGGACATGGTTCTCATGGACAAGATGGCTCAAATCACATGCTGTTTGAGCTATCTTGAGAGTGAGAATAGAAAAAAAAAAAGTAAACAATTAAATAAAAGAAAAAAATGCCCTCCTCTTCAATTTTCTTCCAACTCAGTCAGAGCCAGTCCTTTAGGAGAGGGCCGAAAAGCCTATTGTGCACCCGCACCTAGATATGACTGACCCAATTTTTAGTTGCAGTGGGTCCCGCTTCGTATTCCTGGCCGGTGTATATCAGGGTTAATATGTCAAAATGTAGTGCAAGTACTTGTGGCGCTACAAGTGTAAACATGCATGGACCACCCATGTTTGTTCTTGAATGCTTGCGCTTGTAGTACTACAAGTGCCAGCATGCAAGAATGGTCATGGATGGTCCATGCAAGCCTTCATGTTCATTTTCATGGGTGGCAATGCATACTTGCACATCTAGTGCCACTAGTCTTGCACTACACATGTTGCCCCCCTTTCTAAATTAAGATTAATAACTCTATCCTAAATATAGAAATAACATTGTTCCCAATCCTAAATATCTGAATATGATGGCTCCAATGCTAAAGATATAAATATGATTACCCCATTCATAATAATAGATAAAGTTTTGGCCCTGTTCATAAAAATAAAAATAATAATGCCGCCATAAACAAAAATGCCTTTTGGTCACCTTAAAAATAAATGTGCCCATAATTATATTTACCTGAGGTCTTCACCCTGTTTTGGTCCAACGTAATCCAACGTAAATTAATCCGTATGGTAGAAGGGGAAAAAACCCTATTGAGGTGACAAACTGCTCCAGAGGAGCACCCGGCATGAAATGAGTTGATCTCCAGTGAGTCAATCAGGAGTTGCCGATCAGTAATTTGCTGAATGGTCTAAGAGACTGGGTCCGATGTGTAGCACTGAGTAGTACATGGTTTGTAGATCCGGTTTTACCATGCAATTGGGCCCAAACCGCATGCTGTTTAGGGATTTGTGAACTGCATCATATCCAATGCAGTTTGCGTTTTCTGCCTCCAAACCACAGGATAGTAAATCCTGCAATTTAAAGCAGAAAACCACATCAAATGTGTGGCTGCTTGAAATACACCATGAAAACTACTGCTCAATACATTTTCCCTCATGTGCAAATAGTCATGGAATAGGAGCCATTGATCACCTTCTAAAAGGTAGGCTTGAATGGATGCAAGTACTTCCAATATACTTTGTTAGACTATTTGTTCAAGTTTTTATTTTATGTTCATAGTTACCTGCATACTGGATAATATTTTTTTCCTTTACAGAATAATTGTATATTTATCTAATTTAACTCACTGCATACTGCAATGTCTAAGTAAGTACCATCCAATTCAACAACTAATGGGAATTCATTGTGCATATGCTGCATATTAAGCTTTTTTTTTATCAAGAGCAGCAATACAATGACCTATAATATTGCAATACAATGACCTGGAATAACTGCAGCTGGAAGTGGGAATGGTAAATCCACACTAGTATGATAAGGAACAGAAAAAAAACAGTGCAAATTATGTACTAGGAAAATATAAAATATATACAGGAATGTATAGAAAAAACAAATTGGCATATATAAAACAAACCAATTTATTTAATAAAATCAGAAGTACATATTCTGAATAATTAAAATATTAAAACTTGAAAGCAAATAGACATAAGGAAAAATGATATATATCACATACAAATCATATATAAACAACCTAATGTGGTAAAGATGGAATGTAGGCTTAGTTGGAAATCCATGAAATATCCCAAAAAATGGATATAGCCAGTTGGCAAATGTCACATAATATTTGAGATCCAGACCATAAGAATCACTCCAATACAGATGGTAGACTTAGGGAATAAATTCCAAATATGAACAATGTCCATAGACCAAATCAATCATTAAGTCAATACAAGATTGATTTTATTAAGTTTTATTATTTTAATTATTCAGAATATGTACTTCTGATTTTATTAAATAAATTGGTTTGTTTTATATATGCCGATTTTTTTTTTCCTATACATTCCTGTATATATGTTTTATTTTCCTGGTACATAATTTGCGCTGGTTTGTTTCTGTTTATTTTCAAGAGCAGCAAAGGGTTATAATCTGAGAGCATATCATGATTTTTCCCTGCAAAAATAGAATGGATTGGAGTCGGCACTATAAATTAACTAATATGAATAGCTGTGTTTTAATACAAGTATTTCCAGTTTTGTAAGTAAGTGATATTATTGTGATTTAAAAAACTTTTAAGTATTTTTTTTTTTTTTTTAGAGCCATTTGGAAACTTCTTGAGTTTGATTATCTTAAAAAAAGATTGCAATGGCTGGAGCTTTGGAAAACTATTAAAAGTACACCTTATAATATCTGATTGAAGAATGGGGCTAGTAGCCATCACCAGTTATCACCACTTTGCCGACTATAGTAATAGATTTCATTTTGTTTCTGATTTTCTGCTAAAATAAAAAGCAGCACATAATAAAAGCAGTTAGCAGCATCTCCTATGTGGCTGAAAGACCTGAATGCGGACTTTGATGAAAATCCTGTACTCCAAGTCTACATTGTGACTAACATTCAATAGCACCATGAGCAATAATACACTCTCTATATTTATGGAATTCAAAACATAGACTAGGCACTAGTAAATAGCAGGTCTAGAGCTAGCTGAAGCTGATGATTGTTCCACAGTAATAATAATTTCAGTGCTTAAAATATGTTTCATGAACCAGACCTATTATCGAAAAAAAAAGAGTATGAATCTATATTTTCAATTACATACTATATTAGTTGTTTGGTTGTCTTGTTTGCTCAATGCTGTTGAATCCATATTCCAAAAGGGAGAATGGAAAAGTATTATATGTGGTTTCTTGTAGTTTCTAAACAACATTTTTCTTTGACTAATATTTTTTCTGTTTTAAAAAAATTTTATTAGCATTAATACAATTCCATTTATGTGCTGTATATAGTGCATTTTTCGTTTTATACCTCTAAAAATTACACTAAAGGTCATTTAAAAATGTGGGTGAGCAGCCCAACAACTGTTACCTCCCGCTTTATGATTAATGCTGCAAGATGGCATTAATGCAATGTGCAATAGTTTGCTCTAGATGATGGCTGTACCTTGGCAGATGTGGATGTTCCATGCAGAATGTGGGATTGTTGCTAGCGATGGGGAAAGATGCAGTCAGCAAGGGGAGAATAGACCAGGACTGAACACAATCTGAAAAGAGAATATGGAGAACTGAGAGAGGAAAAGATAAGGGAAAACAAGTGTAGCGAGAAAGGTAAGGATCAATAAGAGAAAGACATCAGCGCATATTAGGAGTAAGCGAGTGAGGGAAACAATTACCGACAAAGAGAAATAAAGATAATAAGGGGATACCTGATAAATTGGCGTAAGTGTCAGCAGTGAAACAAATAGGTAATGAAGGACAAACTCAAAGAAATCTGAAAAACAAAATAAAAGGCAAGTGACAATAAGTGTAGTTAATGAGGCTAAAAGTACTGTATAGAGAAGACAGGATGATGCAAGTGTTACTGGTCAGCGAGATTTAAAGAATCTGTATAATAAAGTAGTATAAAACATGATAGTACTCACACATTAGCAGGAGAATTAAAAGTGGAATCAATGAGCTGTGACAGATTGTAAAAGAATGTAAGTCTTTACCTACACTGTTTAATATGTAAAAATCTACACCCAGCTCAGAAAACAAAAACAGCTATGGATTCCGTTCAGGGTCGGTGCAAGTTTGTTTGGCTCCCTAGGCAAAACTTAAACTTTACACCCTTTCTCCTCCGCAAAAATTTCACTTCCCAGCCCCTCACACACTTGATATCTCAAAAATAAAATGAATAACTCTTATCTCCTCCTGACTGACAGGTAAGGCTTCAGTCCAGATGCATTGATGTCCAGGTGCACTGATGTTCAGATGCACTGATGTCCAGATGAACTGATGTCTAGATGAACTGATGTCTGACGCAGAATGCTGTCCAGACTTCACTGCTGCCCAGGAGCAAACGCAGGGTATCTAGAGGGGAGGCTCCAAATGTCAGATTTCAGAACAATACAAAAAAAAAACTTGACATCACTCACCTGTTACACACTGACATGTCCCCAGCTGTCCCACAACTTTTCTCACACATGCCCATCTGCCCACTAGCTATTCTCACATATGCCACCCCTTGCCCATCAGCTTTTGTCACTACCCACATAACACCAGCTTCACTCACATGCCCCCCTGCTCACCAGCTTACCTCTCACATAGACCGCTGTCCTAAGTGCCCTAGCCAGCTTTTTGCCCACCAGCTTTTCTTTAAAATGCCCTCCTTGTCCACCTGCTTTTACAAAACATGTTCCTTTGACAAAATGCTTTCCTTTCACATACCCCCTTGCCAACCAGATTTTTTTCCACAAACTCCCTTGTCTACAAACATTTAGTAAACATGTTAATGCTTAATGCTTGAGCAACCATTTATTTTTATTAGTATTTGTCCACTACTTGGCTCTCCTCTGTTGCTGTCTATTAATGTATTCTGTAGATGTAATATTAAGTATACTAACACATGCAAATAAATAAAGAAAGGTAATGTAAATGGTATAGATAATCTAGACCATTCTATAATTATTTGCATTTGTTAATGTATTCTGTAAATGTAAAATTAATTATACTAATAGAAAGCATCAAAGGAGAGCCAAATAGAGGGCAAATAGTAAAAAACATAATTGGTTTCTCAACAATGTTAGAGTAGCCCCGGCTTGTTGAATAACAGCGGTGCTTCATTTCGCTAAAATTTGTACCCGCACTATTATAGTACACAGACCCCATAGTCTCTAACTTTTCTGTAGCATCCATTCTCCCCCCACCCTGACAATCCTGCGTACACCTCTGCCTCTTTCACAACGCTGCCAGAAGCCGGGAGCCTGGCACTGGGCAGACTTTAAAATGCAGTGCTGCACTGTAGCAGCACCGCAGTATTGCGGGCGGACAATCTGCCCTGGGCGATCGCACTGCCCGCATTCATTTCTCAGTCATCATTGGGTGCCCGGTCTCAGTGCCGCCCCCCAGAGGCCTGTGGCCTAGGCTGCATAATGGTAGCGCCGGCCCTGATTCCGTTATCTGAAACTCAACTCCAGGTTCAAATTATTGAACTGTCTGTTAATTGTTATACAACTCCCTTATTCACACAGTTCATACACATAACCTCTGGCAAAGTAAATGAATCAAGCTGCGATTTTGAATCTCTAGCAATTTTCTCGGACGAGTTTAAAATTGCCGATTTATTAAACGGTCCAGCTTTAATAAATAGGAAATTTTAAACTCGTCCGAGAAAATAGCGGTCCTGCTTTTTCCCCACTCTAGCTATATAAATCGTCAAATGTATGAAGCTGTGATTTTGCAAACTCGCTGCTTTCTATAGGTGAGATTGGCAAACACATCACTGTTACACTGCAGGGCAATGTTAGTATAACAGGAGGCACAATGGAAGTTTAAATAAGTCATCATTTTTGTTGTAGAGGGGCAAAAATGATTATGCATCTTCCTATGGGGGACTGTTTGCGTTAATAAAAAATTAGTGGCCCAATTGTAACTATAGAATAAATGTAATTTTTCTTTTTTTTTTTATAACAGTGACTTACTATTTCTTCAGCAGTATATGTATATTTTTATGATATTATTATAATATCAGCAGTGTACATACATAAGGCACCAATCTATGGTCTCAACAGAGATGGAACATTCTTCAAACATGTATGTAAATAATAATGCACATCAACAATATACGTACATTTGGCATCAAATTATGTCCCAAAAGAAAGTGAAACGCCCCTTCTTCGATATATCGATATTGAGTCAGCTCATTCTCATGGCTAAAACTTAAAGAGGTATAACATAGTGTAACATGTTTTAACGCCCACTTTCTGATTACAACTAGTTTATTCCAAACACCAAGTGAATACTCAATTTGAGACACCCAAATAAAATGCAGGTCTGTGGATTTTCTGTGACACCTTGACCCCAATGGACATATGCTTACAGTGTTTCCACTTTAAACCAGCCTTCAGACAAAATGCGCACTTTGTTTCTTCTCCCTCTCCTTCATTTAGATGTTGTTACATTCTCCATGATGCATGTGAATAAAGTGAAGACAGGAAGAATCTAGTGCAACACTGTTTTACTTCTTATATGAACATTAAAAACAAGTATACTTTTAAAGCAAATTAAAAACAATCCCAAAATGGATAAGTCAGGGACTCATACCAGATGAAGACAGAACACAGGCATGGATCACAACAATGTTCCAGAACTGTTCCCCGTCCAGGTCAGGTCCCGCTATCGCCAACGTGTTTCAACTCTCTCTGAGTCTTTCTCAAGGCTGATGTTCCTCCATATGATATTAGGCAGTATTTATATTCTGCCTCTATACGAAAGAGAGGCTTGGAGATTCACTCCCTTCCGTGATGTAAGTCCATCCTCCATCACATCGTTATACCGGATATAGGTAAATGCCCCACTTCCGGTTGGCGTGTATGATTAAAATCTTCTTCAGATACTAATACATTCCACACAATACTTTACATACAAACAGTGGGCATTCCATAACACAAATTCACTAAAGTAATGCATCCTGTTATTTTCCTTTGGCATGTCTCCGTGACGAGAGCGATACATTGCCCCACTTCCGGTCGGGCATGCGCAGTTACTCAAGTCAGGAAGAACACTTTGTATCATGAAATAATTCTAATGTTCTGAGTCTGATGACATTATAAACAAAAGAAATACTGCTATTCCAGTTAATTCTAATACATTTTGAGGTAATCAAAGAAAAAATATATTTATCTGTGTGATAACAATTCTTTCATCCTATCGGATTTTCTTTGATAGGATTCGGCCATTCCATATGTTAGTTCGAGGTGTATCCCACATGAAAGAAATATACAAAGGATAAACAGTTATTTGAGCACACATTCATATGACACATCAGAGTTGATACATATTTTTATTTCTTCTATAATTGAAAGAGGATCAGATCTTCTTAATAATGCACTGAAGAAACAGGGGACTGAATGGATTTTTTTGTATTTTTCTATATATTGTATATAGATTCACAGGAACCACTTCAGTTCAAAATCTAGGTTCAAACCACCTGAGGCTAAGGTCTTTAATTTGAAAATCCATTTCATCTCAGTTTTTGATAGTGAAGTGGCTACATCCCTATTTCTATCATTATATTCAATTTTTTGTATCCCCCAAAAGCCGGTGATTTTTTTAGGGTCACATGCATGGTGGCTTTTAAAATGGCTGGAAACTGAGTGTGTCTCCAAACCCTTTTTAATGTTGTACACATGTTCACGCAATCTGACTTTGAGCTGTCGGGTGGTCCTGCCAACATAAAAGAGCCCACATTCACACTTCAAAACGTATATTATATTCTGTGAATGACACGTAATGAACTCATCAATTTTACATCTGTAGTCATTAATGGTCACCTCTGTGAATTTGCAACTATTGGATTTACATGTTCTACACATCAAGCATTCACCACATCGGTGGAAACCTTTTGTTCTATTTAACTTTCTGGTTTCTCCATCTAATTGACTACTGACCAATTGATCCTTGAGGTTAGGTGCCTTCCTATATATGAATTTTGGTCTAATGGGAATGTCCTTCCCTATGACACTATCCTTTCTTAGAATGTCCCAATATTTTGTAAATATTTTTTCTACATCTCTAAAATCCCCATTATATTGGGACACAAATGCCCATTCTACATTTTTGTGTGTTTCCTCAGTTTTTTTCTTTTTTTGAATAAAAAGTTCTTCTCTATCTACCTTCAGAGCACTGAAGGTAGATAGAGAAGAACTTTTTATTCAAAAAAAGAAAAAAACTGAGGAAACACACAAAAATGTAGAATGGGCATTTGTGTCCCAATATAATGGGGATTTTAGAGATGTAGAAAAAATATTTACAAAATATTGGGACATTCTAAGAAAGGATAGTGTCATAGGGAAGGACATTCCCATTAGACCAAAATTCATATATAGGAAGGCACCTAACCTCAAGGATCAATTGGTCAGTAGTCAATTAGATGGAGAAACCAGAAAGTTAAATAGAACAAAAGGTTTCCACCGATGTGGTGAATGCTTGATGTGTAGAACATGTAAATCCAATAGTTGCAAATTCACAGAGGTGACCATTAATGACTACAGATGTAAAATTGATGAGTTCATTACGTGTCATTCACAGAATATAATATACGTTTTGAAGTGTGAATGTGGGCT
This sequence comes from Mixophyes fleayi, assembly GCF_038048845.1. Taxonomy (NCBI): domain Eukaryota; kingdom Metazoa; phylum Chordata; class Amphibia; order Anura; family Limnodynastidae; genus Mixophyes; species Mixophyes fleayi. The sequence goes on along the minus strand of NC_134405.1, from coordinate 113,352,622 downwards.
CTTTTATGTTGGCAGGACCACCCGACAGCTCAAAGTCAGATTGCATGAACATGTGTACAACATTAAAAAGGGTTTGGAGACACACTCAGTTTCCAGCCATTTTAAAAGCCACCATGCATGTGACCCTAAAAAAATCACCGGCTTTTGGGGGATACAAAAAATTGAATATAATGATAGAAATAGGGATGTAGCCACTTCACTATCAAAAACTGAGATGAAATGGATTTTCAAATTAAAGACCTTAGCCCCAGGTGGTTTGAACCTAGATTTTGAACTGAAGTGGTTCCTGTGAATCTATATACAATATATAGAAAAATACAAAAAAATCCATTCAGTCCCCTGTTTCTTCAGTGCATTATTAAGAAGATCTGATCCTCTTTCAATTATAGAAGAAATAAAAATATGTATCAACTCTGATGTGTCATATGAATGTGTGTTCAAATAACTGTTTATCCTTTGTATATTTCTTTCATGTGGGATACACCTCGAACTAACATATGGAATGGCCGAATCCTATCAAAGAAAATCCGATAGGATGAAAGAATTGTTATCACACAGATAAATATATTTTTTCTTTGATTACCTCAAAATGTATTAGAATTAACTGGAATAGCAGTATTTCTTTTGTTTATAATGTCATCAGACTCAGAACATTAGAATTATTTCATGATACAAAGTGTTCTTCCTGACTTGAGTAACTGCGCATGCCCGACCGGAAGTGGGGCAATGTATCGCTCTCGTCACGGAGACATGCCAAAGGAAAATAACAGGATGCATTACTTTAGTGAATTTGTGTTATGGAATGCCCACTGTTTGTATGTAAAGTATTGTGTGCGATGTATTAGTATCTGAAGAAGATTTTAATCATACACGCCAACCGGAAGTGGGGCATTTACCTATATCCGGTATAACGATGTGATGGAGGATGGACTTACATCACGGAAGGGAGTGAATCTCCAAGCCTCTCTTTCGTATAGAGGCAGAATATAAATACTGCCTAATATCATATGGAGGAACATCAGCCTTGAGAAAGACTCAGAGAGAGTTGAAACGCGTTGGCGATAGCGGGACCTGACCTGGACGGGGAACAGTTCTGGAACATTGTTGTGATCCATGCCTGTGTTCTGTCTTCATCTGGTATGAGTCCCTGACTTATCCATTTTGGGATTGTTTTTAATTTGCTTTAAAAGTATACTTGTTTTTAATGTTCATATAAGAAGTAAAACAGTGTTGCACTAGATTCTTCCTGTCTTCACTTTATTCACATGCATCATGGAGAATGTAACAACATCTAAATGAAGGAGAGGGAGAAGAAACAAAGTGCGCATTTTGTCTGAAGGCTGGTTTAAAGTGGAAACACTGTAAGCATATGTCCATTGGGGTCAAGGTGTCACAGAAAATCCACAGACCTGCATTTTATTTGGGTGTCTCAAATTGAGTATTCACTTGGTGTTTGGAATAAACTAGTTGTAATCAGAAAGTGGGCGTTAAAACATGTTACACTATGTTATACCTCTTTAAGTTTTAGCCATGAGAATGAGCTGACTCAATATCGATATATCGAAGAAGGGGCGTTTCACTTTCTTTTGGGACATAATTTGATGCCAAATGTACGTATATTGTTGATGTGCATTATTATTTACATACATGTTTGAAGAATGTTCCATCTCTGTTGAGACCATAGATTGGTGCCTTATGTATGTACACTGCTGATATTATAATACTGTTGTTGTGTATAGGAGGAAGGGAACCTTTCCTAGTGTGTACATATTGGGCAGCAGATCTTTTGGAGCGCTGTCAGTACTCGATCAAACCATCATTATATTTTTATGATATGTCAACACTGAAAATTTCCTCATGGAGACACCATTAAAAGTACGGACTTGTGGCACTTCAAGTGTTAGCATGCACATTAGCACTTAAAATCAACACAAGTCGGCAGACATTGGATCTCAGCTTGATACATTTATCCCCAGATCTCTGATCACAGACCACACCACACAGGACACAGTGCCTCCTCATCAGTCACTACCACTAGGGCTTAAAGCTAAATTGCTAAATATTAACCTATTTTACTATTAAACTCTAGTCTAAACTACTATACTAAGCTACTTTATACTGCTAAACTACCATACTAAATTACTAATTTGTACTTTAAACTACTATACTCTAAGAAATTCTATACTCAATAATAGCAAGCTATGCTATTATGCATAGAGAGTGAAATAGTATAACAATATATGCAGCTATAAATCAATACATATACCGATCAGCCACAACATTGAAACCACCTGCCTGGTTTGAATTAGCCTATTAATACCTACTACGCGATACCTTAATTCGTATCACTCCCTTGACCACATAGCTTAATATTACCTCAGTCAATACCAAGAGTCTAAGGGGTATATTTACTAAACTGCAGGTTTGAAAAAGTGGAGATGTTGCCTATAGCAACCAATCAGTTTCTAGTTATCATTTATTTAGTACATTCTACAAATTGACAACTAGAATCTGATTGGTTGCTATAGACAACATCTCCACTTTTTCAAACTCACGGTATCTATAATATAAAAGCCTAGTGGCGTGCGTTAGTCTGTGTGTGTGTGTGGAAAAAAAAAAAGCAAGCTGCAGCGCCACCTGCTGGGCGGAGTTATACACTGACCTACTAAATTCTTAGTGTGTGTGTGTGGAAAAAAGAAACTCAGAAAGGGCTGAAATTTGGTATACTAAGATGTTTTTAATTTGTTAATTTAATTTGTTAATTGTTAAAAGTGTTTATAAAGATTTTTAAAATATATATATATATTTCTTGAAGGAGAAGTGACAGTTGGGAGTGGTTGGTGGTTGCCGGGGGTGACAGTGGGGAGTGGTTGGTGGTTGCCGGGGGTGACAGAGCGAGAGGAGTGTGATAATCAGGACCGCTGAGAGAGATCCCTGTGTCTGGATAGACATCTGGATAGATGTGGCGATAAATATGAAGGATGAGGTGATGGAGAAAAATGATGAGGTGGTGACATGTGGACAAAACCACGTTAAAAAAAGGCGCTTGCGTCGGGAAGTAACGCTCTTCCCCTGAGGAGGCCTGGGCTATGGCCCAAATGCATGACAAGAACCTTTTTAACACCTTAAGTAGCTTGATTTGACTAGAATGCATGAGTATCATGCACGGGTTAACTTGTAGTAAATATCCCCCTAAATCTTCCAGAGAAACAGTCACGAGCCTTGCAGCAGTTCCAGAGAGGCAGTGCTGATGTTGCTTTTGTACAGAAAACATATTTTAAACAAGGTGCTTCCCCATTGTTCCATAACAGCTATTTTCCCCACTCATATTTTAGTAGCAACAGTGTTGGAATATGTTGTCCTTGGCTGGAATGTTTAGATTCAGAAGAATACACATCCTTGAACACCTCTCCTCCCGCCTAAGAGAATTCACTGCCTTGACCAGCACTGTTCATACTTAATTCATACATAATCTGTATACATAACCTGTACCTTGGTTTCTCATTAACCGTTCATATGTTCTCATATATTTTTGTGACAACACCCTCTCTCTTCCCTTCTCTCTTTTTTTTCCTCAATGCCCTGGCACTCTTTTTTCATTTCTACCCTGTTCCCCTTTCTCTTGCTTACTGTTTTTCAAGGGTATATGCATATATTGTTTTGTAGACTTTTCACTTTCAATTTATTGTATGCAATAGTACCTGGTGTTATTTAAGGATGAAATGGAGGAGGGAAGAGGAGGATGAACGTAGGCAATGTACAGTAAGGGGGTGCTGAACGTGCCAACGCAGATGCTGCAGATTAAAGGTCTGGGCATCTTGTATGTATCTGTTTTTTACCCATAATATTAGCACCAGCTACAGGGCAGTTGTAAGTGCTGACTGACAGTGATGACTTTGTTTGAAAAATGATAAGTATGCATGACACTAGACAGCACAGAACACTTGTATGCAAACAAGAGAATCTATAAAAATGGATTGAATGTACAATACGTATTAAGAACATGCTGATTTATGTATTTAATGTTAAAAAATGGAAAAAAAAAGTTTTTCTTTTAAACACATATTTTTTTTAGTATTGCTTATAGTATTATGGGTTGTTAATTTATTTTATAAATAAATTATTTGCATGAGTTCTGCTGAGACTTTATATTGCACATATGTATGTTCGTATCCTGCAGTCTATTCTGTTTGCTAACATACAACAAGCAATGTTTAGACAGAGGAAACTTATATCCAGAATTAGATGGAAATGTAAATTGAGATCCACTTGGATTTGAATATGGGCGTAACTACGCTTAAGTTCCATGCATGTTTTAAAATGCAACTTGCGTGCAGGATGCGCTTGAAGAGGAATCAAGCCCACTGTGTGTAAGATTGTATAGGTTTTGTGTATATATTCTAGGTTATTGTGAATATATTCTGTTATTTTTGTCTGCACAGTGATTGTGGGTTTTCTTTTGTATATACAGCCTTGATACAGAGGTTTTGTGTGGTTACTTGTTATTTAAGTGTTAAAGGAATGGAGTGGTCGTGATCTAAATAGCACAAAGGAAAGTGTGGGAAGGGTTTGCGTAACAACAAGGTACATTGGAACATTGTATATTAAATAGCAAGTATATAATAACATCGTATTCACAGGTAAAAGATTAATCCTAGAGAAACAGTGCTTTCTGGGCGTCCCAATTGGCAAAGCTCCAGCAGAGGCAGCAGGGGGACCAATTTCGGATTTAGGGTGTAGCCCATACCCAAAGCAGATCCCCTATTTTTGGCAGGAGATTTAAAGACTAAGGGCCTGAATCACTGAATCATCAAGGAATGTAAATGCTGATACCTGACATATTTTGCGTAAAATGGCAGCGTAAGCACAGGACTGGAGCATACCCTAGTGAACACAACAACATACAATTAATCTTTGAGTGCAAAGGACCCTTACAACAGCCTATGATTTCAGGTGCAGGAACAGAGAGGGGAATGGGCATATGCACATAGTCAATGTACAGTAAGGGCATGCAAAGCTCAAGCACATGCTATACGATTCCGATTCCAGCTTTAGGCATCGCAAAGGTATGTGTTTTTCTGTCGTATCACTTGCACTAGCTACAGGTCGGGTGAAAGGGCCAATTACTAGTGACGATGGCTCTGTATACATGTTAGAACACGTGATAGCAGTCAGGAGCAACTGTAAAAATGCATTTTATGTACAGAAGACATTCATAACATCCTAATAAATGTGTTTAATTGAAGAAAAAAATGTTTTGTCATTAAAGACTATGGGCCAGATTCATTAAGGAAAGTTAAGCAAAATATTTAGTAAGTTTTCTTACTCAAGTTTTCTGGACAAGACCATGTTGCAATGCAAGGGTGCAAATTAGTTTATTACTTTGCACATAAGGAAAATACTTGCTGTTTTTCATGCAGCACACACATACTTGATAGCTTATTTGTACAATGAAATTTAAAGTTGATCAAGGACATGGCTTACCCTAAATAAAAATCTGCCATCACATTTTAAATTTATCTCCCCTTCCAATGCAACATGGTTTTGCTTGAGTTACTTACTTTTGCTTAAGTTTCCTTAATGAATCAAGCCCTATATGAATAACAGGTGACATTAATTGAATAGTTTGTATCTGTGTATTGTTTTGTGACTTTATATTCCAGATATGTGTTGGACGTATCCTGCAGTGTATTGTCTGTTAGAGCAGACAGATATCGATTTTCAACAACAGATGTATTTTTACATCCGCTCCTTGTTGAAAACGGACATGCGTATGCCCAATGTACATTACGTTAGTTTTGCATTCCTGGCAGAATCAGGCCCAAAATCTCTCAGCCCAGACTTGCCACACCAGAGTAGAGAAGCGGGCTGAAACCTGGTGGCAGTGCATGGACAGACGGGAGGAATACACACCCCTGTCCCTGGAAAAAATGTTAAAAGTTGTTCATGCTGCATGAATCATCCTGGATTGGTTAAAGGGTCAGGGGACTGGATTGCCCCTGCCACCATGTGTGTAAAAGTTATATTTAAAGGGCAGTATAGCCCCATGAAAAGTGTGTACCACCTTGAATTTTTAGATGAATCATTAGTACCACAGTCTGATGTGTAACAGTCCTTGTAAAGACTACTTTTGAGTAAATAAACATAATTCTGCTTTGTGACCTACAGGTAAGTGCTGAACTCTAACCCAATTCTCTGTCTTTCCTGTGTTGAACCTAGCATCTGTTCTGTTTGCCACCTTCCACTCCTCATTCAAAGTAAGTGGTCAGGACGGGCTAGCCACAAGTCACTTGCAAAGAGGTTCTGCAGCAACTATACACTATACCCAAAGGTTAGCATTTCCTGGTGTCAGTGAAGGAGCCTGCTGGTGGCAACAACTACTGTACTATACTTTTAGTGACTGAGCAAATACTGCAGACTAACTCCAGGAGAGGTAGGCACTTCAAATGACAGAGTAAATAGTGCAAACATTTATGCATCTAAGAGTCCTTATCAGAGTCATCATTTACTTCCTCTCTCCAGAGGTCAATCTTACTATAAAAATAAAGAAGATAATATGTTGCTGGAGACATTAATGTATAAGCTGCCTAACAATTGATTTCCTCCCCCCGGCAGCTGACTCCAAACACATAAACCTTTAATCTTATAATAAAATGAAAACCAGGTTTGAAAAGTGATAACTTTTGTAGAATGTGCTAAATAAAGGATAACTAGAATCTGATTGGTTGCTATAGGCAACATCTCCACTTTTCAAACCCGCCAGAAATGCACAGCTTGATATTTACCCACAGGAGACATATTTGGCTAAAATAAGTCACAGGTTTGATTACCTCTGAAATAACGGTCAAGAAAGAACGAGCAACCCATCAGCTCCAGCCAAAACAACTAAAAAAACATTGGAAGCGGACGTCTGCCCCTGATGCTACCAGACTGTGAATAACCGACTCACTGTGGCACAGCAGTGGACCGCCCGCAAAGGTGGTGCACAGGGTGTCACAACCACAACTGTACTTTGAAAGATAGTGCTCCTTGACCGTCACTTGTGCCACTCATGGTTGCTGACTGCTGAGCTTTCCCGCCTCACAGTGCCCCATCTGAAAATAAAGATGTTAATGTACAATAAAAAACATAACATAAACATCATGAACATAATAAAGGTTGGGGAGTATGGGGAATTCACAAAGACAAGAGGAAGTGATCACAAATTCACTCCAAAGAATAAACTCCTAGGGCTAGATTTACTAAGCTGCGGGTTTGAAAAAGTGGGGATGTTGCCTATAGCAACCAATCAGATTCTAGCTTTCATTTTGTAGAAGGTACTAAATAAATGAAAGCTAGAATCTGATTGGTTGCTATAGGCAACATCCCCACTTTTTCAAACCCGCAGCTTAGTAAATCTAGCCCCTAGTTTCCAAAATCCCTCCCCACTTAACACCCATTAGTCCTTTCCCATAAACCAACTCAGCAGCAGAACTTTAAATGCTACTTTTACCCCTACCCTGCCATGCACAGGAACACTAACCTAGCCTTGGTGTTTAAAAACCGTTGGGCTTATGTGGCCCTCAGTTACCATTAAGAGTTACTGTACTAGAGGATATGTTTCTAGAGACATTTTAGGATTAACAATACAAGAGAGTATTTTACTAGATTTCATAATTTTCTTGACTTTGCAAAAAAAGCAAATTTGGAAATGCATCGTGTCTACCTCAGCAGAAACAGATAGCAAAAATAAATTTAAAGTCAGACAAAAAACAATTATCTCACAAACGCGCTATAAATTCAAATTCATATGGAAGCTTTTGAATATGCACTTTAAACTTAATTCTTGAAAAGACTTAAAACTTGAAAAGACTACTATATGTACATACCTTATATGTAGGTGTGGCTGTCTTAACACTTTTAGTGAAAGATCTGAGAAAGATCTCCAGCTTAGAAGTAAGTAGGTTAGAAACAACATAAAATATTATATTTCCATTAGAATCTAGCACAAATAGTTAAAAACAATATAATGCATATAGTTGTATTAAAATATAGGGCATATGAATAAAAAGTGTGATCCTCTTAATGTGCTTCATATCTGTTTTTGATATATTTAAATTACTGCTATCTCATCTATGTTCTGGTTTGTTAACATAAATACACTGATATTTCTTAGACTGACTAGAATTAGTAGATGACTGATCTCAATAGTTGACAACATATTGTTGCTACCAACAAGTCATTCTTTAATGGACTTTTTTACATTACAGCTAGTGCAATATTAAAGCAAATAAGTGTGTGACAATAAACAAGAAATGACAAGACTGTGTTGACATTTGAAATCACTGTTTCAGTGTGACTGTAAATTTGTTGTTTACCTATAAATAATCCAGTTAGGATTTCAGTTGTTTGCTGAACATTGACTCCCTGGTATTTGTATTCTGGGGCTTGAAGCAAGGCTGTAAAGCACACAAAATCTAAAATTATAATAACAAGGAATTAAAAAATATTCAATTAAACAGGAAATCAGCCATTTGAAACATCAGGGCAGTGATCATATTAGTGGTTCTATTTTTGTTTCAACTGCTTTTAATTACATTGGAAGGATACGTTTTTTAGAATCTGAAACATCTGTATATATATATATATATATATATATATATATATATCTATCTATCTATCTATCTATCTCTCTCTCTCTCTCTCTCTCTATATATATATATATATATATATATATATATATATAAATCTCTCTCTCTCTCTCTCTCTCTCTCTCTCTCTCTCTCTCTCTCTCTCTCTCTCTCTCTCTATATATATATATATATATATATATATATATATATATATATATATATAGAATAACAGGGACAATCTGTCTTGCACTCTCCAAACACATAATTTTTCTATAATTACTTTTCTATATTGAAAAATGTTAGTTCCACATATTGCTATATGTGTTAAGCTGACCAACTCACGCAAAAGTCTTCCCATTCTGGTCAGTCCTAACATGATTCTCAGCT